>NC_135312.1:107795720-108395720 GCF_048772815.1 Callospermophilus lateralis | reverse complement strand
CATTTTAGTGGGTGTAAAATAGTATCATGGTGTGGTTTTAATTTGTATTTTGTGTAATTGTGATGATAGATTTTACTTTTATGTATTCTGTAACCCCAAAATGCATGAATGCTGTTTTTGTTATTAACAGTTACCTATCTTCGAGAGTCTTATAAAAGACTCTTTAAATATAAATTCATTTTTTAAATTTTTTAAAAAATTTTTTATACTTGTAAGTAGACAGAAAGCCTTTATTTTATTTAATTATTTTTATGTTGTGCTAAGGATAGAGCCCAGTGCTTTACACATGCTAGGCAAGCACTCTGTCAGAGTTACAGTCCCAGCCCTATATTCATTTTATTTTAGTTATTTTTAGAGTTCTATATATCCTTTTTGCAAATCCAACTTTCTACATTGTATCAATTTCTTATGACATGAGAATTTGCTTTCAGATTTCTTGGTAACAAAGATGTCCTAATAATGGATTCTTTTAACTCTCCTCTCTGAAATTAAAAAAAAAAAAAAAAAAAAAAAAACATATCTTTGTCTCTTCTCAGTTTTTGAAAGATAATTTTACTATTTATATCTAAAGTTACAGAATTTTTCTAAGTATTTTAAAGAGCCATTCTGCTTGTTAGAAACAAGCTTGCATAGTTTCTTATGGGAATATGTACTATTATACTTACATGTACTCCTATAATAATGAGTCATTTTTCCTCTGGCTACTTTTAAGATTTTTCTATATCATTTGCATTCAGAAAATTGATTTTGATGTGTCTTGGTAATGATATATTTGTATTAATCATGCTTGAAAGTCATTGAGATTTTTCTATCAGTGGGTTTGTACTTTTCATCAAATTTGGAAATATTTATTATTTTTTCAGTAATAAACGAACTCTTTCTGGAACTCAAATTACATGTATATTAGACTGACAGTTTTCCCAGAAGACGCTGGAGCTCTGATGACTTATTTTCAGTCTATATTTTCCTCTGTCCTCTTCCTTTTGGAGGTGGATGGTGCTGGGGTTTAAACCCAGATCTTCACTCACAGAAAGCAGGCATTCTACTGAGCTACACTCCCCAACTCCTGTCCATTTTTGATGGTTTCTATTGCCATCTTCAAGTTTAAAGACCTTTTATCCTTCATTATTTTATTAGATTTTATTTCATCCTGTGACATTTTGTTTAAGATACTGATCCTTAACTTAAAGCTGTTTCTTTTTAATACATTTTTTTCCTCTCCTCTATGTTTCTGTTTTTACTGTAAGACTTTGAGTATATTGAGTATATTTATAGATCAGAATTTTAGAAGATTGAAATAACTAGAATTTGTGGGGCAGAGTACCAAGAAGACAGAAAGGATTCTAGAAATCTGCATATGAAGTTCTGTTTGATTTTTGACTGAATACCAACTGGCATATGTATGAGGTCAAAAAATAATTCCAGCCAAAGAACAATTACCAGAGACCTCTAAAAGAAAAGTTGTCCATATTTATAACATCAGTTTTAATATTATTTACTAACTATATCATCTTTATTATTTCTGTGTCTTATTTATACAGGTAGATCATATATTTTGTTGTTATTATTGATCACACTTTTCTTTTTTGCAAGTTTAGGAATTTGGGAACTACATTCTTGATCTTGTATGTTTTGTGCTACTTAGTGGTAGATTTTGTTTATTTCTATAAAAAGTTTTAGAATTCCCTTTGGCAAACAGTAAAATGACTTTTTTTAGCCTTTTAAAGGGTGAGTCTCTGGTATTCTTTTAAGATTATTTATCCCCAACAAGGCTGGCCTTTGGGGGTGGGTAATGAAAATTCTTTATATCCTACATCTCTCAAATCTAGTGGAAATAGAAATGATTCCTGTTCCCATAAACATTATGGACAACTTTCCTTTTAGAGGTCTCTGGTAATTGTTCTTTGGCTGGAATTATTTGTTGACCTCATACATATGCCAGTTGGTATTCAGTCAAAAATTAAACAGAACTTCATATGCAGATTTCTAGAATCCTTTCTGTCCTCTTGGTACTCTGCCCCACAAATTCTAGTTATGTCAATCTTTTGAAATCTGATGTATATCTCATAAAATGCACAAGAAGCCTAGTTCTATTTGGTTCACTTTCTCAGTGTCACAGTACAAAACTTGCCTCCAGTCAGTAAGCTGGAACAGCATAAGACTTAACTCATTCATTGCCTTGTCTCAAGGATCACAGGCCTGCATTATCTGTTATCCCATGTCTGAAAACAATTATTCCACATTTTTTCCAGTTTTCTGTTTCTTCACAATAAGATGACAGTTACCATCTTTACTATTGCCTTATGAATGGAGCTCATTCTGCATCATTTTAGTCAGAAACAGTAGAACATTCTGGTATATTATACACCAATAGAGGAAACTGACACATTTTTCAATACCTGACTCATACGTTATTAATTCTGTAAGCACAAACAACTTATTAAACTTCCTGAGTCTCAGTTCATTCATCTGTATGTAACCAGGGTACTAATATTAACTATTCATAGATATTTTGCTATGATTAGATGAGTTAGCATGTGCTGAGCTCCTAGAAGCATGGACAGCATGTAGTAAGCACCACATGACTGTTTTTGTTACACAAGCTCCCTCCTAGATCTCTTGACCTAGTTTTACACAATGATTGCTTCTCTCATATTGAAGAGAAATGCGTTTGTAAAAATTGAAAATAAACTTGTTATAGTTATGCTTGGGGAAGACTAAAAGATATTGTAATAGTGATCAAAGGAAATGAACATTCATCTATAATGTTTTGAATTTTTATAAAAGAATTTATTTTTGTGTTAATTTTGTAACTGAATACCCTTTGCAAAAGAAGAAAAAGCAACACTATGTTTTTTCCTATGGTAGACACTGCTTGCTAATTTTCAAGTTCTATGTTCTCTTTTTCTTTTCTGTTCATACATTTAGATTCTAATTCCCAATCTCTTCCTTATTTAGATGTAACAATAGAAGTTCCTTGTCTAAATCTTAGACAAAGAACTTTACTGAACATTACAGGCTCCACTTCAAGGCTTGGCCACACACACTCCTTTATGAGCATAATTTTTACAACTCTGGCTGATTGGAATGATGATGATTCTGAGTGGTTTTGGATCCATGTGGGAAAGATGACTGAACCACTTCAGTCTGAATTCCATTGGGGAAGGCTCTGACCAACTTGTTCTGACAAATATCATGGTTTTGCAAATGGTTTGCAGGCTAAGAGAGGAATCCATGTCTATCTAACCCTAAGGCTTTGTTCTTTAGATTACTCACTTCACTGATGTCACAAAAAGACATATGTAAAATGTGAAAAAGTAAAATCAGCTGAAGATAAAGGAAATATTTTAGAAAATAAGATCATAAAGGACTGCTTTGCATGGACAACATCTTCTAAATTAGCTAAAGAACAGAATAATCAGATGAGTTATAGAGGGTATTGTTATACTGGACAGGAATATGAGGACAAGTCTCTAACAATCTGTGAATAAAGAATCAAGTCATTCAATCTTGAATCCTGAATATTTAAAATATAAATTGGAAAAGAGACAATTAAAACAAATGGATTTTCAATTGGCAGCACTGGAGAAAGAGAATGTTGATCAATTCCTGTGATCCTTGAACTTATCTTCCAGGTAGAAAAGCATTTAGCTATACATCATAGTAGTAGGTAGACATGGTAAGGACCTGGGCTTTGGGTAGTAAAGATCTGTCTAAAAATCCATCACTTCTAGTTCTGAGTACTTTCTCAATTTATCAAAACCACACGGACCTTCTTTCATTTGAAAAACAGAGGTTAGAAAAACTCATTTTGAGATAATATACGATTAAAAAAAAGTCTTCCCCATACTTTAAACTTCTTTTTAAGTTCATACCATGCAGAATTATAGAAGCTAGGTAGCCTCATATGGAGAGAAAAACCTGGGTTGATACTCCATACAAATTTCAAATGAACTATAATTTTGAAAAAGCCTGCTGCGCCTTAGCAGATGGCATAATGAAAATGATACCTTGCCTATGTATCACCTTTATTGTATCTGCTCTAAAATGGTGTTTTAATTCAAGAGTATATATTTTTCTTTGGGTCAAAGAAGCCTAAGGCAATGTTTAATGCCTTAAGAAGGGAGGGGCATTCTCCTTAATGTTATGGCCCCATGTGACACATCCTGTTTAGGAAGAGCCCATTCGAAAACATTTGTCACTAGTCACAACTTCTGAAACTACTGCTTCAATCATAATGGTAAAACTGAAAACAAAAACAGCATTTGTTCTGATGTTTTTTATCCTCTTGGTATTTGGCCAAATGTCAAGGGCATCAAAAGCATTCTTATAACCTTCAATTTGTTGTTTTTATTTCCCCACATACTGATTTCACTGAAAATGAAAAATTTGAAAGATTATTCTCTTGTCTTCCTTTTTTATGTTTAAACCTCAGCTCTTTAAATTCAACAATGCTCTGAGGGTAGCCTGCTGCAAATCCCCTACTGTTTTTAAATCTCAATTGCATATATTTTTTACTTCATTCTTTGACAAAAGTTCAGTAATCACAAGATAAGCATGTCCTTTACTAGAACAGCAAAATATCTCTGTTGGCCAAAGAGAATTCCTCTATTATTAGAGGCAGATAGGAAAACTAGCATATAAATAAGGGAGATTTAAGACTCTACTAAAAAATCAAAATTGCTTTTCATTTCTCATACACAAATAATGCATTTCTCTCCTGGACTCTTGTAATCAATTGATTGAACACAACAATAAGAGAAGGAGCTGAGCATCAAAAGGCAAAATATTATGATAAAATTTATGAGTATGAAAAATAGAATTAAATAACAGATTTAAAGCATTCAAAGTAGGATTATGGGGAGATTAAGGATAGAGAAGAGGAAATGTGTTCTTCTTATTTGTGTTTTAGAGACTTAAAATGTATGTAATGTGTTTGAAATATAACTTTGAATTTTGCCAGCACTTTAAAATTTCATCAAAAACATAATAATTAACATGTTTAGGAGACCTCATCTTTGTGGACCTGGGAGGAGTTATTCAATAAAAAAGAAATATGTGGGCTAAAAAACAAAATCAGAACTACTAATAAGGGAAATTATTCAGATGAAAATTGTCAAAAGTTAATGCCTGTAAGTCAAAGTGATGTGTACATCTTTTTTGCAAACCTCAGGATAAACAAGTGTCCTTTCTTCTTGCTCTCTTGCTTTTTCTACCAAAGGCAAATGACAAAGTGTTTGGGGAAAAGTGAATCCAAGAGATGAAAGGAATTATTCTCTCCCAAAAATCAATAAATGGAAGTGAGTCAGCTGCCAACCAGGGACACCCACTTAGGATTGGCAAATAAGAAATAAATTCCTTTTATGTTCAGGACATTAAGAACCATTGTATACTCTTATTAAGTTCAAACTATTTGTTATAGCAGCCAGAGCTACACTAAACAACACAGTCTTGTTATAGTAGTTAGAAACACTGAAGCCTAGTGTTTATTTGCTATCTAATAAAGAAGAGCACCTGGAATAAGACTTAACATGGAATGAGAGATGACCCTGACTCTAACATCTGCTAATTACTAATTGCTGGATATGATTTAACTGTGTTCTACCTAGGTCTACATCTCTCCCTGAATCCTCACTACTCCAAACTTCCCCTCCACAAATCACCTATGTGGAAGATGTTCCCTGAGGAATAAATAGGGTTTGTCGGGAAGTCCCCCAGTCAGAACTTCAAGGCTACAAGTCACATGAGATAACAATATAGAATAGGAGGAAGCAATCCTTATTAATTAGAATTCCCACTTGACAATTGCAATAAAGTCAAAATATCATGGCATAGACAGATGTAGTTATTGTTATCTCATACATGAAGACGCTCATAATTAGATGTTCAAAATAACACAACTGCTCAAGGAAGTCATCCAAGGCTAACGCATCTTCTTTCCCTTTGCTCTATCATCTTTGTTTATGATCCCCACAGGATTGTTCCACATACAGATGTCAAGGCATCCCAAACAAAAGGAAGAAAAATGTAAAGGCCGGCCTGTTGATCCTATTCCTTTAATGTGATGAGAACAATAACTTTTCCAGAAACTTACCTGGTAAAGTTCTGCTTATAACATATTAACTAGACTAGGTTTCACAGCTACTCTTAACTACAAGAAAGACTGAAGAGGTGAGTACAGGCACACCCTGCAGGGTATCTCTCTTCCCAGTTAACATTTCACATCTTCATATGCATCATTTCCCTCAAAAAACTTTCAGGAAGTGGGATTGTAATATTCAAGTTTCATTAGATGCATCTCTAATATACATCTCTCCATGTATATTTAAGTTAACATGTGGGGTTTTTTTATAAATCAAAAATATGTGGAAATAATTTTGGTTAGAATATAAATGTAGTTTGAGGACTACAGGAATCATATATAGACATTTCCATAAGCATTCTGAAGATATATGAAAAAAAATTTATTGATTTTATTTTTTTAAATACATGACAGTGGAATGCATTAAATTCTTACTACACATATAGAAAACAATTTTTGATATCTTGTAAATAAAGTATGTTCACACCAATTCATGCATGAATTTATACATGTACTTTGGGTTTTTGCATTAAAATTCTTATTACACATATATACCACAATTTTTCATATCTCTATTTGTATATAAAATATGTTGACACCCAATTTGAGTCTTCCTATGTGTACTTTGGATAGTTGATAAATGGATACCAGAATCTAAAAGATGTATCTTATCAATCACTGATCCTAAAATGTTCCACACTATTACATTTTTTAAAAATAGTTAATTCTTAGCAGCATTATTAAGGTGATGTTCCAAACACTTCACATCTGAACAAGATACTTTGTTACATACATTCATGCACATATATCTACATATGTATGTCTGGATCTTTACCAAGACTTAATTACATTTAAGATATGGTCAGATTATAAAATGTAGTATACTTGAATTTGCTTAATTTAATATATTTTATATTTTAACAACAAATTACTTATATTTAGTACGAAATGGCTATATTTTTAATTCTTCCTATTATTATACTGAACAAAATAAAGTATATATGACCTAGTGGTATCAAAGGAATATTAACTATGCATTTGTAGAGCATACAATCCAAATGAAATCTTGCATTTTAGATAATTTTTATGTGGGTCATTTATAAATACATATTGCTGTGATTTATTCAACCACAAATTATGGCTGTAATATTAATGTGTTAATGTGTCAATGTGAAAATCTAAAGTATCCTAAGAAACAGTATATTTAATTTACATGGTCCACTTGGTTAGTTATCCAAACTCTGATAGCTGTGTTCTTTACATGATTTTAAGTTGGCATAACTTCTAATCACACTAATGAGAATCAAAGAAAGAATAATACAACTAAAAATATTAATTTACAGCATTTTAGATGCCAGTCCAGGATTTGTTTCTTCCTCCATTTAATGAGGACCCACCATGTGAGTTAACATGATAATAATAGACAATAGTATTCCAGGTAGTCTATATTATCTTCAAAGTAATTTGCAATCTGCTTATACTTATCCATGTCTTATATCAGAAGGGTTAAGTTACTTAGTCCTGGTACATAGAACAGAGAGCATGGCTCTTATGTGACTAAAACAGGAATCAAATCCTGGGTGCTCTCCCACTCCCTCTTTTTCTCTCTGATTATAAAAATGATGCAAACTTCCTTTACTGAACTGGAAGGCTGGCAGAGATAATAAGACAGAGGCAAAGACAAGGGGCACACCTTTGCTTTAAAAGCACTTATAAATTTAGTCCCCGAAATTACAGTCCTTTACAATAAAGTTTGATTTGTTAGAAATTTAACATTTAGAAAATTTCTGAATAAAAACAGCTGAATAAAAAAATTAAACTTTCAGAAGATATACAGACTTTTTAAAGAACATGTTTTATTTAATTAATCTTTTTTTAAACATATGTTGAAAATGTACTGTTCCTGCAAGTATGTAATTTCATGGATGATTTTCCTCAGTGATGAAATCTGCAAGTCACCAGGTTAAAACACCTAAGATTTGGAGATGATTTCTTAAATATAACATCAAATAATGAAAAAGAAAAGAAAAATAGACAAATTTAACTTTACAAAAGTTGGTCTTCTGTGTATAGAAGCACACTCTACACTGAGTCAAAAGCAGTCCCCAGTATGAGAGGAATACTTGCAATTATGTACCTGATAGGAGATTAATATCTAGTACACACAGAGAACTTTTAAAACTCAACAACAACAAAAAATAACCTGGTCCAAATATTGACAAAGAACTTGATAGACATTTCTTGGCAGAAGATATACATATGGCCATTAAGAATATGAAAATATGCTCAACATCACTAATTACTAGGGAAATGCAAACTAAAACTGCAATATGATATCACCTCATACATGGTAAGAAGGATACAATAGATAAGTAAATAAGAACAAAATACCAAGTGTTGGCAATGATACAGAGAAATTGGATCCATTGTGCACTGTGGATAGGAGTGTAAAATGGTGTGGCTGATGTGGAAAACAGTAAGTCTGGCTGTCCTTCAACAAAAATAAAATTACCACAGAATCCAGTACTTTCATTTCTGGGTAGACACTTGAAAAAATTAGTTAAGATGATAAACGATATAATGTGTATTTTAGCACAATAAAAATGTCTTAAAATTTCTTTCAGTTCTGTGTTCTATGAATGGGCCCTCCAGTCCCATAATGGATTCACAATTCTTATAATACAAGAATTGGTCAATAATTATTAAAAATATTTATCCAATAAACATTCCTTTGGGGTTATTAATTATCTGCCTTTGAAACATAAGTAATCAGGGACCCAGAAATGCCTTTTGAAAACTAAGGAGTCTGGGGAACAAGTGACCTGAGAACAGCTCCCCTCTCCAGATCTACAACCCCCCAGTTCTCTCTCTCCTCATGAAACATGCTCTGGGACCCTGTGCATAGCTAGCACAGAAGGAAGGGTGGTTTCTGCTGGCTCTCATAGAGCACTGGGGTAGAGATCTTTGCTGGTAAAATTCCTACAGAACCAGAACCAAGTTGAAATCTTAAAAAAGGAACACAAAGGATTATTTTCAAAAATAATCAAAATAATTTAAAAAAAGGCAAAATCTAACTCTCCTATGAATGTAAAATAAATAAAATAAACATGTCAAAGGCCTTTTTAAATTAATTATTATTATTTAATTCATTAAGGGAGAAAAGACACAATGATTAAAAACAGAACTCAAGTCCCACACATTTATGGTCAGCTTGGAATGGGAAATATATTCACAGAGGGATACACAACTGGCAAAACTGGGCAATATTCTCAGGACAATAACTAATTGCATTTCAAAATCAGACAAAATTTGCATTTCTATTGAAAGAAATCATTTGCATTGCTCTCAGTTTTGTACGAATTAACATCTATCCCTGTGGAGTTATAAAACAGCCTAGTGAAAGATAAAAGCAGAAATAACCCAGATGGAATAACTGATCAGGACACCCACTACATTTCCAAGTATCTCACAATTTTTCTTCACAATATATAAATACAAATAATAACCTAAAAAGGACAAAGATGGACTCTCTGGGAATGCATAACACATATCTAAGTAAAAGCTTTAAAGCAGATGAAATGTGGTATAGAGGAAATTCTAATATTAAGTAGAGAACTAACAGAATGGAACTGTTTAAGAAAATAAAGAATTGGGATAGATATAGTGCTTGTCCAAATTTCTCTTCAGGAGAAAGGACAAAAAGGAACAAACACTTAAAAAGTGAACATGGTTTAAGATCTCTTTCTGTAGAGCTGGAAATGAATAGAAGAGAAATGGAAGATCTTGTTTCAGAAAACACAAACATAGTGATGGAGTGGTTGGAGTTTTCTTTCCAAATAATAGTAGAAAAATGTAATCTGGATAGTGATAGTACAGTAAAAGAGATTAAAAGTAGCACAGACTGGTGAACTTTCTAACTTACCAGAGTTCCTCATTTCCACATTTACACCACCACACAGTCAAGTCATTACCAACAGCCTTGGCTTTAACTTACTGATGAGCATTGACTGAAGGAGTTTGGAGCTCGCTTTCTGTTTATTAAAAAAAAAAAAAAAAAAAAAAAAATTGTCCTGAAATGCTTTACAGTGAGAGTAGGGTTTTCTGTGTGGGGGGTGTTGTTCGGTTTGGTATGGTATGGTTTGGTTTGATTTGGTTTGGTTCTTTGGCCCAAATATTAAAAATTGTTCTGACATGAAGAAAATGAATAAAGTATGGCTGTCATATGACGTTTTGATGTTGTTTATCTGCTGCTCACGATTCACCTCAGTTGGTCTCCTGGTTACTTTAGGAGTGAGATCTCAGGAAGTGAGACTAATTAGAGATGAGGCCAGCTCAGAAAACAGCAAGTGAAGCTTGCTGGATGTAAGTACCTGTGAGATTTGGGAGGAAATAAGTCTAGGAGAGCTCAAGGAGTATAAACTGTGGTAAGTTTATAGCTAATGCAAACTGGAATAATTTGAATGTAGCTTCTGCAGTTTAAAAGATGCCAATATTGAGTGTGATGGCATTTAACATCAGGGAAATGAGACTCAGGCACAGATGGGTTTTCAGGCTTCAAGGGAACAAATCCTTAAATTTAAATAACTGTGAGAATAATTACATAGTTTTGTTGCAAGTTACAAGGAATACATCACATTCTTTCAAATAGAGCTTTTTGTCTGCTATAATTACACCTTCTAGAGAGTGTTGCAAAAAACACTGAAGCATATCTTCCTCAATCAGCATTATCATCATAAACATTGAAGTATATTTATTAATGTTCTTGTGCATGCTTCTGTGAGAAGGACTATTCAGAGCTACACAAATAGGAGTTCTCCATGTTTAAAAATTCCCATATAATTATAAAGCGAGATATTTAAAGCTCCAAGCAATGGGAATGAAAGTAATTTATACATCCTATGTATTATATATAATTTTATGTAAATTATCTGTATCAATAAACATGCACTGACTCTAACATTAGTCTATCACTATTCCATGGGGACAGGGTCCAAATAGGGGTTTGCTTTCTCTGGGAAAATATATGGAGGACAATATAGGACCATCTGTGCCTGAAATCGTGGGTAAGTATTGAATGTCATTCTGCTCCTAAGTAAGGAGAAGATAATTTCAGAAACCCAAAATCTAGAATACGTTTCTCTACTACAGTTTCCTATAAACATTTTCTTTTCAACTGGAGGGCAAATAAAATATCTTAAGACTTATTTTCCCCACTTTGTGGTGGACAAATCTATCTGAAAAAAAATATGTATTGCAGATATTTAATCTTCTCAAGAGACAAAGAGTGAGACCTGGAAAAGCAAACACAGAGGAGGAACCCCAAATACCCAGGAAATATTCTCAAAGCTATTGGAAAAGAAATCCTAAGACCCTAGAACCCACAGCACAGTCTGAGGGGATAGTGCCATCCATGTGAGCACATCCACCTGACCCTGCAGACTCCTCACCCCTACAGAGTACACTGTAGTTAGTGACTTCTAAAATGTGAGACTCATGGAAAGGTCTTTCTTCCAAGACCTAAGGATGGTGCTTTTTACTATAGTTTCTAGTGGAATCAATAGACTTTAACCAAAACATTTTTTATTTTAATGAAATTTAACTAAAATACAAAACAATTTAACGCACAGCATACAACATATGTCATTTTTTATAATTTCTTAGATTTAAAAAATATTTCAAAAAAAATTTTTGAGTGAAAAAATACAGATGGGAACATATTTCACAATATAAAATAAGATTATGCATTGCAATTTAGTCTAATAAATATCAATATAAAATAATAATAATAATAATAAGCCAATCAGATCAAATGAGCAAGAAGCAGCTAACCATTAAATGCCTAAATGCCTAAATAAGACATGTGCATTCCGGAGACTGGAAGACAAATACTTGATGGTGCAGAAACACATCAGGTCAATGAAGTTTAAAACTTTACTGGTCTAGGACAAACCTAGACACTATTGCAAAGGACAAATTACTGCATATACGGTTTTACCTTTAAAAAGAAAGCACAATGCTTTAATAGCACTTGTCAAATTCTAGAGGCAGATTATTTCACATTTGTGAATATCACCCTGGCCCGTTTCCTAAGTTACATGGAAGGCTGTTATTCTGTTATTTTTTGAGCAAGCTCAAAAGAGAAAAGGGCTCTTTAGCAGGACTAGACTGGAACAAGCTGTCTGCTGCTTGGTCGGACAATCTGGTAGAAAATATGGTTTCAGCTATCTATGGTAGAAAAAGATGCCCTATAGAGGTTACAACAAATCCCAGAGGAGAATCACTATGTAGATTTCCTAGGATTCTCCAGCAAAGCCTGGCTGCCCACAGCAAATAATTAGTTACTGTTCTTGAAAAAAAAAAAAAAAAACAGCTCTTGGCCTGTTTCTAGGTTTTGATAGAAGTGCAACATCTCACCATGAGTCATCAGAGGATCACACAGCCAGAATTCTTCCCTAAGAGCTTAGTTCTTCCAAACCTATAGTCTTAGTGTGAGGTCAGGCACAACACAAGCAATTCATTAAGATAGGAGTTTTGCACAGGTGATCAGGCACAAAACATACAGCACAAGAAATTTGCATGAGCAGGTGACCCAAACTCCTTTCATCTACCCACCATTCATTACACCAATGCCATTCCCTCAGGCAACGCTATGGCCTTATTGGGCTGGGCAGGGCTGGAACCAGGGCTGAGATCATCTGAAGGAGAACTTATAAGTCTGAGCTTGCTTAAAAAATAGGTTGGTGTGGCTTCTGAATACAAATTAAAAATGAACTATGGTTTCACTGTGGCCCCCTTCTCACAAGGTGACCCTGAAAGACAACAGTGATAAGAATTCCTCCCAAAAGTAGAGTTTTGATCATTTCACTTAGTTACTAACTTTGTAGAAAGAAAATGAGTAGCATGCAGGAAATACATATATATATATATATATATATATATATATATATATATATATATATAGTGTGTGTGTGTGTGTGTGTGTGTGTGTGTGTGTGTGTGTGTTTTCTCAAAGATTGTGATGAATAGCTTGGCTAATTGGACAGGGGCTGATAGGAGAAAGATATCAAGAAGGATGGCCCTAAACAAGTAGACGTGAAATTTGAAGATCTTATATGACAGACAGACATGTAGGTACCCAGGAGGAACTAAGCAACCTGGTAGAAAGAGTGATTGGGCCAATTGACATCATCCTGCCTGTATCATAGCAACTCCAATGCTGTCAAAATGCGGATATCACACAGGGTTCAGTCATCTTCTCATCTTTGTGAGAAAAATACCTGAAAATAAAAACTTAGAGAAGGGAATGATTATCTGGGGCTCATGGTCTCAGAAGATTTAGTCCATGGTTGGCTGACTTCATTGCTCTGAGCCTGAGGCCAGGCAGAATATTGTGGTGGAAGGGAGTGACAGAGGAAAGCTGCTTCGCATATGGCAACTGGAAAGCAGAGAGAGAAGGAGACAGAGAGAGGGGGTATGGGGAGGAATAGGATGGAGACTAGATAAACCCAGAGCGTGCTCCTAGTGACCTACTTCATCCAAATAGATCCTACCTCCCAGTAGTCCATTCGGTTTTCAAAATTCACTTGATGAAGTCAAAGAGTCCTAATCATTGCCTAAAAGCCTCACCTCCAAACTTTACTGTATTGGAGACCATGATTCTAACATTTGAGATTTGGGGAAACATTTCAGAACCAATCCATAACAATGCAGTAACCCTGGTGGTGGTACTGAAGATAATGCATTGCAATTCAATTTCTGCATCTCCCTAATCCTGTTCATCTCTCTAGGGTTGCTGAGAGTTCTCTGAAAGCAAATTTTCATCTCAGAGGTTCTCTTGACCCAGACCAACACTATTCTCTTCTCCCTTCCTTCTTTTTTGCCTCTCATCCTCCTTTTCTTCTTTCTCTTCTAATTTTACTCATTTTTACTGAGTGTGGAACATCTCCAGATTAGAAGAGTAGAAGCCTACTGAGAAATGCCTGTGTCAAGTAAATTAATGATACCAACTGCTCAGTGATGCCACACTATACAAAAAACTTTTATTTCTTTATGTCAAGAATGAGAAGACATTTTTTTCCTGTAAAGGGCTGGGTAGGTTTTTTTTTTTTTCTAAAAATATTTAATATGCAACCAGGGTTAGATCCACATATATCACTGTATTATTAACAAAGCCAAGAGAAATATTTTAATAAAAAGTTAACTTGACATCAAAAAAAAGTTCTTTAAAAAATCTACTTCTTATCGAACTTTCCATAATAAGGAGAAGAGGATAATAATCCTCCATGTTGGCTATATAGTCTGTTGCTGTTACTCAGTTCTGCCATTAAAAAAAAAAAAAAAACAGATAACAAACAATACATCAACCAATGAGCTTGGCTACGTTGCATTAAAATTTTAGGAAAATAGATGACAGATCAGATTTGACTCACTGACACAATCTGTTTAAATCATTAGAGAAAGGAATCTTAATGCTTTATGGAGGTTGGTTGGGGAAATGGGTTCAGTATTAAGCTACAAATTGCAGAAAGTCTTATATATAACATAGGAAAGCTTTCTTGATTCCCTCCTCTCTCTTTAGAACTCACAGCCTTTAACACCCATTAAATCCCATGTTTTCAACTTGGCAAATATTTCAAAAAAATCGAGACAGGTGCATTAAAATTGGTAGGAAATCATAATCTAGAGTTTACATATTCTTTATTATCATTGAGAATAAAATTTCTCATTGTCTCAAAAATAGGACATTAGCACAGTACAGCTTCTTTTATATCTATATTTTGTCTATAAATAGATTAGGCAAATGTGATATTCTTTCATATATCACAAAATATACAAAGAACTGACTTTTATGACCTGTTTAACAATTGATTTTGGTGGAAAGGAGCAAAACACTTCAGTGAGTTACATTACATTTTCAAAATAGGTAGTTCACTTTGCATGGCATGACAATGTCATTATTTTTGCTATTTGAGAATAATAAGGCTTCCTCATATCAAATCTGATACCATCTTGGACAGTGGTAGGTTCAGGAGCATCATGCTCATTTCCTCCTGATGTTTTCTCATTGCATCATTTTAGGTATGCTATTCAGATGTTGCTTTAGAAATCCAACAAATTTATGAGATCTTCCTTATCTTTGCAAATTTGTGAATAACCCATGCATTCATGGTATACCTATCAAGTAGTTGGGTGAAAAAAGACTCACACCATTTGAGACACACTATTTCTTTTTTTATGTCATTGAACCTTGCCAAGTGTTTCCACTGTATTGAAGTTCACTCCAACAATCATTCATTCATTATTAACCATTTTACAATGAGAAGTTCATTATTTGTATTGAATCTCTAATCATAGGTCTTTTTTTTCTTATTTTAACAGTAATTCTGTTCATTTCAGAGAATACTTGTTTAGTTTGTTCTCTCTCATAATGCCTTTAACTCAGAATCCAATATTTTGAAGGTACACCAACAAGTTATAACCAGTGAGTAGATTGCCAAAAACAACAACAGTGTGATTGTGAATTCTCTACCACTTCAAGTATTGGTAGAGCTACCTTACTGCCAAGCAAAAGATCATCATTGGGTCCTTCTTGAGTACTTTTTACATAATACAAGACAAAGTTATAGCAACAGCTGATATTCCATTATAATGCCCTGAATTTATCATCAAACCTTAATAACCAAAGTCTTATAAGTTGCTTAAGCAAATTATTTAGTATCTGATTATTACTTCACTGTCAAACATTCTTGAAAGATACCAAAATTTTACTTTTCTCAAGTATTTAATATATAGTCTTTGAAGTATGAAAAGACAGGCTATAACTTGTGAAAAAATAGCCACAAGAAGCAACACATTAGAGTTTGTCAGGCAGCCACTGCACAAAACCATACACTGTGCATGCTTCCAATGTCCTATTTATAGGGCTGCTGCTTTTGAACATTGATACCAGAAATACAATGCATTCCTTTAAATAGAAGAGCAACCTAGTTCTAGAAAATACCTTGATGAATGCATTTCTTATGTTCCTATATCACTATGTCGGTAATATTTTGTTCAGTTGAACATTTTAGTAGAAGTAACTTTTTCAGGGAAGTTTATGCCATTTTCACAATGAATTTAATTTAATACTTTCAAAGGCTCTAATCATTCTCATCTATTCCTTTTCTCAAAAGAACCGAATTCCGAAAGCATAATATTCATTTCAAAGTTACCATGAGCAGCATATATGTTACTCATTTTTAAGATTGTTATAAGTGTTCCATATCTGGAAGGATGGGACACAATGGATTTAATAGACTATTTACCCATTTCCTTAACTTCTTACTGGAGCTTGTTTGACTTGAAGCTGCTGCAGGCAACCAGGCAATACATCCTCCTGATTGTAGAGAAAGTCACCATCTAACAGGCTAAGGCTATGACTTAGAGTGGCCTCAATTTAACCACTGAGCAGCACAGTAACAACCACCCCCTTACTATTGAACTTGCAAACAGAAAGCATAGCAGGGCAAGGAAAGAGAAGGTCATGTCTTGTCAGGCAGTCTGTGCTTCACATTACTCATTTTAAATTTTTGAATAGCTAATATATTCATAGGTTTCCAAATCCAGAAAACATAATCAAGTCCAAGGTCAAAATTCCCTCTACTGTTCTTTTCCTTCTTTCAGGGTCCCATCACTACACTCCAATAGGTAGTGACTGCTCCTAATTCCCTGTGGATCCTGCCATTCATTGTGTCCTTAGTTTGCTTGGGTTTTAATTAACTTGGCTATTGTTCTTTGTTTTCACTTTTTCTAAAATAATGAGTTTCATTCTTCTCATTCCTGAAACTTCACTTTAGATTTACAGCTTGGAAGTGCTTTCTCAGTTAATGTGACTTGGGACTCTAATGGAAAATGAGAGTGAGATAAACACCAGTACATACTAAATGCATATGTTAGAGGAAAAATTTTAGAGTTTTTATATTCATAGGAAATATCTACATGAAGATAGAATGATCATTTGATTTTCTATGCTTAGGTGGGGAAATGTACTTACCTCTGGATCTACAGAGAAATCGCTAAGAAAAATCCCATGGAATGGAATAATTACATCAGAGATGGCTGCACAGCTACAGGTTCAAAAGACAAGTTTATAGACCAGAGTCAAAGGCAAACAGTGAATCAAAGCAAACAGTGGAAATAAGAGAGGCAGAGGGTCAGAGTGACACTGTAGACTGAGGGAGAACATAGGAAATAAGTAACTTCTGGTACTCAAGTCTAAGCAGCCATCAGTAAAATAGAAGATGAGCAATTCCTTTATAGAGGTCTGTAAAGGGGAAGCAATTTTTGCCAGCTAGTGGTATCCCAGTGTGAGACCAGCTAATATCTACAGACTTGAAAGCGATGTGTCACTAAGCATAGTAATGGTTTTTCCTTTTATTATATTTTCTAAAGGCAGTTAATTTATTTGCTTCATGAGAAAAAAATGCAAACTAAATAACAAACAGTTGATGGATTTTATTCCTATGTCTTTCAAGCTTTAAGGTTGCCATCTCCAAATCGCTATTTAAAATACCCGATAGAAGACTCTGGTTCTAAGGAAACAACAAAAGAAAGGATGTAAAAAGATGTGAAAGAATTTATTCAAGGACAGAGGTTGCAATTTGATGATGAAATGACCTAATTTAAAGTGCTCAAGATTTGGTTTTGTTTTTTTCCTAACTATGTATAAGTTGATTTGTAAGATACCTAAAATGTCCTCTCACTCCATTTGGGGTTTACAGAGAGTGTGATGGGAGATATCTTCACAGCCAATAGTTAAGAAAAAAATAATATCTATAAAAATTGCTAGAATGTGCAAATTGCATTATATTATATAGTGTATGTATATATATATATATATGTTCAGATTTAAAAATGAGATATCTAAACATCTCATTTCTCTTCTGTGCTCTCTCTATATTCCTACTTTAAAAATATGAAAGAATTATAAATCATTTCAAGAAGATCAAAGTATACCAAATGAATTTAATTTCATTTATATTTCCTGGATCAAGTTGATTTATTGAGCTATTCTCAGAAATACAAGTTGATTGTCACTTGTAGAGTGTAATAGATTTAGAAAAATCATCTTAAGAGTTTTCCAGTTCAATAACTCAAAAAGAAACAACATTTTATATAGTATCTCAAAGGCATTCATGTGATTGCACATATTTTATAACATAAAAATTCCACACTAAGTTCTAATATGAAAATTCTGATTTAATCTTATGAACCTGATTAACAGTTCTTTCTTTGTCATTTGGAAGGTACTGTGTATTCAGATTAGATAATAAATCAAGCCTTCTTTAATTTCTACTCTTGATGACATACAATCAGATTTAGAGGGAATTTCCACAGATTTTAAATATGTTGGGAAAAAAGAAACCCTGACTCAACCTTTCCTAATCACTCATCTCATTTACCTCTATACTTCCTGAAGATAAATTGTTTGGGGCCAGATTGAATTACTGCAAATGCCCTCCTGCACACACAATTTCACCAAAACCTCTTCTCAAGTCACAAGAAGGCAGCCAGGGCCCTTCTCTTCTTTCCAACTCTTTGTTATTTCTCACTTCGTAAATAGCTTCTCTTTAATTTCTTCTTCTGATTTGGTTACTTTGGATACTACAAATCCTTATCTATGTTAGTAAAACTGTCTTCATACTAACTTACTTTAAATTGTAGAATGAACTAATCAATTAATTTCCATTAAATATAATGACATAGAGGGCAACTCCAACAATGGGCACATGATTAGCATAACATGAAATTTTGAAACAAATACTTCTACATAGTTCCACTATTATTAATAAAGCTATATAGCCAAAGTCATGTGATACATCCTTTAACTGAGAAATAGCCAAATGGACCTTTTAAGGAAAGTTTTGTATTATTCAAAACATAAGAAAAATCAGATAATGTAGTGTATTATTATCTCCTCAGTTATTTTAGAAGTGAGGAGGATAAAAATAAAATGAAAAATAATTATATTAAAATATTTAATGACAAACTCTAATAAATGGGTATGCACTTAAGTCTAGAAAATACAGTATTCCCTAATGATACAAATTTATAAATACCTAAATTAATAAATTCCCCAATTGCCATACTAAAGTAATATTACTTTGATGTTCTTTAACTATACTCGGCAAGATTCATGATTTGGATGAAGAGACTTCAGTAAATATCTCAGAGCTAGTGGAAAATAGCACTTTGAGTATGCCGTATTTCTGTCACTTTGTTAAAATTTTCTGCACTCTGGTTAATATTTCATAATGACAGTTGATCCATATATTTTTGGAAAACCTAAATAAAAAAGCAGTATATTTTCTGAAGGACAGGTTACTTTTAGGTATGCTTTAGATGAAAATTTCAAAATAAAATTCATCTTCCCTTGTATGTATGGAGCACCCGTCCTTTCTTATCACATAAACACCCATGCTGATAGAACCCTGTTCTCAACTTAATCTTTACTATAATTCTTCAACTGTACAATAAGGAAAATATCACACAGGTTTTTAGTGAGGATTCAATGAGTAAATAAACATAATGTGTGTAATGGTGTTTGGTACTTAGTATGATTTAATAAATTGGTTAAAAATGAATCTTAATTTTCTTTCCCAACTTTGTTTCTTCTTCTGCTCCTATCTTTTGCACTTTCAAACACATGCTCTCTCCTCCTAAACCATCTACTCTTAAAATATTTAAGTTATTCTTAAATTAAAAATGAACCCTGACTCTTCCTACTTTATTACCACCTCCTATCAAGCTACTATACCTTGCAGCTACTCCATAGAATACTTGGTTCCTGTGTGTGCAGCTGGTGTGTGGAGGCAAAGCCACTCAGGAAAACTTTATTTATCCAGAATCAGGGATTTATCTGGTGAGTTGTTGTGGGTAGGAAACCTTAGTTTTTGTTCTTGTGTTGAAAATGCTAATTAAAATATTTAGCACACGACTTTGTCTAGGTGTTTCTTTATCCCAGAACACTAAAATATTAGTAGAATGTTATAGAAAATAGATACTTATTATAGAAAATGTTATTTTAAAAGGCACTATGACATTAAGTTTTGTAGATTAACCTCACATCCAAATATTCTAAAACTACATATTTACTTATTCCTAATGTGAAAGCGGATAAATCTCTGACAGAAGAAGCCTTATAACTGTGGTAGTCTAAGAACTCAAGGTACCCTTTAGAGTTGTCAGTTAATGTGAAATTATTTTAAATGTCCCTTATATTCTAGTGACACCACTGGAAAAACTAATTTTTTTAGGCTTTTGTAGTGCTAGAAGCCAGCACCTTAGAAATTCTACGCACATAATACTGCTTGCGTCCCCTGCCTGAAACTCCTGCTCTCTTTCACATACAGTAGCTTGTAAGATTCTCCTGAAGTAACATGGTTTTCTATTTCCTTCCATTTGTGTCTAATTTACCTGAGTCTGGCTTGATTCTGTCATATTTTCCTAACTGGTAGCTTACAGTGTGATCTGCTCTGGAAGTCTGCATCTTTTTCACACGCTCCACCCTCCAAAAACAGGCCTGTCACTCATCTCCTTCCAGAAGATAATCCATGACTTCCTTTATAAAGTCTGAGAACAGAGTGCCCAGTGGAGTTTTTAAAAATCACAATGTGCTTTGAAATACAAATGAGTCTTATTAGCAGTGTTTACATCCATAAAGAATATTATTACCCACTCAGAGCATCTTTGCGTTTTTGCTCAGTGTCAAATTTAAAAGAAAATGGTATTTGATAGAGAAGGGGCTCTCTTAATCCGCTATTTAGCTACTGTTATTAATTGTAAAAACATTACTATTTCAGGCCCCATATATAATTATGTGCTTGCATTAAGAACCAGAGAAGAGTGGACATGTGGAGATGTCATTGGGTCCCTTGAGCCAAAATTTATCAGCAGTTTATTAGAGTCCTAACTAGGATAAACATAGAATTGTTAATCCACAACTAGACATTTTTGATAGGAGAGGTTTGTATAGGTCTAAAATTAAGGCTAAATATTATGCACTATCTTGACATTCAGTGAAATCTGAAGTTAAATGACCTAACTGCAAATTCCTTTCCCATTCTGCTGCCTTGGATCAGCCCCCTTTATAAGAGCTACAGGCATACATTCTGCTTATGCCTGAGCAGTGGGTGTCACGTTCTTACAAGCCTGAAGAATTACATTCTTTCGTGGGAACCTTATACAACATTGCCTGCTTCCCACAGGCCGTAGTTGTTCAGTTTTCTCCCAAGTACAGCCCTGTGTGGTCCTGCATAGTGTGCAGTGTGGCGCTCCTCTAGCCTCTGAGTATATATGATTGACAGTTCACCAGTGTCATCTATCCAGTATCACATGTCCTAATTTCAACACTCATCACCATAACCCTAGGATAGGAATCTTTTTCTCACCAGTGGCGCAAATAGAAAATATTGAAGATAACAACAGGAAAACAGGGATACAGTAGGAATGGCTGAACCAACTGGTACATATGTTCAACCTAGTCAAAATAGTTGTCCCTGGGAATTTCTACCAGTGGATGGTAGAGAAAAGTTAGGAATAAATTCCTAATCTATACAACCCAAAAAATAGCCATCTTTATTTCATTTAGACTACAACTCCCCAAAAAAAATTTAAAAACTACCTCAGTGTTCATTCATATATATATTCTTTCATTTAATAATTTACTAATCCCTCAAAATAGTTATTGATATATTACACACTTGATACTTTCCCACAAAGTGAAAATACAGAAGTGAAAACAGTTCTTTACCTTGAGGAGTTTTCAGACTAGATTATTTAATAAACAAGTTTTTTTTTGTAAAAACAAAAAATAACACTGTGGGACTCTGCAATTCTAAGTGCTAAATAAGGAAGAACAAACTGGAGAAATACATTTTATTTAACACAATATTTTTAGAATATTATGAATTCAATAGAAAAACTCTTAGTGAGATAATTTACATCTTATAATTCATCTAAATCTTCAAAGTGTGATATGCATTTTCACTTAGAGCACATCTCAATTCAGGTGCTAAATTTTAATTGAAACTACTTGATCTGGTAGTTATATTTCCTTACTTTCACAGTTGAAAAATTGATTCACATATCTAACACATTTCAAACACATGAAAAAGTAACCTAATTGATTTAGTAGTTTTCCTAAGAGTTAGGATTATTCTAATTGTTTAAATAGTTTTTCCAATACTTGTATTAAGTACAAAAAATCATTTTCCTTTAATATCCTCCATGTTGACAAAACTTGTTTGTCTCATTTAGTAAAATTGGTTTGACTGCAGGAAAAACACATCATTTTCAAAACAAAGCCTGTCCAAGTGAATTAAATAATTTTGTGTCAACTCAATGTTATTAACATAAAATTGAGAGGAGAATTGTATAAATTTAAAACCAATTGCAAACATTAATATTAAACAGTTTCCTTCAAATGTTTCTTATAGTGTTTACAAATATACAAAACATACTATAAATCACAATTAAAAGTATATATTGACTCATGTTAGAAAAATATGTACTATAGTTAATATGATTTGTTTTATGGAAAGTTTCAATTTTAACTGGAGTTCATACTTGTCAAGCAAAAGTTATAGATAAGCGTTTCTTTCCCTTTGGTGTTTTAAACTTATTTGTATGGAGTGTATATATTGGTGAAAAATGTTAAGTAACACTCTCATTTTTGTCTTTGATTACTGAACATTCCTTTTGTTTAGGAAAATCATGAACTGGAGTAACAAGATAGTAAATCTTTTTTTTAAATTGTTTTAGTTATATATACCAGTAAAAACTCTTCCCTGACTCAATCAATCGGCATTTAAAATAATATAGGATCATTCGTCATACATATTGATTGATTCCAATAAAACTATTCATAAGATATTTTTTGAATCTACTTTTACAAAGCCAAACATAATTTTTTCATGCTTATATCATACAATTGAACAAAGTATATATTTTCAGTATATATCATACAATTGAACAAAGCAAAAATGCAAATACCAATCTCTTGGTTTAAAGTTTTATTTATTTTTTTTAACTATTTTTTTATGTGGGTTGAAAGTTCTTCTTTGATAGGTGCACAAGATTTAAAATATCTATGCCAAAAGTGTAATTTTTAGGTCATAAGTTGTAATTATGAAAGGCTTTAGAGACAACACATGCTCACAGTATTAATTGGATAGTGTCTTAAATTATGTAATTCACTGAAAAGTACAAAAAAACTTATAATTTCTAAATGATGAAAGAATGTATATTTTGGTATTAAAATAAAGTTTTTGCATTTTAGATCCACTTTTTTGATGACTTAAAAATTTTTAATATTTTCATAAAAATAATTTTAGCCTTTCTCTTATAATTTTCTAACAGAATTCCCATAACTAAAATAATCACATTCTTACATATCTGGATAAAATAGCCTTTACTTCTTATACAAGCATTTATGCCATTTTATAACAAACTAGAATTATAAGTTTGACTTGTGTTAAAAATAAATTGTAAATGTTTTTTTAAAAACTTGATTTTAATATCAAGTGATGAATTTTACTGATTCTTTTTCAGTATTTGAATAAAACGTTATCAATATCACTATGCACTTATGAAAATACTTTTTCCACTTTATTCTATTGAATTATTTTTTACACACAAGGCACCCCTTCAATTTTGCTATGCCTCAAAAAAAGTGCAAATGTTATTCATTGTGAAATATGTGATGTAGCTTTTCCAGATTTTTTTCTATACGGTTCTGTAGCTGTAGTACCAATTTCTATGTCTCTCCTGGATTGTGTACAAATAGTCAGCCTTTGTTTTAAATTTAAAATATTATCTATACTAGTTTTTAACTAAAAGAAGGATTTGACTATTTCTAATCAAAATAATAAACATTTCAACTTCATTTCCAATTCTGATTTACATAAATATTCCTTAAACTCATGCTATCTTATCAAATAACCAGATAAGCACATGACAGTGCTATATCATTAATAGAAAATAATAATTTGAGCTGACTCAACCCTAACATCTGTAACTACATGAAAGACGTGCTCCTCAGACCCAACAGTGCACAACACAAGGACATAATAGCTCACACACTATAAAAGAAAAAGCAAAATGCAATCTTACCAAAACAATAAAATTTTGTTTAATGGGAAAATATTTTATGCTACTGCAATTTTTATATTTCAATAAAATTCATCACTTGATATGTAAAATTAATAACATCAAAAATTAAATTCCTCCATCATACTAGTCACATCTCAAGTGTTCAGTGGCTATGTGTCTAGTGGTTACCACACTGGACAATGTATGTAAAAGGACATCTCCATATTACAGAAAGTGATTTTAGATAATCTGGTCTAGTATTTAAATAATATAAAAATTATAAACTATATAGATTTTTTTGAAGTCTTGAAATCCAAACACCATGAATAATTATGTTTTCATGAAAACATGTACTTGACTCCCTCACTACTTGCCCATAACGTGAGGATTGCCTAGATTCTTAATTTTAATAACATTTATTTGTGTGATTATTGAATAAAACAGCAATAAATATTTATCTAGAAACCAACATAATATTTTTCAAAAACTGTCCTTTCATTTCATCTTGTTACTAATATTATTAACGTTATTTTATCATATACCATTCAATATTAGTAACAATTTTTTAAATACTATATCATCAATTAATTTATATTATCTAAAATAGTTTATAAGAACAATAGTTTCACGATATTTTCACTCCGGGAAAACCAAAACCAGTTTCAACCATTTGTTTCCTTCCAAATCTCATCCTTTTTTGCAGGAAGAAGGAGACCAGAGATTGAACTCAAGGGTACTCAACCACTCAGTCACATCCCCAGCCTTATTGTGTATTTCATTTAGAGACAGGGTCTCATTGAATTGCTTAGTGCTTCTATTTTGTTGAGGCTGACTTTGAACTTGTGATCCTCCTGCCTCAGCTTCCCACGCAGCTGGGATTACAGGCATGCATCACAACACCTGGCCCAAATCTTCTTATCTTAAAAACAAACAAAAACCCTATACATAGCCTATTAATATTTTTTTAAATCAACTCTTACGTGAAATGTAGGCATAGTACAACAGACAATAATGCAATTTAATAAATTGTACTGCCAATAGTAGATATCTAATAACTTTCTGTAGAATGTAACTAATCCCTTGCCTTTCAAATGGACAATTTTAAAAGAAATCATATTTTTTGGACAGCCAGGTACTTAGTAAGATTTCCAGTTTATTATTTTTGACAAAACTAGTAATTTTCAATTTTTACCTAAGTTTTCTCCAAATAGCATCATCTTATTTCCAGTAGCGCATAGAAATACATTTCATTTTCAGTGATATATACAGAGTAGCATCAATTATTCATTTCACTGTATTTTGAAGTACATATTATATTGAAAGTAAAGGAGACAAAGTAGGGATCAATATCATTTGAGAACAAAAGAAAATCACTTTGTTTATAGGTACACCAAATTGCAGTAAAAGAAGTTTTGAAGTATTAGTGTTTAGCTGTCTCACTATACCCTGTATCTTGATGAACGAATTGAACTTGGGAGAAATTCTTGTTTTGAGTTCATCACTTCTATTAGTCTACACTGCAGAAGACCAAGGCAAGGGGAATAAATAGGATCTCTCAGAGCCCTGAAGTTCCTTTTTTTGAATCATCGTGAATTCTATGCTTATAGTTGTTTTTCACTGTAAAATCTGGAAGAGATTGCTAGGGTTTGGAGATATCCTCCAAAAATCCATGTGTTTGAAACTTAAACCCAAAAGTCATATGGTTAATGGTTAATGATTCCATAGGGCCTTTTGGTATGTAATTAAGATCAGATGAGGTCATAAGGATGGGGCACTGTGATTCCATTGTAGGCTTTATAATAAGAAGAAGAGAGACCTGAGCTAGCACACTTGTTCTCTTTTGCCATGTGATGACCCCACCATGTTATGATACAGCAAGGAGACCCTCACCATATGCTCTGTGAATGCCAGTGCCATGCTCTTGGACTTTGCAGCCACCAGGACCGGGGGCTATCTTCTATTCTTTGTAAATTACCCAGACTCAGATAATTTGTTATAGCTACAGATAACAGACTAAGACAGACATGATGCATTAGTCAGTTTGTACAAAATACAATAGAATGGATGGCTTAAACAACAGAAATGTATTTTTAACAAATTCTGGAGACTGGAATGCCCAAGATCAAAGTGGCAGCATGGCCCAATTATGGTTTGTTGTCTGCTGCCTTCTATTTCTTCACATGGGGGAGAGAGAAATTATACTCTGGTATCTTTTCTTATGAGGGCAGTAATCCAATCATGAGGCCCTTACCCTCACATCTGGCTCTAAACTTAATTATCTCACAGAGTTCTTATCTCTAAACATGATGGAGTTGTAGTTAGCCTTCAACATATAAATTCTGGGAGTGGGAAGGGGACAATTTAGTCCATAGCATATCAAGCTGGACCAATATGGACAAGTAAACATGTATGTGTGTCCAAAGACATTTTAATAGCATGGGACAATCGGCATCAATTGGTTCACAAAATTGAAGAAAATATTACTTCCTATTCCTAATCATTTAAACAAATAGTTTATCTGTTTTAGTCATTTAGGACAAAGAATGATTAGATTTCAATTTCTGGAATTATACTAAAATAATCCAAAATAGTGTACACAGTAAATTGTTTGCGACTTAAAGCTGTGTGCAGGAACGAATGCCTGAATAGATTTTTCACCACGTGAAAATCTCTAGAAACTGCTGGAAGCCCCAGGTTTGTAACCTTTCCAAAATTAGATTCTATCTGAATTGTATTCATTTAACTTGGAGCCCTTTCCTTCCATGCTGAGTTGTGTGGGTGAAAAATAAAAAGAAAGAAAGAAAGAAAGGAAGGAAGCTAAGTAACCCAGTAGTATTATACACGCAGAAACTTTTATTTGTAATATTAAAATTTCATGACATTACCTATAAACTACTTTGAGCAGTAAACACTTGAAGGCTTTAATTTCAGTTTCAATAGATAGAAATATTTCCACCTTACATTTCACCATGTGTTGATAATTTTCATCATCAGAAACTATTGGTGATATATACTTTGTAGAACTAGTTACAAACTGCATAAAAATTATTTTCAAATACTTGAAATATAATTTATGTTGCCTTCTATACCAGGAAAAATCAACTTCTTTTTTCTTAAATTGTAGTGTAATGCTAATCTCTTCCTGTATGGTTCATTGGCTTATATGTCTCATTTCTACCTAAAAGTAAACTTCCATATATTTTAAAAGTGCCAAATTAATTAAGATGTCAGCTAATCCTAAAAATAATGCTATGAAAACAACAAAAAAGGAGTAATTCTTTGATATTGAAAATTCTAACATGACACTTTTTAAAACTCTCACTGTACATATCCAAATTCTTAGTTGATTTTCAGTTTTAAACATGAATTAATCATGAGTCAAATGATAAATCTGTACTTGTTAGCAATGACTTAGTCAGATCATTAAGATTGTTTCCTCAGGAAGAGAAACTTTGAACTAAAAATTATTATCATTTTCCCTTCCTACACCTGCCATATACATATACACCCCATATACACCTCCTCTGCTCGATTCTTAAGAGGCTATAAGTAAACAAAAACAAAACATCCTGCAGAGGAAGAGGGAAGTCTGACTTTGGTCTGAAGGGACCTGAGTGGTATAAAGATCTGTGTCCAGGTACCAATGGGGCTGACTTTGTTGGCAGGTCACACACATCCTGTCAGAATGATGCCTGGAGAGTAGCATTGCCTCTCTCAACTCCAGAGAAGACAAATGAAGTCTTGGGCAGGAGTGTAATTGCTCAGCAGGAATCCAAACACTGTCTTACTTTCTGGCATCTAGCTCAAGGGGAAGGATGCCCAGACATCTGCAAATTTTGAATTCTGTCTGACTCTGGATTTTTTTTAACTTTATTTATTTTCATTTTTGTTCACATATCCAGTGAATTAGCCATTTCATTTTTCAGACCCACATGTTAAGTAGGGTTCAGTCCTATTGGACCATGCAAATGACTTACCTTAGATCAGGACTCAATGAGCATCAGAATCCACATAAATATCCACTCAGTATTTACACCAAAGTCCTTTTCTGGTTATTTCTATATAAATAAAGTCAGGAGCACTTTTGTAAAATAAATTCTATTCAGATGGTTTTATTTATTCTTTTTGTCAGATAAAGTGAATTTTGCAAAATGAAAAAGTAAAGGAGGAACTTAGATTATTCTCCCTATCTCTCCATATTTCATTAAAGGTGGCATTCCATTCATTTTTGAATCTTTGCATATATGACTGTAGTTTTATAGCCTATGATAAGGGAGAACAGGCTAAAATTGTTTCTATCCTTAAAAATACCAATAACGACTCATTTTGATAGTTCAATTCTAATATCATATAATATAGAATCCTTTCATTTTCCAAGCAAATATTATAAATTAGATTTCTCTGACATCTTAAAATATAATTTACTATACATGTAGTAGGCTAGATTTAGAGAAAGGCAAAAGGTGGTATGCTCTAGTTATTATTTTTATGCTCTGAAAAACACAAATTGATAATTCATATATAGGATTATATTTATTTTACATTTTCTTCAAATAAATCTCTATATAAAAAATCTAAGAAACTTTGATTTGTTGTGGCTGATTACTAGTTATTTAAATGGCTAATTTGAGTAATTAAATAAATTATTCAATATGTTTCGATATCATTCACAACACAGGTCCTAAATACATTTTGTCATAGCTAATTTTGTTGGATTCACTGACAATAAAGTTAACTGAAAATTTGGCAGGTATCCAAGTAAATAATCATGGTTAGCTAGACTAAACAGAAAAAATGTTCATAAAATATTTTAAAACATGATTCTTGTTCATATTGAAATAAATGTATTTTCTAAATGTAACAACAAATATATTTCTAAGAATAAAATTATCTAACTCAGATCAAAAAGATCATAAAATCTTTTGTTACTGGATGGATCGCAAATATTTTAACTTCATGAGCCATGTAGTTTTTGTCAAAGTTATCCTTGATCAAAAGCAGCCATGGACATTTTGTACATGAATTTGTGTGGCTATGTTCCTATGAAACTTTATTTTTGAATATTGAAATTTGAATTTCATATAATTTTCATGTCCCAAACTATTTTTTTAACTTTTCCCCAACCTTATAAAGATGAGAAACTATCCATTTTTAGATCATAAGCCACATAAAAATAATGGTGGATTTGGCACTTGTGTCATATTTGCTGACTCCTGATAGAACTTTTATTATATCTTTTGATGATGTTATAATCTCTGGAAATTTGTTGTTATTAGTTATTGTTTCAAATTTTTCCCAAGTCACATAACTGATTTCTTATCCTATGAGTATATAGACATTGCAAATGGTTCAGTTGTTCTTATTTGGCCCCCAACAAAGTGCTTTCAAATATTAATCCAAATAGAGTGAATAAAGGAAAGTCTGGGTGTCTCCTGATCACAGCTGAAACTCACTATACATTTCCAAATCATATACCCTTATACAATTGTATTCTTTGTGAAATTTCATGATTAATTTGGTTTCTAATGGTTTGACAATTTCAAGTTTTTTGCACCTTAATCATACAGCTATTTTTTCTATCATTTTGTATTTTTTAAAGATTAAGGTTGATTGTTTCAATTTTCAAAGGCAGGAAAATCTTCAGAGGTAAAAGTCTCCATTTTGTTTTGCTTCTTTCTAAGAATTTTTCATAAAAACTTTTAGATTAACTAATCACAAAACCATTCCAAATATCTTCTATAACACCAAAAAGCTATATTTTTAAAAACTATTATTAAAAGATATGTTCATGTGGAATCAAAAAAGAAAAAAAATTATGAATAACACCAAACTCAGATGTTTATAGAAACTTATTTCAACTAAACAATTGGATATTCAGTGAGATGTTTTTAATCAGACAGGATTACTTTTTTAATTGTTTAGTTCATATACTACGTGAGACTTGGGCTAATACGTGGGATCCTGTCTGATGAGAATTTCTTCCTCCTGTTAATCATGCCCTTGTTCTAAGCTGGAAACTATACTTGAATTTTAAATAACTGTGCTTAAAAGTTTACTAAGTAAAAATTGACTTCTGCAGCACATGGCACATAGTTGGCATTCAATAACTATTTGTTAAATAAATGACTGCAATTGAACAGACGCTCATTAAACAGTGGACACTCACTTCTATTGCAGTAATTTAGTTTCTCTTTATTTTAATTTGTGGAAATGAGGAGATAGGAGGATTAATTGGGGTTTATTTCAGGTTTATTTTTCTCTATTTAAAAAATCCAAAGTGCAATTTGACAATAGTGAAACCATTGTAAGTTAGTGAAAACAGCTACATATAAGAAAATGTTTACTATTTACTGTTGAAATTACATGTTAACACATTAAATATCATATCTAATCCCCTCCTAGACAATAACATGTGGATCCTAATAATTTACTTTCAGAGTCCAAGTGAAAATTTACTCTGCTTGATTAGAAGCAGAAAGTTATTGTCAAACAATTACTACCAAAAATCTGTTATGAAATTTCATGAACGGCACAATTATAAAATGGTACATGATTTTAGCTATGATAAGGATACACCTGGAATTCTTTGTACTCACTTTATTTAGATTAATTAAAAGCACATTGTTGGGTGTTAAAACAAGAATGACAACCAAATAATGGCAATGCATGTGTACTTTGAGCTTCTTTTTATTATATTAAAGACATGATAGATATTTATTAAATTAGGCAGCTGCTAGTCAAAGAAAGTCAAGCCCCACCTTGATTGCATAAACCTGGACCTGTGAGCTTCTGTAAGAGTCAGAGAGGTATGGTTCTAACACGATTGGCTACATTTTTTTATGGTACAATTTTGCTTCAATTGAATTTTTTTCGATTTTTAATGTTCCAGTTTTGACCTTTCATATCAATGTTTCTTCACTGTCTAAAGTTGGTTTTATTTAAGAACAAATTGTTTTTGGAAAATGATTCAGGAAAAACCTTGTTTTACCCTTTTGCAAGTTCCATCGTCTTCTGTAGATTGATAGGTATAAACCAAACCCAAAAGCATGATTTAGAACACAATTAGTGTGATGAAAATACTTTAATAGAAAATATGGTTAACTTGAATCTGCAAGGAATTTAGTTTCCTGTGCTAGATACTCAGAAAATATTAATCTACCTTCATTTGCTGTTATGACTCATATTCAAACATATCAGGCCATTGCCTTATTCAGAGAGCCAGGGTACAAGAGCTGCATAAAATTGTAGAAGTTTATAATATGATATTTTGTTTGTTAAAAAAAAAAAGACAAAAAAAAATGGGCGCCGTGGCACACGCCTGTAATTCCAGAGGCTCCAAGGGCTGAAGTAAAGTGAGGTGCTAAGCAACACAGTGAGACCCTGTCTCTAAAGAAAATACAAAATAGGGCTGGGGATGTGGCTCAATGATAGAGTGCCCGTGAGTTCAATCCCTGGTACCAAAAACAACAAAAAAGCATTTTATCAAAATGGAACTAGATAAGGAAACTGACAATTTAACTTGCCTTTTTAAAATATTCTCTGAAATTCATGTAAAATGCAACATAATCATTTTTGCTTGGTTTATTTAGCTGACTTAACAGTTGTCAAGAATCACAGAACGGTAACACAACTCCTGTATTATGCTATCTTTTAAAAACTGAATTTATGCTTAAAGCAATACAGTCAGTGAAGCATGTGTAAGTTTAAATAGTGCATCTCATTAATGACATCTTGATAGTGTGGCCGCCAAAAATAGGAATTCTCTTGAGATAGCAGCTTAATTCTGTATTCAGCCACCCATGCTACATGACCCTCTGGTGGCTTGTTACCATTTGGAAAGTCTCAACAATTTGTAACAGCAATCTAATATTTTGAAAACTGATATTGGTATAATCAGATTATTTTCAAAGATTAACTACATGTTAATGTATCCTTATACACACATAAAATTATTCAAAAAATAAAACACCATAATTAATTAATAGTAGGAACATGGTCTCTTATTACATCCTTTTATTTGTGTCCTGGTTGACATTCTTTAATTTTTATTATTATTATTTTTTTGCTTGTTTGTTTGTATCATACTGGTAAAAGCCTAATAAAATCTCAAGGACTTCTCATGCATTTCTACGTTAAGAGAAAGGTATTTTAAAGGAAGTGGAGCTACATTCATTCTTTCTTATTGATTTTTTTAAAGTTTACTCCAAAGTTTAAAGGGAATTTAGAAGAATTGTTAGGTAGAAGGAAAAACAGCAGAGACATTCTGACATGGCTGAAAGGGATTCGCTAAAGAGTGAAAGCCATTCTGTATGACTGAGGTAGGCATGTCTAAAGTTATGGAGAGAAATACTTAGAAAACATTCTAGGGAAATGAACTATGGTACATGGCTTTCTTAGTCCATTTTCTGGCACAGACTGTGGAATTTGCACTCAGTAGAAGTTTACTTGACTCATGGTTCTTGGAGGTTTGAAAATCCAAGTACAAAGGGCTACATCTGGAAAGTTCCTTCTTGCTGCATCATGACTTGATAGAAGGGCAAGTGAGCACAGATGAGACAGAGAGAGGGTGGGAGCAAGAGAACACATGCAAGAGAGCTTGCTTTGATAATAAAACCACTCTTGCAATAATTAGCCTACTCCCATATTAATGCATCAATCCATTGACTACACTGGAGACCTCAGGAATGGACCACTTCCCAGAGGCCCCACCTCTCAATGGCATCACAGAGCAATTACAGTTCAACATGAATTTTGCAGCGGATATTCAAACCATATCAATGGTTATTCAGATACCCCAGAAAATGTGATCCCTAGTAAGTTCTTATAAAACAAGGGTACTGGATAATAATAGTGCTATATACATTCTAATTTTTGCCTATAAAACCCTGACTACAGAAAGAGAAACTTCAAGTGTAATAGACTACACTGTGCCACAAGAAATAGCAGAGCAATGACAGAGGTCCCACAGAAAGATGACTCACTCTTCACACATTCACACAAAACGCTATGTGTGTCATTGTCAAATAACTAACACATTTGCTTAAAGTGATACTTATTGATAGAGTAAATTAATTAAACCAATAAACTACTTTGTTTTTCACTTAAAGTATTTCAAACTTTATTTGATCAAACTATTGTAAATGTTCTCATCTGAGTCAGAGAGTTTTCAGGAGATTCCTTGAAACCCCATGTCTTTATGGAGAATTTTCAAACTATAATTTTTAAAAGTGTATATGCATTTGTAGCATGGTTAATTTAATCATCGCTGACTAATTGGAATACAAAAAAAAATTTAAAAAGATGAATTAATGTTGTATTAATTAAGGTTAGTCTCAGAATAATAAAATATTCTGATGTGATGTGTCCATCACATTCCATCAGATATCATAGCTCTGCCCAGTTTAGATACCCCTCTGGGTGTTCACAATTTCAAGTCAAGCAAGGCAGCCTGAAGCATTCTTACCCAAAGTCAATGAAGGAGCTCTGAAGTCAGACACTCAAATTCCTTGTGACCTTTTGTTTCTGTTATTGCCAGGTATGGCCCTCATAATCCTGAAGCTTCAGCCATTGCACCCATGTTCCAAACCACAGGATGGAAAAGGGTGGATGAAGGGCAAAAGGTGTGTACCAGCTATTTCTGAAGGATGCTCCTAGGAGCTGACTCAGGTCACATCCACTTCTACCACAGTGGCTGGAAACGTATCACCAGGCTTTGCCCAATAGTAAGGGAAGATGGAAAATATAGCTTTTATTTTTGAAGATTGCATGTTCTGCCACCATTTCTATTTCTATGGAAGGAGCAAGAGATACTAAAGGACAAAGAGATTAGAATGACTCTTTCCGTATTTCCCAGTGAGTGGTTTATCCTTTCAATAAGACCATCATTTCCTCACTCTGAAATGCAGTCTCCTGCAGAAATAAGAACATCAGATTGCTGAGCTGGACAAAGAAGTAGCACAAGAAAAAAAAAGGGAAAAGATAAAATTAGTTTTCCATCCTATTTTAAACCAAAACAGCTCAATTGGCAGTTTATGTGGAAGAGAAGTTGGACTAGAGCCAACTTTGAATTACCTTTTATCCAGGGGAAACTTGGCCTTCACTCAAGGCACAGATTTGGCAGCTTTTAACAAGTTTTCAAATCTCATTCTGCTATTTCTATCTGCCAGATTGTCATTCCCCCACCCCACAGTAAATGCTATCCTTCAGGAAAACTGCTAAGGTAAGGAGGAGAGGAGGACTTTCAAGTGTGGAATTTCAGAGGGGTAGAGCCTTCGAAGTCATTCATAGATGCCTTGCTGAGGTGAAGACCTGATGAGCAGCAGGCTTCACTTGAGCTATTTTTAAACTGAGCTACATATACCAAAAGCCAAAGTCTATCAGTTTGGGGAAAATTATTTAAAATTATTCAGTAACTTCTTTCTTTGCCTAATATTCACCCGGCCTGTATTACCATTGATTTTCAATGTTATTTTAAAGCATCAAGGAATACTTTCCTTCTTTGATATAATATATAATATCAAACCATTCAGACTTAAGTCTGCATTAATGTTTCACTCAGTTCATATGATTATTTAATTAAATCTCAATAATGACTTCTATATGGCATCCATTCATATTCAGCAACAAAGAGACAGATATTTAATGACATCTGAGTAGAGGTGATATGAACAGTATGTAAACAGCACTTTTTCTTTCTTCTTCATCTTCTTCACTGTCTGCTATGGAACCAAGAGCCAGTGTAGTTATTTCCTCTTTATTTCATTGTTTTCCATTATGACTGTGAGCTATGTATCAGATTCTGTAATTTGAATTAAAAATTAGAAAACTCCACATATATCCATCAAGAAACTGCATGAATAAGGTAAGAGATGTCTAGCAATTCAAGTTTGGGATGAAATTCAAAAGGTCCAATATTTATAAAACAGAATTGGTTCTAACTATGAATAAAAAATATTTTCTTGAATGAGTGAGATCTGGTTCTATGACTATATCAAATATTGATTATCAAAGTGGCAATATTTTACCTGTTCAAAACCAAAACCTAAATGAAATACAGAAAATACTATAGAATTGGTACCCAGATTACTGAAATCAAATATACAGTTCAACTTGCACTAATAAAATAACTGCCACCAAAAAGGGTAGGATTTAGCCGGGCACAGTGGCACACACCTGTAATCCCAGAGGATCAGGAGGCTGAGGCAGGAAGATCATGAGTTCAAAGACAGTCTCAGAAATTTAGTGAGCCCCTCAACAATTCATGAAAACCTGTCTCTAAATAAAATACAAAAAAGTGCTAGGGATGTAGCTCAGTGGTTACGTGTCCCTGAGTTCAATCCCCAGTATAAAAAAAAGGTAAGATTTATTTTACCCCATCTCAGATGAAACATTTATTTTCATTCTAAGTCATATATATTATCCTTTTATTGATTTTTTTAAAAAAATGACAGTGAAATGCATTACATATTATTACATATATACAACACAATTTTTCATATCTCTGGTTGTATATAAAGTATGTTGACACCAATTCATGTCTTCATACATGTACTTTGGATAATGATGTCCATCACATTCCACCATTCTTGCTAATCCCTTGCCCCTCTCTTTCTCTCCCACCCCTCTGCCCTATCTAGAATTCATCTATTCCTCCTATGCTCCCCCTCCCTACCCCACTATGAGTCAGCCTCCTTATATCAGAGAAAACATTAAAGATTTGTTTTGGGGGGATTGGCTAACTTCACTTAGCATTGTCTTCTCCAAGGCCATCCATTTACCTGCAAATGCCATGAATTTATTCTCTTTTATTGCTGAATAAAATTCCATTGTGTATATATGCCACATTTTTTTATTCATTCATCCACTGAAGGGCATCTAGGTTGGCTCCACAGTTTAGCTATTATGAATTGTGCTACTATAAACATTGTTGTGGCTGTGTCCCTGTAATAGCTCTTTTTAAGTCTTTTGGGTATAGACGGAGGAGAAGGATAGCTTGCTCAAATGGTGGTTCCATTCCCAGATTTCTGAAGAATCTCCATACTGCTTTCCACATTGGCTGAACCAATTTGCAGTCCCACCAGCAACGTATGAGTATGCCTTTTCCCCCACATCCTTGCCAGCATTTATTGTTTGTCTTCATACTAGCTGGCATTCTGACTAGAGTGAGATTATATCTTAGAGTAGTTTTCATTTGCATTTCTCTAATTACTAGAGATGATGAACATTTTTTCATTGTTGTTGATTGATTGTTTATCCTCTTCTGAGAAGTGTCTGTTCAGGTCTTTGGCCAATTTATTGATTGGGTTATTTGGTTTTTTGGTGCTTAGCTTTTTGGATTCTTTATATACCCTAGAGATTAGTGCTGTATCTGATGTGTGAGGGGTAAAAATTTGCTCCCAGGATGTAGGCTCTCTATTCACCTCTCAGAATGTTTCCTTTGCTAAGAAGAAACTTCTTAGTTTCAATTCATCCCATTTATTGATTCTTGGCTTTAATTCTTGAGCTATAGGAGGAATGCCATTGGGATTTTGATCAGAATTGCATTAAATCTGTATAGTACTTTTGGTAGTATGGTCATTTTGATAATATTAATTCTGCCTATCCAAGAGCAAGGTAGATCTTTCCATCTTCTAAGGTCTTCTTTGATTTCTTTCTTTAGAGTTCTATAGTTTTCATTGTATAGATCTTTCGCCTCTTTTGTTGATTCCCAAGTATCTTATTTTTTTTTTTTTTGAGGATATTGTGAATGGGGTACTTTTCTTCATTTCCTTCTCAGAGGATTTGTCACTGACATACAGAAATGCCTTTGATTTATGGGTGTTGATTTTATATCATGCTACTTTGCTGAATTCATTAGTTGGTTCTAGAAGTTTTCTGGTGGAGTTTTTTGGGTCTTCTAGGTATAGAATCATATCGTCAGCAAATAGTGCTAATTAACTTCTTCTTTTCCTATACATATGTTAATTCTATAATCTTGTCAAACTTTCAAAATATTTAACAAAGAGGGATAAACCCTGATATATCTTAGTCTTTCCTGTTTATTTCTTTTCTTCCCATTGCCATTTATCCTTTTCCCAATAATCCCAAATATATACCATTTCATTTTTATCTACAGTATTCAAATTGCATTAAAATGTAAGTAAATATCACATTTCTCTTAATTATTATAAATAGGTATTACCTATGAAATTATTTACTGTTTTCTAGTAAGTCAGTACTTTTTGTGTGTTTGTGATATTAATAGCAGCGTTCAATTTACTAAAATGTATTGAGCCAAGCTCCAAGTTGTACAATTTGACACTATTTCCATGAGAAACAACATGCACTACTAAATCATGGATTTTTTTTCTTTCAGGGACTTGAGTTTTTAATAGTAGTGACTGCATGAAAACATAATACCAGGTTAATAATGCTCTGAGCTTTTTCCCAAGGCAATTTAAAATGAGAACATTTATTTTTATTCTCCCAGTTGGGTCCAAAATGACATTAGGCAAACAGCTGTAACTTTCTATTCTCTCTTATTCTGACAGGGAACTAACAGTGGCTACTTACCTCCCAAGTAAAGCACATTTGACTAGAAACTAATGAGGTAATAAAGGCATGCTCATCAACAACTTTCAGTCAAGTAGGATCAACTTGACATACTCTGATGAGCCAAAAGTTAGGTGGGGAAGTAAATTATACCTTGGAGAACAAATAAACAAAAAATAATTTCTAATCAGCACAACCACATTGAAATAACAAATGTAATCAAATTTCCTTCTGCCCCCTAAAAAGCAAAAAAAAAAAGTCACTTCTCTAAAAAAGAAAGGCATTTTCAAATAACCTACTCAAATTTCACTTTCATTAATTATCATATTTTTAAATTGATAGTGATTAAAAAATGAATGCCTACTTCAAAGGATTGCTGTGAAAATCAAGCAAAATAAAAGGTTAAAGTTATTTGTGAAAGTTAAAATGCTATGCAAATATTATATTAAAGCTTTTAAGATTATGATAGTAAAAGCTTTTTATTAACAAATTGAATATAGTAAGCAGGCAATGGGTTTTTAAGTGATTTGGTAGCAAAAGGCCCAATTTGCATACTTTCCTCAGTTTTCCTATTCCTTGCTTTTGGAAGATTCACCAAGCCCTTGAGGGTATTCATCATAAGTAGTTAGATATTTTACTTGACTTTTCTATTATGTATGCTTTATATGGTTTCCTCTGTTTGTATTTGGGTTCCCTGGCCATAGAAAAGCTTCTCAAAATAAAGAAGCATTGATGCTTGTATCATTTGGTTGCACAGTTGGCACAAAATCAATTCACATTCTGTCAATAAAAGCTACAGCACAACAGATTTCTTTAATCATAGATCTTTATTCCAAAACCCAAGCATTGTAGATATATATATATATAGTGATATATATATATATATATATATATATATCACTAAGACAGAAATGACCATCCCTTATTTAGCCTTAATGCACTATTTTTTTTTTTTCTGTTTGTTCAGTCTCAATTCATAGCATAATAGAATCATGTTTTTCTAGAGTGGCAATGTGTTTCCCTTACAAAACAATAATACTGGGGGTTTTTTTGTATGTTTTTTTAGTATTGTAAGTGACTCTTAGTATTGCAAGTGACTGTTAGTAATGGAGGGATAATTTTTAGACATCACAATATAAATATGCCATTCTTGTGTCTAAAATTCTTAAATAATATCCCTTAACCTTAGGTGATAGAGAATCAAGAAAGGAGGAAAAAAGATGAATTCTGTTTCGTCCTAATTTTTCTCTTGCTTTTCATGGGATTTTAATATCTCAGTTATGACATACATTATGTCGAGGAAGTTTTTCAAACAGCTAATGAGAGCCTAGATACTCTACATAGAGGAATCATTTATTTCATTCAACTCGCAACGTTAATCACTATGTTCAAAAGCACTGATAGCATCATAATTCATTTTAAAAATATTATTTACTAATATATACTATATATTCAATATATAGTGTATTGTGTTTATTAATCCAATTCCCTAACTATATTCTGTTTATTAAAGTAGTTATGAGTTACAAGAATCATAGTAATTTTCTTTTGCAAATAATTTTATCAGGGTATTCAAATATTTTAGCCAAATTTATTTTTAATTGATACATTAAAACATAAAATTTTATGTATTAATGAGATAACATGACATTTGCACACACATATACATTTTGCTAGGATTAAATCAGTTTGAGAGTATCTGCTTACTCAAACATTTGTCATTTCTTTTTTTAAATTTTTTTTAGTTGTAAATGAATCTTTTATTTTATTTATTTATTTATATGTGGTGCTGAGAATCGAACCCAGGGCCTCACATGCCAGGCAAGCACTCTACCACTGTGCCCCAACTTCAGCCCCTTATCATTTCTTTACGGTGAAAATTTTCTTTCTTGCAGCTTTTTGAAATCTACAGTTCATTATTGTTATCTATAGCTACTCTACTGTGCAATAACATGCCAGAGATTTTTACTCCTAACTATAACTTAGGTCTTTGCATATAAGATACTCATCCAGTGTTGGCCAAATCCACTTTGACAATATGTTTACAAAGAAATTTACTAATCTAACCAAAAAAACAAACAGTCCATCCATTTTCTACATAAATTTTAAAATGCAACAAGCACATTTCAGTCCCCTTGAAAATGGTAATTTTTTTTACCTTTAATAGTCTTTTAAAATCCACATAATATCTTCAAACCTTTCAGAAAACTCCATAATTTTTATTTTTCTATCTTGAGTAAATATTAACCAAAAAATATAACTAAGTCAAAGGTAAAAATATTTATTGATTTTATTGAAGAGTGTTTCACTTTTGAAATTCAGACTCAAATATTTGCTGCAGTAATCCTTCTGTTACAGTCACAATTTTTAATGTCTGAGAAGTAAACATATCAATTTTTTTTTCATTTCCTCTGTTGCTTTAAAAACAACAAATACAATAGAATAGAAAGGAGTATTCAAATAGCTCTAAAATAAAGGAGTCTTTGGTAACAGACAAGCCTTTATGAAGAAGTATCATGCCTGTAAGTACACCTGATTCCCCTTTCCCTTTCGTACATAGTGATAAAACAATACACCTCAGTCAGGTGTTATCATATCTAAAGTTTTTCTATTTCAGACTTATTATTTAATGTATTTATTGACTTTCCAGATATATTCTACTAAGAAAAAAAAAGACATAATGTTATTTTTTCCATTTTCTTAAAGAATGTCAATTCTACCATCTTCATATGATACCTAGAATAAGGGAATTCACCCTTAAATATCACTCTGAAGACCTATAGATGAGACCTTAGCTGGTCAGTAACATATTTACCTGTCCACTGCTGAAATGCTGTTAAAACCCAGGTAACCAATTGGAGTTCTTTAGGGGACTTAGACTCTGCATGGACTCAATCATTTTCAAGGATCAAACTAAGCCATAAGAAAGTTGCTTTATAGAACGCCATTATTTTGGTCTCTACAAAATTTTGCCCCTTATCCCATTTTGCCACATTGTCCCAGATATATAAGACCTATAAAAACTTAAATTGATCGACAGGTATACCACTCACAGTAATTTAATTTTGAAAGAATTATTATGTTTTGTAGAGGTCTATTTTTTGAGAAAAGTAATAGGTAAATGATTAAAGTATTTGAGAGATATATATATGAAAATATATTTAAAGGATATATAAGCTTTAGATTATGATTTCAAACCTATTTTAATGCCCTTGTTTCATTGAAATAGTCACAGAATTTGAAAAGTTTAGACTTAATAGGTTAAACTGGGTGTTAATGTAGGCTCTGGATTTCATTCAGAAATAATACCAAGTGTAGCCTATCAGAACTAATATCTGCCGTTGCTGAGAAATTTTAGATTTTGTCTCTACTTTTTGTTTCATATTAAGTCCCATGATGAACAACACAACACACTATTTTAGAAGAAGCACTGGAAAAGAAGTTGCTTCCTTTCAGAAATATTACACAAAGACATGAATATCTATGAAAAAAATATATTTTTTCTTATTGTTTAAAACTTGGATAATGAGAGCCAAAATCTGAGCTTGTGAATAACATCTGTTTGAAAACTTATAGCTGAATATTGTACATTCTATTTTTTCCATGCCATGTTGAAGATCCACACTTTATGATTTACATAATTTTTTCACTACATGTATTTTCAATCACCTAATTTCTGTAGAATGAATAAACTATGCTATGATTTGGATCATTAAGGTTCTTGAAAACCTCTTGTGTTAGGCAATGCAGTAATGTTTGGTGGTAAAATGAGGGTAGGTTACAAGAGCTGTGACCTCTCCAGTGGATAAATCCATGTGATGGATTAATAACTTAAATAAACTATTGGGTCAGGTGGGGTGGTGTATGCCTATAATCCCAGTGGCTCCAGAGGCTGAGGCAGGGGATCATGAGTTCAAAGCCAGATAGAGCAAAAGGAAGGCACTAAGCAACACAATGAGATCTTGTCTCTAAATAAACTACAAAATAGGGCTAGGGAAGTGGCTCAGTGGTTGTGTGTCCCTGAGTTCAATCCCTGTACCCCAAAGCATGTAGGACAAGATATAAATGATATAAAATAAATAAAAGGACTATTGGGTGGTAACTGTAGGCAATTGGGAAATGGCTGTTGGAAGTGGGTCTCTAGGGGTGTACCCTTGAATTATATATTGTCCCTGGCTCATTAATCTCCTTATCTGTCTTGGCTTCCCAGCTGCCATGACAGCCAACAGCTTTCCTCTACTATACCCTTCCACCATATTTCTGCCTTGGAGCCAAATAAATATGGACTTAACCTCTGAAATTGTGAGCCCAATATAAACTTTTCCTCTTCTAGGTTGTTCTTGTAGATATTTTGATCACAGTGACAAAAAGCTGACTAACATACCATTCATTTATTTTAGAAATTAGAACTAGAAAAAATAAGATTATTTATCTCTTAATGGAAATTATATGTTTTGGTTAGATTTGTTTCATTTCTGATAGGGATCTGAAATGTGAACAAGCCTGAATGCAGAAAAGGTAAAATGTAGGGAATTAATTTGGAATATATAGCAGGAGGCTCCCAAGATGGCTCCCACAGCAGTCCCTCAGGCCCTTACATTCATGCCTGTGCAGTCACCTCCATTTGAGTCCAGACAGGGCCTCTGATTTCTTACCAATAGCATGTGGCAAAGATGGTTCGATCTCATTTCTGTGATTAGGTTACTCAAGACAGTGACCTCTGCCCTGGCTAGTGCTCATTCTCTCTCTCTCTCTCCCTCTCCCTCTCCCTCTCCCTCTCCCTCTCCCTCTCCCTCTCCCTCTCCCTCTCCCTTTCTTTCTCCCTTGATGAGACGAGTTACCATAATGGAGAAACCAATAGACAAGAAATTAAAGGTTTTTCCAGCTAGTAGCTCTCAAGATTGTAGGCCTTTGGTCTTATGATCTCCTCAAAAATGAATTCTACCAACCACCATGAAAGTGAGCTTAGAAATGGATTTGTCCCCAGTCAAGACTTCGGATGAAACCTGAATACTAACCAAGACCTATTTTCAACTTGTAAGAAGTTCTAAAGCAGAGGGCCAAGCTACATATTCCCAGTTTTCTAACCCTGTGAAACTATGAGATAATGAAGTTGTGTACTCTTTTCCCTTTAGTAGTAATTTGGTAATTTGATATGTACCAATAAATAACTAATAGGAAGAAGCACTCAGACATTTTACTTATATTATAATTTTATCCATGGCCAATCTGGCTTTGCAGTTATGTTGGTCCTTCAAGAAATGTGAGCAACTAGATGTCAAATGAGTAATTTACCTTTTTACCTTTCTCTTATATCTTAGCAATAAAACAAATATTGTAAGTTATGTTTCTATCCATTACTTTCTGTAAATAATAGTATGATCACTCCATTTTTGGTTTGTTTGATTGACTAGTTTATCACTCAGTGCAGTCTTAAAGTGGAATATGGTTTTTTTTTTTTTTGTAAGTAAGCTATTGCTGGATATCAATGAGACTTTTGAATATCTGGGTAAAATGAGCTAGAAAGCATGTAGGACAAGATATAAATGAATAATGACTGGATTGATGGCATGTTTATCTCTCCTATTTCCACAGTTTGACTATCATGTAAATCTGAAAGTATTTTCAGTGTCTTTTAAAGATTGACACTGCCCTTTATAAATAATTATATTTTATTATTAATAAAATGTTTATGTCTCAACTCCATCACTGGAAATTGCTTCTCTTTTACAATGCAGGACATTTGAAGTAGGTATGTTGTTAAATCCAAATCAATAAGAAGTTAGTTATCTTATTATCTGATATTGCTCATCAAACATAGTACATTTCTGAAAAACATTGGCTATGTTTCCTACTACTGTGATATTTTTCTAAAAGTAGCAAGACTTCATAAACTATATTCATTCCATTTAGCCTCTCATGTGTCGTAGCAATTCTACTTTCTATCTAGTTCATACTATTTTATTGCTTCTCTCTGACTTCTTCAGTCTTTTTATAACAGATCTCGGATTGCAATGCAGTTAAAATTAATGACTTAGCCAAACATGGTGGGAGTTTGACTTTGTGTTCTTTGCTCTCCTTTTCAGCCTCTGTGGGAGATTTGATAACTTCTGTGCTCTGGAAACTTCTAATTGAGCATGAAGAAGGCTGGTAAATTGCTGTTCTGTAGCAACAGCAATCCAGTGTTTTTTCTGCCTAATGATCCTAAAGCACATTGAATATATGTTCTTCATCTGAAGTTTTAGTGTTGTTCAAGGCATATTTATCAGAATTTGGAATAAGCTTGCAAAAATTCCCCCTTGCAACATTTTATAGGTTATTTCTGTTCTTTTCTTTTCATGTAGATCAGTGCAACCCTAGAAGATGTATTATGAGCAAATATTCCAGATATAGAATTTGCAGGATTTTAATACTAGACACCTGCTGATCATATAATTGAATTTATATGTCCTGCAGTAGAAACTAGTTTACAAATGATGTTTCTTTTTATAGTCCCAAATATTTCTAACTAGCAATTTCTGCTCCCTATTAGTTCTATCTTGCTACTTTCATAAGTTTTGAGTTGATTTGAGAGTGATTATGCCAACAAAAAGTGATAAAATACAAATTAGTGCATTGGGCAGGTTTTGAAGTTGAATGTGTGCACTAAACCTCATAGAAACCTTGGATTAACTACCAAACCCCAGTTCTCCACTTATTCTCCATTACTGAACTTGTATATTTCTTTCTCAGTGCTTTTCAGATTTGATGATTACCTTAGTTATTTATTCAGTAAATTTTGTGTCATCCTTTTTAACATAAGCAGCATGGCAGAGATTCTATGTGTGTGTTTATGTATGTAAGCAATGTGCATGTTTATGTACATGTATACACTATTCTCGAATGTATTAGAACACTGAAAGTAAGCACTAAATATGGCAGTGTCTGCCATAAAATAATAGGGAGATATATATATATATATATATATATATATATATATATATATATATATATAAATTAAATATTTAAATTATGGTGAAATGTGAGAAAACTAGGTAAACATCAGTGCTATGATGATGGTTCAAATGCTGCTAATTCTATTAGAATAGGTTTCATTGAAAAACTTTTGCAAAGGCTTAGGCTCAGCATTGGAAGAAGTCAATTGAACTGGACATAATACAGGTATTTCGGGAAATGTCATTGCATATCTCCCAAGCAGAAAACAGTGCCACTGAGGAATCAGTACCAGGGTTGTCACCTGGCACCTGGATTCATTCAAAGTGGTTGAGTGACAATAGAAAACATTCATAAAATTGTGACTAAGTTCTCCAAGGTTAGTAGTGGAAGGTGAATCACAACATGGAAGTTAAGATTATTTTCCTGATGGAAAGAGTCAAGGGACTCGTGGGGTTTATAATTTAAAAAAAAAAAAAAAAAAGATGGCTCTTTTGGAAAAAAGTAGAGACTTTGAGGCCCATCTACTCCCTCTCTCTGTTGCAACCTAGATGATTGTGTTATTAGATCTTCATCTCTGTGACAAAGGACTTGAGAAAAACAAAGAAGGAAAGATTTGTTGTGGCTCATGGTTTCTGAGGTTGCAACCCATTGTCAGCTGGCTCCATTGTTGTGGCATGTGATGAAGCAGTACACAAGGTGGAAGAATATGGCAGAGCAAAGCCCCCCACCTCATGGTGGCCAGGAAGCAGACACTGAGAAAGAGATGAAGAGAGAGAGACAAGACACCCTTCCAGGGCTTGCCTCAGTGATCTACTTCCTCCAACTAGCCCCACCTCCCAATAGTCATCATCTATGAACCTATCAATGGATTAATCCACTGAAGGCAGAGCCCTAATGATTCAATAACTTCTCATGAGTCTCATCTTAGAGCATTGCTGAATTGGGGACCAAACTTTCACAAGTGAGACTTTGGGGACATTTCAGATACAAACCATAAGAATTATTAAAATATTTAGGAAGATTACATATTTTAAAATATTTACAAAGCTTAAAATATCTACTTATAGTGCATAACTGTGACTCCTCCACAGCCCATGAAATCAAGAGTCAAGAAGCTCTGAAGACTGAAGAAAATAAACTTTGAATAATTTACCCAAGGGTAATGTCCACCTTACTTTTTTTTTTCTTTACATTTTGTTTGTTTGTTTTGGTATTGTGAATTGGACACAGGGGGTCTTTATGCCTTCAGTCTTCTCATTATTTTATTTTGACACAGGGTCTCCATAAGTTGTTTAGGGTCACACTAAACTATTGAGACTGGCCTTGAATTTGTAATCATCCTTTCTCAGCCTGCAGAGTTTCTGAAATCACAGGTGTGTGCCACTATTCCCAGGTTTTTTCCTACTTTTAGGCCCAAATAAAAGCTTGCATGTTAGCAAGAGCTTTAAAATATCAGTGTGTGGGACTGAGTGTTGTACTTAGCATCATTTTCACCTTGATTGTATCTCTGTATGATGAAGCATGAAAAAAATAGTTCAAGAGACAAGCTAATGAGCTATGGAATCAAACTGGGTGCTTATCAACAGATAAATTGATAGCGAAAATGTGGTCTACACACACAATGGAATATTATTCATCCATAAAGAAGAATGATTCCTGTCATTTGCAGCAAAATGGGTGGAACTAGAGGACATTATGTTAAGTGAAATAGGCCAGAAACAAAAAGACAACTACTGCATGTTCTTTCTCACATGTGGAACCTAAAAAATGTCAGCATGAGTGTTGCCTAGAAGTTGGAAAGGGTGGTGGTGAGCAGATGAAGAGATGTTGGATTTTATTATTGCATATTGGAGGCTTGTGTTGAAATATCACAATGAACCCTATTATATGTACTATTAATACTTATTGACCAAAATATAAGAAAAAAGTATTATCTGAGAGAAGTTGGTGGGGGGAGTAAGTCCACAAAAATGCTATAGTAATTATTGTAATGCCTATAAAGTTTCTATGGTTTCAAAGCAAATATGTCTCTGTGCTTCCTTGCAGCAAGAACACTGATTTTTCAGAACTAAAAATAATTTATAACAAAAATGATTTCTAAATGATTATATGTAACATATTTGTGATCTCAATAAAGAAAAAAAATAAATCTTACCCACTGATTTATTAACTGAACTAATGCTATTTTTATCTAATTATTCAACTTAAAACAAATGTAAATTGACAATTACTGTAAAAATTTAACTTACCTAAAATCAATATATGATAAATAGCTATATCAACATTTTATTTATATAGCTTTATCAAATAACTGTACCAAATCATATCTTGTATTGTGATGGAAGTTTTAGAATGTGTGATTCATTATGATGACCTTTGAGATCCCCAAAATCTTATTAAGCCAATTAAAAGTATCATGTTATCATAACAGAGGTAATGTCTTAAATAATCAAAAGAGATAGTTACACTTCTTTGTAATTAATGACTAGACATAAACAATATCTTTTCTTGCAGTGTTTTTCAGTCAGTAAAAGCTAAAAATCTTTTTTCCCTTTTTATAAACTATAATAGAGATTGTGTTTATAATCAACCTAGTTAAAATGCCAGACAACATAGAGGCTTTCTCATTGAGACTGCAAATCAGTACAATTGCTGTGGAAAGCAGTATGGAGATTCCTCAAAAGATTAAGAATGATATCACTTTATGACCCAGCTCTCCCACTCCTCAGTATGGATCTTAAACTGAAATAGCTGGATGTAGTGATAAATGCCTACCAATGTGGCACAATTTGCAATAGCCAAGTTCTGAAATTAGCCCAGATACCCATCAAGAGATGAATGAATAAAGAAAATATGGTATGCATACTCAATGAAGTTCTGATCAAACATAAAAAAAGAATGAAATTATGCCATTTGCTGATAAGTGGATGGAACTGGGAACATCATACCAAATGAAATAAGCCAGACTCAGAAAGTCAAGGTCAAGTGTTTGCTCTCATATGCACAAACTAGAGAGAAACAAGGAAACTTAAAAAAGAAAAGGGAATATCTTATGAAAAGAGAAGGAAGATCAGTAGAATAGAGGTAGAGAGGATCCAGGGGGAGGGAGGAACAGGGACATGAGAAGAATGGGGGAATACATTTGACCAAACAATACTACATGCTTGTATGAATATAACATATTAATTCCATTTTTTGTATGATTATAATGCACAGATAAAATATATATTACATATACTTGTATTATGCATATGTATATATGTATTATATGTATGTGTGTGTATATAGATATATTTATACACACACACATAAGAAAAGTTGAGGAAGGTAGAGGAAGAGAACAGGGAGAAGGAAGAGAGCAGAAAAAAGGAAATAATGGAAGTAAATTAAAAAGTAGAACAAATTATGTTTTATGTCTATATGAATATGCCACAATTAACCCTATTACTACATATGACTTAATGCCCCAATAAAAAATATTAAAAAATAAAAAAGTTAGCCAGGTGCGCACACCTAGTAATCCCAGCTACTCAGGAGGCTTAGGTAGGAAGAGTACAAGTTCAAAATCAGCCTCAGCAAAAGCAAGGCCCTAAGGAACTCAGTGAGACCCTGTCTCTAAATAAAATACAAAATAGGGCTGAGGATGTGACTCAGTGGTCTAGTGCCCCTGAGTTCAATCCCTGGTACCTGCCAAAATAAAATAAAATAAAATAAAAAGTTAATTGTTCAATAATATGAAATATTCAACAAAACACTGCATATTATTACTACTACTTTGATGCAAACCTATGGACTCTGTCAGTAACTGCCTTTCTGGCATTAAATTATGGGAGATAATATGGTTGAGTTCATACGCATCAGTTCAACAGTACTTAGGTTTGACTTTTGAGTTGATTAATTAGCTGAGTTACCTTAGATAACTTAATTTTTCTGTTCCTCAGTTTTCTCCTCTGTAAAATGAGGATAATATCAGTACCTCATAGAAATGTTAAGGAGGACATCACTTGTATTTTTTCTTTTGAGAAGTTTCTATCCAGATCATTTGACTATTTTAATGGGATTATTTGGGGACAATTTTGGTAAGGATTTTGAGTTCCTTATATATTCTGAATATTAATCCCTTGTCAAATGAACAATAATGTAAATTAGTCACCATGGAAAACTGTGGATATTTCTTTAAAAGCATAAAAGTGAAAAACCTATCATAGGATACAGCTATCTCCCTTCTGGGTACATATCCAAAGGAAATGATATTGGCATACCAAAGAGATACCTGCAAAGGCATGTTCACTACAGCAACTGTTCACAATAGGCAAGATATAGAATCAGCCTAGGTAGCCATTAATCAATAAATAGATAAATAATCTATAGTACTTATACACAATAGACTGCTACTGAGGCATGAGTGAAACTCTGTTCTTTGCAAAAATTGGATGGAATTCTTGAACGCTTTGTTAAGTGTTATAAGCCAGAAACAGGAAGTCAAGTTGCATATGTTCCATAGCATATGTGGAAGCTAAAAAGGTCAATCCATATGCAGAATAATGATTTAAAAAGGTGGGAATGCTAGAGGAAGAAGTGGGGGAAGGTAGACTGGATTTGTACATGATGAATGCATGCATTCAATGTATTCAGATAGCATACTGAACCCCACTGATATGTACAAGTAATACATATATAGGGGTGTGTGTGTGTGTAATATATATAATTATATATATATATATATATATATATATATATATAATTATCATTTATATATATATATAAAGAATCATCATTTATAAAGTACATGAACTAATGCCTGGTTCAATAGATGTAATTATTATTGCTATTGCACTGCCTTTTCTCTTAGCTTTTATGTATTGCATATCCCAAAATTACATTTAGTCATATTCCCTGGGCACAAAAAAAGGAGCATAATTAAGAATCTTTGGATTCTATAAATAAACATTATGTCTGATGTGTCAATGTGCTCTTTACTGATATTGTATTCACTAACATCGAATTTTATGTTTCAATCTTTTTGCTCTCAGTAACAATGGTAAAAGCAATGTCTGATTAATGACCTATTATGAAATTGGTAAGAAATTCAACCTTCAGTATCTGTGTATGTGCATGTACAAGCACAACTGCACACACACACACTATCTATCTATCTCTCTACCTATCTATCTATCTATCTCTATCTCTATATCTATCTTTCAGGCCAATTGTATTAAAGAAGCAATAAGACCTTTGTATGATAATTGGCTTGTTGGTTTTTTTTCCTAAAGAATTTTAAAACATTTATTTGGCTTAGGATTCTGGAGACCAGGAATTCTGACAATACCTCTTAGTATCTGGAAGACTTTTTTGCTGCATTATACTCTAATTGCCTCCCAAAGGCCTTACCTGATATTTATCATCACATAAATTTAGGCATCAAATTTCCAACACATGAACTTTTCGGGGGACACATTTAAATCATAGCTATCCTCCACTCCTAATTTCTTTTTAATGTTATAACTTGGCATCCACATGAATAAATATATATCCTATTTTTAATTAAATTATTAGTTTTTATATGAAAATTAATAATTTCATCATATTTATGAGTATGTACATGAATATATATATGCACATGAATATATATACATATATATCTATATATATAAATATATTCCTTTTTTTGGCTTTTTTTTCTTTTTTATTGGTTGTTCAAAACATTAAAAAGCTCTTGACATATCATATTTCATACATTAGATTCAAGTGGGTTATGAACTCCCATTTTTACCCCAAATACAGATTGCAGAATCACATCGGTTACACATACACATTTTTACATAATGCCATATTAGTAACTGTTGTATTCTGCTACCTTTCCTATCCTCTACTATCCCCACTCCCCTCCCCTCCCCTCCCATCTTCTCTCTCTACCCCATCTACTGTAATTCATTTCTCTCCTTGTTTTTTTTTTTTCCCATTCCCCTCACAACCTCTTATATGTAATTTTGTATAACAATGAGGGTCTCCTTCCATTTCCATGCAATTTCCCTTTTCTCTCCCTTTCCCTCCCACCTCATGTCTCTGTTTAATGTTAATCTTTTCCTCCTGCTCTTCCTCCCTACTCTGTTCTTAGTTGCTCTCATTATATCAAAGAAGACATTTGGCATTTGTTTTTTAGGGATTGGCTAGCTTCACTTAGCATAATCTGCTCTAATGCCATCCATTTCCCTGCAAATTCCATGATTTTGTCATTTTTTAGTGCTGAGTAACACTCCATTGTGTACAAATGCCACATTTTTTTTTATCCATTCATCTATTGAAGGGCATCTAGGTTGGTTCCACAGTCTAGCTATTGTGAATTGTGCTGCTATGAACATCGATGTGGCAGTATCCCTGTAGTACGCTCTTTTAAGGTCTTCAGGGAATAATCCGAGAAGGGCAATACCTGGGTCAAATGGTGGTTCCATTCCCAGCTTTTCCAGGAATCTCCATACTGCTTTTAATAATATGAAAATTCTATTCTATTGATTTAAATAATGTTACGTGTCAGCTACATGCTGGAATTTTAAATTTATAAAATTTGACTCATTTTTCAAAAAATATTAGGATGACATTTGAAAATTGCAAAAGCTATACAGTTAAATCAATTTTATCTTCATATAAATGTAATGAGGATTAAATTTTAAATTTTTATGTATTTAAATCTTTTATTACAGTGAGTATTCATGTATTCCAAATTCTTTGAGGAGCTAAATATCTGACTAACTGGTCCTTAGACACTTTTGTTTTACCCAACAGCCTTTATATTCTTACTTTCTTTTTTCAGATATAAGATGCTATTGTAGAAATTTAAAACAAATACACTCTTCCAAGCCCCAAAGGCTTTGATCCCAAAAGGTGCATTATTCTACAATAGCTTTTGCTTTCCTGGCAAAATTATTTCAATAACATTTTCTACCTATAGATGAAAAATAACAGAATCTAGCTGACAGTCTTTGAATGGATATCCCAGGAAATATTTTTCTCTTAGACATATCCTCCACTAACTAGAAGAGAGCTATGAAATTGTTCAGAAAATTATAAATGAACTCTTAGAAAATGACGCTCTTATGTCCTCTCTAAAGGGGAATGAGAATGTTGTATATGATATTATAACTAAGACTGCCGACCTATATACAGCAATTCTTTAGATTTGCTCTGTGTGATCCTTGACTGACGAGTAAAAAGAATAAGTAGAAACTGTTTCCAGAAAACTGAAAATGGAAGCCTGCATTTTACAAAGAAGTAGAGTACAGACTTGGGGTTTTTTTTGTTTGTTTTTTTTTCACATTGCCATATGATTCTTTACTTTGAAAGCAGAGTTCTGTTATTAAATACTGTTTGGCACCTGGGGATGTTTTTAGATTGTTTACTTGTCAGGCAGAATAATCTTAAAGCTAAATGCTAGAAATCACTAACAAATAATAAAGATAGAGCATCTCTGAAATGTTCATAGCAGTCAATAAAATATAGGATTCCATTTAGAAAAAAAATCAATTGACAGACCTCTTTCGGAAAAAACAGCTATTACTATTACAGCAAGAAACACATACAGTCAAATTTCAATTTTTCTTTCTCTTAAATCTGTAACATTCTAAAAAATAAAAATCTCCTAACACATTTTTTTTCAATAATACCCAGGAGTGTCTTAATTTTTAAGCAAAGATTGAATAAAACGTACAAACGCAATCAGTTTAAATATTGTAGATGGAAGTTGCTATTTCTCCTTAACAGTACAGGTCTTTAACTACATTCCTTTCTAAGTCCTAACAAAATGCCATGTTTATAATTTTCTCAAACATATGCTATACTAAAATATGCATGCCTTAATTCAAAAGCTACTTTTAGAAACATATTTTTTTTAGTTTTAAGGATGATATAACACATATGTTATTCATGAAAAATGAATTTGACTTGAAAAAAGATTTTAAAAGGATTAAAAATTTTGTATTAGGATACATAACTTCATCTTGTTTCATGTGGTGAATTTAAATAAAAATCACTTAAAACAATAGAAAAATCTGTTGTTATCAGTAACCTACTCCATCTAGAGAAAAATAATTAGGTCTTTGAACTACTCATTGGAGGGGAAAAGTATAAAGAAAGAAGAAATGCTTCAATTATCTGAGTCCCATACTTAGACTCAATATATTAAGAAAAAGCACCAGAGGAAATAGATCAAAAGGTAGGAACCAGGTGACTGTAACCCATTTTACTACTTTTTCTTAGACTTTCAGAAATGCATTGTATAGTCAGGCATTGGGAAAGAAAAAAAGAAAGAAAGAAAATCCTTACATTTCTCAACAAATAAGATTTTTATTTTTCAGTCTCTATAATTCTTTCTATAAAATGTAAGAATTCAGCTTCAATTCTTTTCAGGGTGTGTTGAAACAATTCTTCCTTTTATCCCTTCACTTTAGTATGGAAATAAAAAGTGTCCTTGCAATATAATGTGTATTACTTATTTCCTAATTTTCCCTTTGCCTTCTATCTTTCCTTTCTCTTTTTACAGCTTGCTGCTTCTTTGGGGAAGGGGGGTGCAAGTGAAAGAATGTTCTTTGTTAGAGTTAGTTTTCTTCTCAGTGCCCCACTGCCCTCTAGTGGCTCAGTAGTAAATATTTGGAGGCTTCCACCATCTGGAAAGCAAAAAGGCACCATCTTATGCTTCACTGAGAGACTAGGGATACTCATGCTGAATTATCAGGGTGATTTTTGTCTCACCATGAGAAAACCAGTGTCTGACTTTAGCTAAAATTCTTACAGCTTCTGCCTAAAATATTTAAAACTCCTTGGATTTTTTTTTAATTTTATGCTTAATTGTTTACTACTTTTCATCTTGCTTCCCAGCTCCCTGCCTTTCTTCTCACCTTCTTCCTTCTCTCCCTTTCTCCCTTCTTTCTTCCATTATTGTATAAGCAATACAGATGTCATCTTCATGCTCTTATTTGTAGCAGGTGTGCTTGAAAAGATGGAGGTAAGAAAGGTAGCTCAGGGCTACAGCAAGTTGAGTTGGACAGGCTGTCTTTTTTTCTTTAATTATCCTGACCTGTCTACAAATGATTTGACATTTGATTGTGAGCAGTTACCTTTTAGTCTTTCAGAACTGTGGCACTTGCTCCCAGAAACTGAGTGTCCTCAAATAGCTGAGAGGTCATAGTGACATTTCAAAAATTAAATCTGAATTTTTTTTTCCTCTCAGAGATAACATATTTACCTGCTGAGATGTCCCTTCAGCACTACCAGCATCTATTCATTAATGAGATGGACCATCTTTCATAAACTCTTGAGAAGCCATCTTCACTGGAAACCAAAAACCTACAATTATCATCAGGACCCTCTCTGGTCTCTGTTGCAGAGTGGCACCTCTGAGGATTCTGGCTTTCTTGCCTAAGATTATGATCTGCTGGTACTTGCAGCCTTTGTCATTTGTTTTCTTTTATAAAACCCCCTTACACTGCTGTCTTCTCATTACAACCCAGGTCTCTACTGTTTTGTTGGCTCTCTTGGTGCTTCCCTCTCTCTAACTGGTAAACGGAAACTTCTAGTCTCAGCACTGTTCACTTAAGTTACAGAAAGTCAGGAATGGTCTGCCTTAAGTTCATCTGTTTAGTCCACCAACTCAAATACCATCACTTCCCTTTCAAGAATATAAAATATAATGTTTACAACTTACAGAGAATAAGTCAATCACCAATTAGCATATCTTGCTCTTTGCCTCACAGATTTTTGTTAATGTGCATATGAAATCAATGGCTTTTGGTATGATAAGCAGATTCAATAGAAAGGAAAAAGAAGAAAATGCAAATCAGAGGCCCAAAGTTTGTAACCAAAAATCTACTTTGCAACATTGCTATTTGTAACCATCATTTAGACTTCCGGTATTAGATTAGGAGTTCAGAATTGTTTAGCAGTATATTAATTCCTCATTAGTTTCTGGATATTAATATACAGACTTAGACATAGATATGGAAGTAGGGAAAATGGAAATTATGTTCTTAACAAATCAAACCTGACCAGGTTGATACCTTCAGGTAGACAAATATGAACTTTGACAGCCAGAAAGCTGAATGGAATTAACCTGAGTTAGTAGAGGAGAAAGCTCTTCATAAATCCAATAAATAAATTAATGGAAAGAATGGCGAACGTGCCAATATTGAGTATGTGTCAAGATGCATTTTTCTTAACCAAAAAGGACATAAATTTGTTTAAGACATCTCTCAAGTTTTTCATCCTAGCTGGTGTCAGTTTGTCATTAGGATAAATTGTTTTTAGACTGATTATACTCTTAGCCCTAGGAGGAATTTTGAAGACAAATTTCTGCTCGGCTCAAAAATTGAGATTTAGAGACTAAATGATAACAGCTATCTAGCTGTGAATGAGGGCATTTCATAGCATTATATTAAATGCACATTATACATGCATATGCAAGCAGCTACCTAATAAATACTTCCATTAGGTTTACAAATACCCATTTGTCTTTAAATATCTTTTAAAACATACTGCTTTTCAAACTGCAAAATAATAGTGTGGACAAAAATGACAACCAGGCAATGTGCTAATTTATTCCAGCACCTAGTCCCTCTTCCTCCCCTGCAGTCCAGAGCAGAGGTAGCCATCCTGCCACTCAGAGGGAGGGACCTAGGAACACTGTCTCTGGCATGCTGGGCTTCTGAAGCAAAATCAGTCACTCACAAGATTTCTTGTTATATGAGGAAAATTAAAAATATTTAATTTAAATTTCAATCTTCTGTAAGGAGACTGTTCAGTGACTTGCAGCCAAACACATTCCTCAGTGACAATCAGCTTCACAGCAATTCAGCAAGGTGAAACAGAATTTCCCAACTAGCAGCTGTCGGTATAAGAACTGGAAATCCAGATATGGGCTATAATCAGAGGTTGAGTTAAGAGAACAAATAACACCACCGAAGTCTGTAGGCACAGAGCTAGGCCTTGGGTTGATCCAACCTGCATTCAGGATCTCTGTGGGGAAAAGAGAAAACAGAAAGCAAAAGAACCGAGAGCTGGATCAGGTCTCTCTCCTGGCTCTAGAAGAAAATGCTTAAATAATTTAATGATCAGATCTGAACCCAAAGTCAGAGTCAGGTAATAGGGAAAAAATGCTTCGTGTAGAGAATTGTGGTTGAGGCAGAAGCTCCTGAAAGCCTTCATGGACCAAGGAAGTGAAAAGGGAAGAAATATAAACCATGGGAGCCATAAATTTTGAACCATTTACATATTTTGGGGAAAAAACGGCAATATAAAATGTAAATCTTGCTAATTAGAAATGCAAATAACTAGAAATTATCGTATTAACATTAACTTGGTTTTGATTAGTTAATAATTATATCAATGATAAATTGTCTATCTTGTCATTTTATTAGTCATCAAAATCCCATCTGGTCTGTTCCTCCTAACAGAGTAGGTTGTTGTTTTTTTCCTATGCATATACCTATGATAAAGTTTAATTTGTAAATTAGGAAAAACAAGAGATTAACAACAATAATGATAAAATAGAACAATTACAGTAATATACTACAATAAAAGTTGTGTGAATGTGGTCTGTTTCTCAAAATATCTTCTTATATTTTCACTTATTCACTTAAAACAAGCAGTTCTCTTTGTCAGATATTGGTTGTCAGCATCACTACCCCGTGCATTGGAGCACTGTTAAATTAAATAAGGGTTAGCCAAACACAAGCATTGTGGTACTAAAATAGTCAATTTATAACTGAGAAGTTTCCAAAATGACTAATGGGTGGGTAGCACATACATCAAGCATGCACTAGAAAACACATGGTTCACAACCCAGGCAGGACAGAGTGGGCCAGAATCAGATTTCATCATGCTACTCAGAACAGGGTGTAATTTATAATTTATGATATTGTTTGTTTCTGGAATTTTCCACTTAATAGCTTTGGACCATAGTTAACCATGGGTGATTCAAGCTTTAGAAAGTAAAACAGTGTGGAAAGGGGACTACTGCACTTGCATGAAACTTTACCTCTATTACAAAGCAACCAAAAATAGATGAATAATACACGCAGAGACCCAAACAGACACACACACACACACACACACACACACACACAAGTAAACAAACAGAAATCCAGAAATAATCGTCAGAGCTATGCCAGGGATTTAAAATGAATGAATGAGACAATGAACAGATACTAACTTGAGGTTGGGAGTTAGTGAAGGCTTCCCCAAAGACACAACATTTAGGTTGAAAATTAAAAGTCAGGCTGGATCCATGTCAAGATTAGAAGGAAGAACAGTTCAGATAAAGGGGCTGGGCATGCAAAGAGCTGGTGACAGAAATGATGCCAGCAAGAGAGATAAAAAGGAAGCCACTGTGGTGGATCATAGAGGTCACAGACTGAGCCAAGCTGAGGCTTTATGGTGATGGCCAGGGGGAAGGATTTTATTCTAAGTGCAATGGGAAGCTGCTGGAAGGCTTTCAAAAACGAATAAAATAATCGAATTCACATTTTCTAAAGGATCACTTTGCTAAATAGAAACTGAATTGGGAGTGGGTGAGAGTAGAAGCGAAAGTACTTGCTATGTTTTCAATATGGCTTGAGGGTTCCCAAAGGCTTCATGTGCTGAAATTCCATCCCTATTATGAGATATTAAAAGGTTGGAAATGTAATCTAACTATGATGTTTAAAGGGTGAGCTTTTGGAAGTAGTTAGGGTTAGCTAAGGTTTTTAGGGGAGAGCTACATGATTAAAAATCCCAGTGGTTTTATAAGAAGACGGGGAGAGACCAAATAGACATACACATACACATGCATACTCCCTATCTCCTGTCATATGATGCTCAGCCAACTCAGATGTCTGCCAGCAAGAAGGCCATACCTGATGAGACCCCCTAGACCTTATGCCTCCAGCACCATATGCCACAATAAACTCTTTTCTTTATAAAGCAACTTACCTCAGGTATTTCATTAAGGTAACAAATAAGTGAGTCACTACTCTACTATTATAATGCTAAGGATGAGAAATTATCACAATTTGAAACTGAGTGGTAGTAGTGGAGATGAGAGATTTATTTAAGGCTTATGTAGATTTGTACTGAGGAATCGGATGCATGAATGCATGGATGGGAGAAAAAGGAACAAAGATTACATCCATGAGTTTAGATTTAGGAAAATTCTGGTGGGTGGTGCCTTTACCTGAGATGGGCAGAATAATGAATGAGCCCAGTTCGTGTGTAGAATGAAAGGCCAATCACTCAGTTTTGACTATGTGATTGATTATCTTAATCTTCTGTGTGATTAACATCAGTAAGGTGTTTATGCAGCTATAAACCCATGGTCATTTTGCACATATAGTTCTAGAATCGAGTGTGTTGTGATTTTGATGATTCAGCCACTCTGAATCTGCTGCTGATTCCATCTTTCTGATGAGCCGCTTCCAACACCTCTTTATATTCACTTCCTGTTTTATGGAACTGGTTGCTGATTGCTTATTTTGTCCCAAGACTTCTACTCAATCTTTCTTTCTGTCTTCTCTCTTTTGCTCTTCTCTCCATGTTGATTGCTGACTCACTCTGAAGATATTTACTTTAATTCTCTGAAGATGAGTTTGATTGGTTGCAGTCAGCATCCCACACATAGAAGGAACCTATGTTGTACAGAAACTCAGAACAGTCAATCTCATGGGTAGTGGTCTTTGTTTTAAGATCTGACCTCTGGTTCAGTCACATGTATTCAAGGTAGTAAAGTTACTTGGTAAAGCACATGATGATCTATGGGGAAACAGCTGTTTTTTACTCAGAGAAATAAGACATGAGAGAAGCCATTGCCAAGAGCATTAGTCTTATTACATCCATCACCCAGCTGAAAGTCAAAGGTCTCTTCATTTTGCCCTTATGTTCCCAAATAAAAATCACCCCCCTCCTCTTCTCCCTCCACTTTCTCTTCTCTACACTCCAGTAACAATGGAGGGTTATGCAACAGAATTCTGAAATGGAGCTCCTGTAGTCTCAGTTTTAGCTAAAACTGCAAGACAATTGATTTCTCCTTTTCTTATGAGATGCCAGTAAGTCAGCCAGATGGCTTCTCACACATGAGAAGACCACGAATTCCCCAGGAGAGGGAAATTCAGCTTTAATTAAACACCTTGCAGGCCCACAACACGCCATACCAGCTCATGAAAGTGCTAACAAAGAGCTTTCCTGTCCTTTCCTCTATCTTTCACACTGTCCCCACCCAGTGTCAAACACAAAAGGGTTAGAAAGATTAAAAATAGGAAAGGATGGGCCTGGTGGCTCAGTGGCAGAGCACTTGCCTTGCACATGTGAAGCACTCACTGGGTTTGATCCTCAGCACCACATAAAAATAAATAAACAAAATAATGATATTGTGTCCAGGTATAACTAAAAAAATATTTAAACAAAATAGGAAAGAAAATAAACCAGATTATTCCCAGTTTCTCATTAAAGGAAACCAACTTGTAATAGGTCTGTACTGGCAAGTAGACTGTTTTATCTTGAATAAAGTAATAATAATAAAGTAATAGTAATAATAAATGTTACCAGGAAGCTTCTCATTGATAAATCCAAGGTCTATATTCAATCTGCATCTTATCTGACCTATTGAAATTTTGATTATTACTCTGGGCATATTAATTGCTCATTGGGGGATTGTTTTATTAATAAAAATGGTAAATGTGGTGATTTTCCCTAATTTCAGTCACTGGAAAGTAAAACTGGCCTAAAAGAATAAATTTAAAGGAGGACAGAAATAAAGTTGTTTCATGGTATCATGGCATGAGTCCTGTTTGTTCAACAACAGAGGTGTCTACTTCAGCTATGGTAATATTTGCCTTGATGTAGTATGTTCCTTTGTCTCCTTTACTATATAACTCCTTGATAGAATGAAGTACTTATTACCTTGCTGCCTATTTCACTGAGAAAACAAAGCAGTCAGAATTTCCACTTGCTCCCACCTATATTCAGCTGGACTTCTCTAACCCTCCCTCTCTCCTATTTTGAGGAAAATTTGTATTTGCTCTTGTGCATGCTAAAGCCTACACAGGTGTGTGAGATCCTGGCACCTCGAACTGAATCAAGGATATGACTTCAACTTCTCCTCTCTCCTGCTCCATCATTCCCACTCTCCCTTACTGCTGGATCATTTTCATCCCCATAGAAACCATGTTTCACATCTCCCTTTATAACTTTTCTCTTTATTCTCTCATGCACCCGGGTCACTTGTACTCTCATCTCCTTTCTCATCAAAATTACTCTGGAAAATGTCACCCTTGCTAAGTCCAAGGTCACTACTCACAATCCTTACATGATCTTTCAAAAGTATTTGACAGAGCTGATGGTCCCACCCCCTGGAAACATTGTCTTGGAGGAAGTCATATCGATGGCTTTCTTCTCCACACATGGCTTCTTCAGCACTGTCTCCTTTGTGGCTTTCCCTACATGCAGAATTCTTGAAAAGCCTCAAACCTTGGGACCTTTCCCCTTTTCTAAGTGCACTTGTGTCTTGGTGATGTTATTCAATCTTGTGACCTTAATGTTTTATAAATATACACTTCCCAACTATTTTAATTTGACTCTCCCTCTAGGTCAGAAGTCTCTCTCTGACTCCAGGTTCACATATCCAGCTGCTTTCTCTACATTTCACTAGGAAGTATAATCACCCTCTGGACATGTTCGAAATCAAGGTCCTAAGCTATCTCCTAGATATATTCATTTCCTCCCTCATTATTGTTAATATCAACCACATTCTTCCAGTTGCTCAGGCCCTTAAGCCTGGAGTCATTCTTAATTTCTCTTTTTCACACTACACATCCATTTCATTAGTAAATTTTGTAAGACAAACCTTCATCTATTACAAAATCCAACCATATCTTTCCTCAAGTCTACCACCCTGGTTCAATCCTATCAATTGTTTTTTGGGGGGGTACCGGGTATTGAACTCAGGGGCACTCAACCACTGAATCATATCTCCAGCTCTATTTTGTATTTTCTTTAGAGACAGGGCCTCACTGAGTTGCCTCACTTTTGCTGAGGCTGGCTTTGAACTTGTGATCCTCCTGCCTCAGGCTCCAGAGCCGCTGGGATTACAGGCATGCACCACCACACCCCGCCTCAATCCAATTGATTCTTGATGCATTAATAGCTGTAGAGATCATCACCTCCTGCTTCTATACTGTCTTTTTGGTCTTTTTAAAATTTTTGTTATGAATCAATAAAAAGAAAATACTACAAATTCCCACCTTGTTCTTCAGTTTATATCACTCCTTTACTTAAAACCTCCAGTGACGTTCATATTATTCAGAATGAAAGTCTAACTCCAGAAGAGTCCATAGGACTTACATGACCTAGCCTACCCTTTTCTTTTTGAAATCATTCATGCTATCCTTTTTTTTTTTTAGCTTTGCTCCAGCACCATTGGCCACTCTGCTATTCAATGAATCTGGGACATTCTCTATCCTTGTTCCTTCTTGTCTACTCTGTTGTTAGTTCTATGCCCTCTTCTCAGAGTCACCTTTCTTGTCCATGAAAGTTGAGATTGCAACTCTATCTACTTGTCCACATTATTTTTTTCCTCCATAGCACTCATCCCCAGAATGTTATGCCTTTTTTTTTTCTTATTCTCTTTCTCTTCATCATTGTGTAAGCTGTGTCAGAGCAGGAATTTTATCAAATGATAGTCTCAATACCTCAGGACCCAGTAGAGGTCCGCTACATGGTAATAATGTAAAAATATTTTTTAAAAGATTCTATGCTTTCCCTTGATCCTACTTCCTTCCTTCACCTGGACACACAGTGATATGAAGAGACGTTTTTAGAAGAGTGTTTTATATTTAACAGATGTCTAACAAATAAAAGCTGACTTATACTTAAAAATTAATCACATCTCAGACTATATCCATAATATGTACTTATTTCTTTGCATGCACACTGACAAGGTGAGCAAGGAGCAGGTCTGTATCCAGGAATAGGTAGTTTTATTGCATAAGTTTATGTTTCTCAAAAAGTATTAGAAATTATTGAAGATTTTATATATCTTTTAAAATAAAAAATTGCATAGCAGAAATAATACATCACATAAAGTTGTGAAATGTATTCATATTTTTCTGATCTTATCTATTTTGGTAAGCTTTTTTTTTGGTCAAGTTCAGTAAGAGATAGTCTAATCATTATTATACATCATTAGAGGACAAGACTGGGAATTTCTGCTACAAAGGAGGGCTTTCTAAGTATTTATAGAAATAGGCAATTATTTTTACATGTTTTCAATGTTTGACACATTGCCTATATATAGGAGTTGGTTCAATAAAACCGTGTAAAAGGGGAGAGAATGTCTAGTTACTCCTCAAAATTGAATTTTGAAAAGAGACAAAGTGGTTAGTAAGCAACGCACACAGTTGAAATACCATTGCTTGCTTATCCCCTGACTCCCCCTACACTCCTATCTTTCTTAAGATATTTTCAGTAGGTTCTACATACTAATCTGGATAAATATGTAAATGAATATTCATGTTGATTTTTTAGATGTTAACAGTTGTCTCCTAAGGACTTAAATACTATAAAACTGGAAAATAAAGAATATTTCATGCACATTGTCAAGGAGATTGTTGGAAATTTGGAGAACAAGATAATCTTTCAACCACCCTTTAATCAGTACCCCACTGACATTCTCATTAATAAAGAAGGGACACTCTTTTGCATAGCTGCAGGGGAAGAACACTGATAAGAGTCAACCAGAGGACTTTCATTCATTGTTCACTTCAATTAATACCTGAAAGCTCTGTGGTTAAAGTGGGTTCATGGAGAATTTTCATGTACTTCTTATTTATTACTCACAACCACCTAATTTGCAAGGATAACTATGTTGTATTATCAAATGTGAAAACTTAGATCATCCTTAAGAGTTCAAGGGACTGAGCAGAGTCACAGAATTAGTAGATAGAATCATTGATAACTGGACTTTCTATGCTGATACTGAAAGTTTTATTTTTCCCAAGACTCTTCAACTTAACATTTTCAACATGATAAATGGAACAAAGATGAGTAGCCATTATCCCTACTCTCCAACAATTTATAGATGGGTGGATTTTTTAATCCATAAAACATTAAAAAATAACACTGTATAAGATCTGAATAAACATAAATGAAGGTGGGTTATTATGATTAAAAATATGTGGGAACTTTACCATATAAATTTTAAAATTATAAGCTAATAGAGAATCTTCTGAAAAATGTAGAATCTGCCCTTTTTAATCATTAAGAGAAAAATGCAAAATTCTTTCTGTGTGACAGTGACATTGACATACTGAACTAAAAAACTCTGTGTGAAGTTTGGAGAAATGTGACCTTTCAAATCTCTAAGGATTTCATAAGCTTACAAAGGATCACTTGTGCAAATACTAGACCACCTCTGCATTCAGAATCAACACCAGTTATTAATTATTCATTTACCCATTTAGATTGGTAAATAAATAGTTTTACCAAATACATTATTTTCTAAATAAATAAGTTCTGAGGATGAAACCCAGAGTCTCACACTTGCTAGGCAGGTGCTCTACTAGGAGCTAAAACCCAGCCTGAATCAATAGCTCTGCAAGTCTGGGGATCTTTCCTGCCTTAGATGAAGGGATCTGACAAAAGTTTTCACTAAAAAACTCCAGTGAATTTTATCCATGGCATCCTTGTTATTATTCCTACTCTGTTCTTTTGTCCTTTGACTAATGATGACACAGTTTATTCTTTACCCACTTCAGAGCTCTGTCATAGCATTGAGGTCTGACCTTAGTTTCATTTCTGCTGGGAGCCATTAGCCAAGTAGGTATGACAATTTCCTTGCCAGCGTACCCCCATGCTGCTTAGTGGAAGGACTCCTGGAAGGTGACCTTGCTCAAGGACCAGGGTGGATCCGTGTTTAGGGCGTTCCCGGTTTAGGATAATCCAGGTTTAGGGCATTCCCGATTTAGGAAGGTTATTCCTGCTGGGAATAGGGCGTATCCTGCTGCCTGAGTTCCTCTTGAGTTCTCATGGGATTCAGACAGTATTTTTGGGAGACAGAAGCCCAATGGAGGTGTGGATTTGGGCAGAGAACGTGGATTTCCCCAGAACGTGTTTGTAGAAGGCCAGTGTGAGATCGGGAATAAAGAATTGTTGTTTGAATCTACAAAGCTGTGAGTGGCTCGTGATTTGTGCCCAGCCAGACTGCGGCACATTTCCTTGAGATGAGGCTCATGCATGTCCACCATCTCAGAAACCGGAGTCCTCTTCCTGAACTCCAGTAAGACACTGGGATCCCTCTCAGTTTTCATTCTTTCTGAAAACTGCTACCTGTGTGATTGCATCTTTCTTTTAGGAAAAACTGAAGACCTATTATCATGGGAAGTGGCACACAATAGGTGCTCAATATTTATTGAGGGGTGGCATAACAATAAATACACCAAAATCTTGGCCTTCAATAAAATTTAGAGTCTAGCAGAGAAAAACAAAAATACAAAAATCTCGTATTACAGATACTATAATTAAAAGAAGTATAATCCAAAGCTGGCAAAATTTTTTTGTTTTTTTTTTTTCCTACTAGAAAAATCAGGAAAGACTTCTTGGAGGAATTAAGAAGAAAGGATAAGATTTAATGAAGACAACAATAACTTAGTCCAAGAATGATGAGAAACCAGATTTACATTTTCCAGAAATAATGAGTCAGGCCCTTTGTATAAGGAAGGTGTTCATATTGAAGTTTGGTAAAAGATAAGACTGAAAAATTGGATAAATGATGGATTGGAGTCTCCTCTGTTTCTCCTTTGCTAGCAAAACAATAAACCTTCTAATTCTTTTTTCTCAAAAAAGGATGTCCTTGTTATTGGATTGGCATTGGGGAAAAGGAAATTTACATTTTAGAAACTTAAAAGTATCTAGAGTTTGTTGACCAGGTAACTGACCTGATTAGAGTGAGAATTTTCATGTACTTCTTATTTATTACATAAATAATAAATAAGGACAAAGGACAGTCACTGTAGGTACTGAATGATTGTGTTAGGAAGAGGGGGGCTTATTCAAGAGGAAATAAAATGCTAATACTTCCAGGGCACTTCCCTCTCCTCCAATCTGTTTCCAAGTTTACCTGCCTCCAGGGGATGGTTCCTCATAACAAGGAATTGTTAATGAAATACCTTCTGGGCAGCTCCCTTCCTTCTAGTCCCCTGGAAGGCTTTTTTCCCACCTTTGACCATCTAAGCAAGATAAGAGGAGGAGGGGGCCTAAGAAGAAAGGATTAAAGGGGCAGGACAATCCCTCCCTCAAGCACCAACTTGGATCCCCCTCTTCTACAGAAGAGTCTCTTTCTCTCTCTTTCTGTGTGTGTGTGTGCGCGCGCGCGCGCGCGCGTGTGTGTGTGTGTGTGTGTGTGTGTGTGTTATAACCTTTCGATAAAACTTTTTGTGCTTACCTCGGGGGAAGAGGACTTGGAACACCAGTATCATCTCTGGTCTCAATATCTTAAGCCTTTTTCTATTGATAGCAGTTAACTGGACATATTAGTTGAGGAAAAGAATTTAAGGAAAGGAAACTAGTTAATTAGAAACTAATTGAATTATCTCAGCATTAAATGATTAAAGTATGTTCTAAAGTAATAGGTATGTGATTAAAAAGAGAGAGACAGAGGGAGAGAGGGGGGGAACTAAATTTAGGTGATTAACTCTTTCTTCTTAAATCTCATAAAAATTCCATAAAGATATATTTTTTTAAGTGCACAAAATTGTAACCATGGTCTACTTCATGCTTGAAAATAGCCCTTGCTGCTCTGCCACTGCAATTTACTTTTAAAATGGACATGCTTCTTTCTCTTTCTCTCTCCTTGCTCCTCCCTAATCTTTCCCATTCCCTAATCTCAGGAGAAACAGGCAAACATGTCCTAGGCAGAGTTATCTGACCTTGAGTACACACCTACCATAGGAAGGAAGTAATCCAGACTTTGGAGATGGCACCAGAAGATCTCAGAAATGACAATCTCCCAAATTAACAAGTGAATTACAGTTCCAACAGCGAACACCTGGAATGTAGCCTTTGAATCACCTGTTTAAAAAACTCCTGCTCCTTCTGATGGGCAGAATCCCAGCCTTTGGGATAGGAGCCCCTCGGTTTCTCCTTTGCTAGCAAAGCAATAAACCTTTTTCCTTTTTCTCAAAACTGTGTCCTTGTTATTGGATTTGTATTGGGAACATGGATCATGCTTTTAGCAACAAATTTACAAAAGAAAAATCAAAAGTAGGAATAAAAATCCTGAGAAAGAAAGAAAAAATGGAAAGTGCATAAGCAGGAGATGAAGTCTATGGGAAGAGAAAAGGCAGTGTCTGCAAGATGGAAGAGTAAACAATCAAGACATTCAATCGTTCTCTAGAATCCAGGAAAGACCCCAAAGAAAGAGGCATCAGGTTCCTGTGAAGCCTGGGAGGTAGGATAGGCACTCAACAGGAAGACTGGTTGAAACTTTTCTTAAGAAGCATTTAGATCAATTATGGAACCAACCTAGAAGCCCTTCAGTATATGAATGGATAGGGAAACTTTGGTATATATACACAATGGAACATTACTTAGCATTAAAAGGGCTTCAAATTATGGCATTTGCAGGTAAATGGAAGAAATTGGAGAATATAATATATAAGTGAAGCAAGCCAATCCCCAAAAACCAAAGGTTGAATGTTTTCTTTGATATGAGGATGCTGACTCATATGGGCAAATGGGGGTGGGGGGTATGGGAGGAATGGAGGAACTTTAGATAGAGCAAAGGGGAGAGAGGGGAAGGGAGCCAGCAAAGGGGTAGGAATGACAGTGGAATGTGTTAGACATCATTACCCTAAGTACATGTATAAGACATGAATGACGTGACTCTATTTTGTATCCAACCAGAGATATAAAAACTTGTGCTGTATATGTGTAATATGAAATGAATTGCATTCTGCCACCATGTATAACAAATTACAATAAATAAACATTAAAAAAAAGAAGCATTTAGATCAGCTCTTTCCATTCCCTCAAATTCCCTCTGAGACGAGGTCAGTCTTACCTTGTCTCCACTCAACAGCATGAGGTTTATTCTCTGGAGAAAATTGAAACCCAGAGACACAAAACAGAAAGATGGGAGTCCATGCCACAATTAGAGGAATTTCATAAAGACCTACACACTGAACAGTGAGACCCACATTATACGTAAGCGTCTTTCCTCACAGGTGGAAGGCTGGAGGAGTCATCTCTTTCGTACCTCGTTGGCTCAAGGAAAAAGTTTAAATTGTAGGAGGAATTATCATTGATAAAACAATTAGGGGTCTGAGTTTGTGGCTCAGTGGTACAGCACTTGCCTAGCACAGGTGAAGCACTGAATTCAGTCCTCAGCACCCACATAAAAAAAAAAAATTAAATGAATAAAATAAAGTTTAAAAAATTAAAAAAAATAGGTCTCTAATTTCCCTACAGAAAAGCCCACTAATCAACAAGCCCTGAAATCACATACAATGCTTCTGATCTAGGTCTAGGGTCCTATTTTTAAATGTCAAAAAACAGCTAAGTATGAGGACAGCCATATAACTAACTAGGAATATAGAAGCCAAGCCTGAAAAATAATGTAAAATAACTAAGGCAATGCAGGAAAAGAAAGCACTCAAAGAACCCTTATAATCAAAAGCTTTAAAGCAATAAAATTATATGACATATTCATAAAAGTTAAATATTAAGACTAACAAATTTACATGGGATAGAGGTATTCTAGCATAAAAAAAGCTCTTAGAAATTAAAATATGGAGGCACAGAAAAATTAAAATAGGAAGATTGGAATATAAAGAAGGGAGAATCTTCCAGAAGGTATGACAAAAAGACAAAATGAAAAAATAGGTAAGAACAGATAAAATTTTAAAGACTTTTTTAACTTAAGTTAAAACAATCAAATTTTAACATCTCAAAAAGAGACAGAGGAGAAAAGGAAAAGAATAAGAAAACAGTGAAGTGTTTGGGCTGAAATATCTGGAGCTATTGATTAGAAGATCTGATCAGTATCTACCACAATAATTGATAAGACATTCACAGCAAAGCACAGAACTGTAAGATTTAAAAGAATTGAAACAGAAAAGAAAAAAAAAAAACATACCATCATAATGGTATCAACTTCCCCTAATAGAAATATTGGAAGCTGAAAGAAAATGTAACCATGCCTTAAATATTCTGTGAAGAAAAACTCTCAATCTAGAACTATGAATAAACTCAGAAAAATTATCAATTACATGAGAAGGTAGAATCAAGCTTTTCAAATGTTCATATATGTAACTCTAATTTTTAAAAAAGTAAAAAATATTTTCCATACACCAATTCTCAAGAACAATCAGATGAACTTTATTAGAAAAGAATATGATCAAGAAGCATGCAGGAAGTTTCAAATTCAGATAGGACATCTAAAAGAGGAGTGAAACATATGAATCTCTCAACATGACTCAAAGGAAAAGCCCCAGAAGACAGCCAACAGCTATCTGGATCAGAGTTGTACAAAAGGATCCCTGAAAGAGAGTGTGTGTAAAGAGAGTAAAACAAAATCATTAAGTCCTATTATATGTATAAAGTGTCAAAGAAGAAGTTACTCTTCTGTCCATGTGTTTCTGCATGAAATAATGTTGAGTACATAAAAGACTTAATAAAAATTAATCAATTACTAATCCTTGAGAAAACCTAAAATAACATAAGAAAGAATATGCAATCATGGTGTTTATGGAATTTGGGAGTGAATAACATTTATCTAAAGACAATCGTAAAATGCTGACTGTGTATTTAGCCAAAAACTAAAATAATTAAGAGAATAGGGAAAGGATGAGAAAAGAAGAACATCGATATTTTGGAGAAATAAAGCTTTTTTTTTCTAAGGAAGGGAGCAAAGAACTATTACTTGAGAAATGGAAAACTACAAAATAAGATATATGCCTGCTTTTTATAGACATGGAGGTAAAACTCTGGAGAAACCTGTTAAAAATACCAAGATATTTATCTCTTGGAACAGATCTCATGGATGGAAAAAAATGTGAAAGTTATGACCCATTATTTTTGGCTATAAGCCTTGTAGAAACCAGCATAACACCACATCATGTTCAACCACAAGAATGGGAAATTATATTCCTTGTGTATATGATATGTCAAAATACATTCTACTGTCATATATAATGAAAGAGAGCAAATAAAATTTAAAAAGGTGATGAACTCATTAGTTGGCACCATCCTTCAATCTGGTTTGAGGGCAACTTCTTTTTACATCTGTGTTAGTTTTGACAGGGAACAAACCAAGTGGCTAAAAGCAGGAGGCCCCAGGAACCGCAGAACCTAAGTTGAGAAGAGCAGTCAGATGATAGCAGTGGCCACATAGAGAAATTCCTGAGCTAAGAGCATAAAATTTACAAAGAAAAGGACATTGAGATACAAATGAAAGACAGAACAAATCATTAGTAGGGCCTATGCTAAAAGAAAAACTAGAATAGAAGAAATGTGGGCTTCAAAACCAAAAATAGACAAGAAGGACAGTTTCATCTCTTTTAAAACCAACCAGTGTGAATAGTTTGGTGATATTATGAATTTAAAAATATGAAGAATGACCTCTGAACTTAAACAATTAATGAAATTTTGATATAAACCAAATTAAAACCAAAGATCAGAAACTCTAAGGTCTCATATCAAAGATAAGCTTCCCCCATTCCCCTTTCACTAAATCACTGTCAGTATCATATTATAGATGTTAGTAGTCAGGGCACTCATGTGAATAAAGGTAGGATTTTTATTTTTCACCTTTAGAAAAGTGGCAGTGATGGAAATCTTGACTGAAACCATGAATTTTTTATAATAGCCAGGTGGCTATTCAGCCAAGCACTACAAATCTATAAGCCCCAGCTGTGATCCAAGCAAGGTTAAATGAAAATAATATTTGACAGTATTTAGCCAAGCCCTACCATGCATGCACATACCACTTTCTTTAATTTATGCTTTATATAGAATTATTCATCCATACAGTAAAAACAAAAAACACATAAATACACACATAAATACAACACACATAAATACACATAAAAAACACACATAAATACAAATTCACTTTCCATTTACCAGTGGTAAAACCTCTTAATTTTATTGTTCTTCATTTCTACATAGTAACTACTTTATTTTATATTTATAATAAATCCTATCTGCTATGTGGTTGAAAGTATGTTATTATATAATTTGTACATTTTCTGTTCTTAATGGCAACAGATGGCACACATTTTTATACACATGCAAACACAGAGATATATATTATATGTGTATCTGTGTGTATATACATTTATATGTATATAAACACATTTTCATAAGTATTTCTCAACTTTAGGCTATATGCATTCACAATTTTGTGTTATACTAGCATCAAAGTTATTAACAACTTTGTAAGAAAATTTGTAATTACTTTAGTTTAAATTTTTCATTACTTTATTAGGTAGAAATGTATCCAACATGGAATTACTTTGTTCTAAAATGTAAATATTTGTATGATTTCATTAGACAATGTTGTACTGCATTCATCCTCAAATAGCGTGCCAAATCATATTTTCACCATTACTATTTTAATTACTTAGAATATTAATTTTTTTTCAAATTACATCCAGTATAGTGATTAATCCAGACATTTATTCTGTGGAACCAGTGGCATTAACTCTAAAGCAAAGTTATTGTTTTGCATATGCACTGGAAATCTTTAAATATTGGCTCTCCATAAATATTTAATTAAATGATTAAGTAGATTTTTAACTGGAGAAGATATCACTAGAGGGCAGCAAAGCTCAGAGAAAAGACATGAATTCAAATGCTGATTCTTAACACACCTTCATGAAATGAATGAATATTCTAGAGATACCAAAGAACTGGTGCTTTCCCAAAAAAGTTCTGTGAATCTTAAGGTCTTGGCTCTTGCATCAGCTTGGAATAAAAAGTTGTGCTTTCCTAGCAGCTTTCGGAAAGCTGGCTACCATTTTTATTTGGTTATCAGTGAACGATGAATATTTTAAGGCATTCTTAAAGAATGAAAGCTTCATAACTTCCCAACAATTATGGCAATTCAATTGTTTTAAAGAAATAATTATGAAGTGGGTTGATATTTATGTGAGATTTCTGCTTCTTCAGAGAGACTAAATATCTCCTAAAAAGTTTTTCAGCAGTAAACATGAAACAGATTTCTATCTCTTTAAACATGTAGTTATTTTCTGAGTCTATAAGAAACATACACATGTTTATGAAAGCAAAATATTACGTAATTTATGCTTTTGGTGTCTACTACTGCTAGTAGGAGTTATTTTGAAGTATTTTCAAATATATTAATCAGAAAATCCATTAATAACCTATTGTTTCCTTTTTGAACTCTCAAAATTTATATATTCATATTGAAAATTTTGTGCAAGGAGCATTCTTTTAATATTGGAAGGGAATATTCTGGACTATATTTTAATTATGAGTGATATACACTACTCTTACTTTGCATTTCAAAATTTATGTTAAAATGCATCAGAAGTCCTAATTCTTTTTAACTTATATTTAAACTTACATTTGCATTTATTTTATGCTGAATTTAGTTTCATGCCTTAAGTTTTTGTTTCTTCAGTTTCTTCTGGGATATATTTTTCTTGTCTGCAACCCCCTCTTCTGATTTGGGTACCATGTGTTGCTTTTCAGTGAGAATCATTTCATTGTGGCAGGAGAGCTCACACATGAGCTCATGAGCTCTCTAACTATGGTGGAGCATCTTTGGTGCTTTGTTCACCTGAATATGTTCAGTAACCAGAGAATCTACATCTAAACTCTGGCTCTTTGCATCTTTAAGGATGTTCAGCAAAAATTCATCACACTTTTTTGGCCACCAACCCTGCATCCAACCCCACCGTTTGACCTGGGCACACCTACCAAATCCCCATTGTAACACCAGAATGGCACACATTGCTTCCTTTAAAAAAAAAAAAAAAAAAAGTTTTAATTAGCTATACATAACAGTAGAATGCACTTATATACTTTGATATATCATACATAGATGGGATATAATTTCTCATTTTTCTGAGAATGCATATTGTAGAATCACATTGGTCATATAGCCACATACATACATAAAGTAATAATGTCTATTTCATTCTACTATCTTTCTTATCCCCACATCCCCTACCTTCCACTCCTTTCACTTCCCTCTACCTAATCTAATGCTATTCTTTTTTTTTTTGCATTACAATTTTTAATACACATATGTACCACAATTTTTGTATCTCTGTTTGTATATAAAGTATGTTGACACCCAATTTAAGTTTCATACATGTACTTTCTATAATGATGTCCATTGCATTCCACCAACCTTGCTAATCCCCTGCTCCCTCCTTTTCCCTCCCACCTCTTTCCTATCTAGAATTTATCTATTCCTCCCATGCTCTCCCTCCCAATCCCACTATGGGTCAATCTCCTTATATCAGAGAAAATGTTCTGTATTTGTTTTTGGGGGGATTGACTGACTTCACTTAGCATCATCTTTTCCAATGCCACCCATTTACCTGCAAATGCCATGGTTTCGTTCTTTTTTAAAGCGGAGTAAAATTCCATTGTGTATATATGCCACATTTTTTTATCCATTCATCCACTAAAGGGCATCTAGGTTGGCTCCACAGTTTAACTATTGTGAATTGTGCTGCTATAAACATTGATGTGGCTGTGTCCCTGTAGTATGCTGTTTTTAAGTTCTTTGGGTATAGTTCAAGGAGAGGAATAGCTGGGTCAAATGGTGGTTCCACACCCAGTTTTCCAAGGAATCTCCATACTGCTTTTCAAATTGGCTGCACCAATTTGCAGTCCCACCAGCAGTGTATGAGTGTACCTTTTCCCTGCATACTCGCCAACACTTATTGTTGTTTGTCTTCATAATAGTTGCCATTCTGGCTTCTTTAAAGTGACATCTTTCAGATACTTGGTGGCTTTTTAGATATGTTCACCCTTGATAGCCAGGGTAGTTTCTCAGGTATTCTTAAAGTGAAGATGAAGATTTAAACCTCTTGATTGGCATAATTTTGTGGGATTTTATGGGTCAAAAGAATAGCTAAATATTTTCGTCTTCCTGGAAGCCACCCTAGGCAACCCAGAAATCCTAATTATTTAGCATTATATTAGTGTTTTTCTAGTGGGTTTCAAGATTCTGGAAAACATCAAATTTTATAGAGGTTCTTTGAAATAAAACACACAAAGGAACACAATTCTAGCACTGTTAATTAATAGTAGAAAATAGAGTTTATTTCTTAATGTCATCACTCCAATATTGACCTTGACAATGTGACATTGACATGATTGTCTATTAAATATCCCAGTGGAGTTGTAGTTTGTTCCTTTAAATTAAAAGCTTGAGGAGAAACAAAAGAGATTTGTCAAACAAGTAGATGTATTTGAAGCTTAGAAGTGACTGGTCCATTGGAGAATTGAGAAAAATACAAAAATTTTAAAATAAAAATTCCTCAATATCATTACAAGTTTTACATCTACCTGTAATTTTGAGGGTTCAAAGTTTTCTTAGATGAAACATAAACAGAGAAAAAAAAGAGTAAAATACATGGAAAACCATTTCATTATGACTGCAAAACTTAACATTTTAACCAAAATGTTAATGACTCCCAAATCCATTTTCCAGCCCATATTTCCCCCATAACCAAACAGTTGTATATTTATTCCAGCGTTCAAATGCTTTGAAATACTTCCAGGTCAATGTATTCAAGGCTGTATTCATCACTTTGCCATCTAAATCTGCACTTCCTCTTCTTTGATCTTCTTTAAGTTGTCACATCCCACCTTTTCACCTAAGCTAAATAACCAAAAAAATCAACCTTGATCATTTCTTCTTCCTCATATCCTTAAATAAACTATCCACCAAGCACCATTACATTTTAATTTAAAATATTTCTTAAATCTTTTTCTCCCTTTAGAGATCTGCTTATGTCACCTCTAATAACTTCTTACTTGTGCTACAGCCAAGTTCTCTAAAAACATCATCTGATCAGAATGCTAATACAGATTTCATTGCTCAAATACCTGCAATAAGTCTCCATTCATCTACATAACAAAGTCCAAATGTTTTCCTATGACATACAAGCTGGCAATTATTTTGTGTTTAAAGCATATTCCTGATTGATATTTGTTGAGCCAAAAGGAATGCAATGCTCCGTATTCCTCTGTTACACAGGGTGTTGACACAGAATTGGAATTGTTGTTGGGACTATAGCAAAGTATATAAGTTGAGAAAACTATGCATAGACATCTATGTCAGATTTATATATTTTTTTCAGCTTTGAAGGAAAGCCTCACAAAAAAACAAGCAGAAAAGTCAGTGGTCCTGACAAAAATTAATGAGGCAAATGTTGCTCAAATATCTGCCAGAAACAACCCAGAGAAGAATGGAATTGTGTTGGAGATTTACAGATTTAAACCCAAAGACACTATTAGAGTCCAAAGACACTATTTCTGTCTCTTAGCTACATTCTTTTTCCTTCATATTCCCCTTTCAAAAAGCAATCAGCTCTGAAAAAGACAAAATCCAGGAGACTTTTATAAACAATGAACAGTCATGGCTGGACATTTCCTCTGAAGAAAAAGTGGAAACCAAAACAAAGGCACTTTCATCTACTGTTTGCACTTGGTAAACTACCAGGATTAGGAAAGATCTTTGATTTGTTCATTCATCTCACCCTGTGTCTGAGTGCCCATAGAAAGGGTTTACAGAGCTAAATTGCTCATTTCTTGTCCCATAAAAATCAAGCCATTGCAACTCTTGGAGATTAATTGAAACACCATGAGCAGGGAGGATGAAGTAGCCTGCTAGCCAGGAAGGAGTCCAGGCCAAATAAATTAGTCTTTCATTAGATCTTAAACATGCTAAAAGGAAAAAGATCATCTACTTGCTTCTCAGTGGATGCTGGATTTCTGAATATTTTTCAGATTTGTTTGATTTTCCATTGAAGCCATGTGACTTAGAATCACCTTCAGTTGGTCCAACTATAAAGAAATTTTCTCTTCTATTTTGTTATACATTTTAAAATTTGCCTGAACAATCTTAGTTTTGTCTTTCAGTTTGATCATTTAGTACTCTATGTGTCTATTTCCTCTATGGTACGTAAACAGTTATATGACATAAACATTACATGTGGATTTATATGAATTCAGACATATCCATGTAACAATCCCTATACTTGATATAAAACAGGAAAAAGAAAATCTACAACAAGCCACTGGACTATCCCAAATTTTGCATAGCTAGTAGAGAAGACATCAGTGTAGGAAAGATTAAATAACACCATAAAATACCAATATAAGGTAAGCAGCAGATGATTAGGTGATAGAAATTTTGTTCATTTTAAAATAACTACTAAAATCTTGTGTTCATACCCATGCTGTGCAACTTGTCTTTCTCCTACATTTAATCTATTTACTCAACACAATGGTAAAGAGCTCAAGATTTGATTATGTCTCTTCCCATTTTAAATTATGCCATTTTTCTTTCTTCCATTGAATATCAGCTGACTGCTCTTGATTTTCTTGCTCAGGAAGAACTTAACTAGACACCCTAAGAATTTCTCATTCTTTATGTTCCCATATTTTATTAATTTTTAGATTTTTTATACCTAAAACTCACTATCAAGGTTTTAAGTTTTGTGTTAGATGATTTGTGGGGAGGATTTCAGGCAACAAGGATTTGCTCTGGATTAGAGGCTGTCAGGAGCAGAGGGAATTCTCTGACTGTTCATCCTAATAAATCTTCTCTGGAAAGAGGAAAAACTAGCCTGGGAGGAAGGCTACAAGTGGGAAAGGAACAGCAGACATCTCACATTTGCCAGGATGGGGGTATGTTTGGTATTTTATGGCTTGGACAGTATTTATGTTTTGTCTGTGTTCCAACATGACTACAAGTGGGTTTGCTTTTGTCTTGATTTATCCTAGTCACAGAATGACCTTGTCTGATGTTGATGTCCTGTGAAATTGTTTATGACCAAAAGAAAAACACAAGTCTTAACTCCAAGTGTCAGGTCAGCTTGTCATGCCATTCTAGCTGACCAGAACAGGTCAGTCCCACATGTCAGGGGCTGTTTTTCTCATTCTCAGTTTCCCCTCTCTGCCAAGTAGAATGAAGGTGAGGTGATATTAATCCATGATGACTGTATTTTTACCATCACTGAGATTTTGCTGATCAGGAGCTTTCTTAGAACATGAACTGTAGTTGGATCTGAATTCATCACCTAATCATTTTGTTGCAGAATGAGATATGGTACACTCAGAATACAACCATTCCTTACAATAGCAATTGAAACTCAGAAAAGAACATACCTGCCAACTATAATGTAAAGCAATGATCAGATAACAAAATAATGTTTACTCCTTGATACAAGTTTTGAGGCCCAGCTTCAGATTCTAAAACCAAGGCAAAAAATCCACCTGTGCTTGTAGAAAAACACAAAACTTGTTTTTTCCTTAGCTTCATCTTCTGTTTATGTGTTTCTTTTGTAGTACACAGGTGTAGCTATGGTATAAATCTTTCTTTGGTTAGTTAACAGGAAAGAAAAAAGGTATAAATTGTAAACCTTTACTAATGAGTTTAGACTCATTTGTTGGCCATTCAGAGTAGAAATTGTATCTTTCTGGCTTTTGCTAGGGCCAAAGTCAAGTTTTGTACTATTTTGCTAGTATATTATCCCAAATATGAAAATAGTAGCTCACATAATATGTATGAAGTAGGAGTCAGTAATTCCTTATGAGAGGTTTTGATATCCTGCATCTAATTAATCCATGAATTATAAGATTACATCATCTTCTGAAGGGGAGGCTTCCAGGAGGTGAGGGGATCTTTGAGACAAGATGATCAAAGGTAACTCAGTCATCCCAGATAGTGGGAAATTGAATAGGAGTGTTAGGCAGGCTTGGGTGTGTTTGAGGCAGATGCTTAACAACTGAAAGTTAGACTGATTAGACTGCCTGTGTTCAGCTATTAGAATACAATTATGGTACATGTGGTATTTGGGTTTTATGAAGTTGGGATATTGACAATGATGGCAAGAAGGTAAGAGGGTGCTTTGGTTTGGATGTGGTTTGTCCCCCAAGGGCTTGTGTCAGAAGCATGTCCCCATCCCCCCACCCCCCACCCCCAGCCCTGGGATGGCAATGTGGGAAGTGAAATGGAACTTTGGGGAGGTGAAGACTAATGAAAGATCTTTCAGTCTCTGGGAGTGTGCCCTAGGAGGGGATTGAGATGACTTCTGTGGGTTCCCTAGGTTGGTTCTTATGAGAGGGCTGATATAAAAGAATAAAATTAACAAACTTGACCACTGCACATCCTTTTCAACTTCTTGTCTTGTGATGTGATCTCAAGCGCCCACAGGTGCTCCCTCCATTGTGATGCTTCATCAGGGACTGAGCTGATGCCATCACCATGTCCTTGCACATTCATAACTCTGAGCTAAATAAACATTTTTAAAATAAAGCTATCATGCCTCAGGTACTTCATTGCAGTAACAGAAAATGGACTAGTTGCAAAGGTAATAAATGTCTGCAATTGGTTATGATCAACCTTTGAATCTAATCTAGGCTAAAAGCTAAATGAAAAGGGAAAAATAGGAGAGGAGTGATCTGTATTCCTTCTAACAATAGTCACCGGGGGATTAGTGGAGAAATTGAACAAGAAGGATAAAAAGTAGGGCAATGTAAGATTTAGTTTTGAATGAAACGAGATTATAGGGTAGAACCACAGAAGCGAATGACTATTGAAGAGTAGGGGAACACACTGGAATCAAATTGGGATTTTTCTCTTCCCCATTTTTTAAAAGCTTTGACAAGTAGTGAGTACTGCATTTTATCAAACACATTTCAGCTTTTTGAAAATGAGATACTTTTTTTCTCATTGGATTTGATATTTCTAATATTTAACCATTATCCCATGGAATACAAACATTTGAAAACAGTGATTTTTTTTAAATAATTTGTTTTATGTAATTTGTTAGGGTTTTATTTTGAATTTTCATGTTTAGAATCATAAAAGTGATTATACTTTCCAGGCTTTACTATCCCCAAAGCCTCATCACATAAATTTCCATTCTTTTCTATCCTCTTGACCACATGATTTGTCATGGAAATGTTAAATCTGGGCTTTGTACTTTCATAATGTCATCTGTTATAATTCAGTTTTATGTGGAAATAATTTTTCAGTGTGTGTTTTTCATTTTATTTCTTAGTATATTTTAGAACTTAAGTATTTTCCACAAAATATGTCATTTCATAGAAATACTCAAATGCATTAACACTGAGAAGTGTATAATATTCTCATAATTTTTAATCTCCTACATATATGTTGTTATATTACTACTTTTCTTGAAAAAAAAAATTTCATGATTAGAGTTCCTAGAAGTTTATCTTCTCTATTTTTCCCAAAGAATCAATTCTTATGTTTCTTTTGCAGATCTGGTATTTTTTATTGTTTTCTATTTTATTTATTTTAACTCTGTTCTTCCCTGTTTCTTTTCTTCTTCCCTTCCACATGGCATGTTTGTGTGTGTGCCTGTGTGTAGCATTCTTTTTTTTTTTTTTTTCACCATTCTGTGTTGAAGTTTTGGTATATTTTTGTGCTAGTGTTTGACCATGGGATTACATTAACTTTAGCGTTGAACCAATTATGTTATTTTTTAACATAAGGTTCTCCTTCTTATCCTGTAACATAATAATTTTAATCACTTTATTTTTACCTTAAAAGTCATTTAGATGGGAGTGTGATTTTTAAACAAAATGTTTTTGCTTTGTAAACCTTTCCACCTTTGAATTTTGTCAGGGTTTTATTTCTATGTGTGCATTAAAACAGTCTGTCATTTGTCACAGTATGGATGAACCCAGAGGGCTTTATGCTAAGTAAAATAAGCCAGGCACAGAAAGACAAATACTGCAATTCAATTAAAGTGAAATTTTAAAAAAATGAACTCATAGAAGTAGAGATGTGGTTACCAGGGGCTAGGGAGGGAAATTGGGGATGTTGGTCAAAGGGCAAAAAATTTCAGTTGGATAAAAGGGATAGTTCAAGGGATCTATTGTGCATCATAGTGCCTGAAGTTAACAACAGCTATTGTATGCTTGAGAACTGCTAGGAGAGCAAATTTAAGTGTACTTATCACACACAAAAACCAATATGTAATTTGTTGTAAAAACAGAGGAACATTTTTGGACCACTTTCTCTGTGCTGGCATGTTCGACTAGATCTTTCAAGGAATTAACTCATTGACTTTTTACAAAATCTTATTATGTGTATCTAAATATTCTGTTTAAAAAATAGTAAGAGAAACTTTAAAAAGCTACCAAATTTGCCAATTGCCACCCTTCTAGCAAGCAATACTGGTGGCATAACTCAGAGAGTTCCACCACCTAGATCACATGCAGGCTCGTTGCAAAACTTAAGGACAATCTTGTCAATGAATGCAAAGCTTCAAAGTGATAAATTACAGTCAAAAACTAAATATATAAATATGTGAATTGATACATGTGTTAGTTAGTTTGATTCAGCCATTCTTCAAGGTATGTATATTTCTTTTTTTATTATTCGTTGTTCAAAACATTACAAAGCTCTTGACATATCATATTTCATACATTTGATTCAAGTGGGTTATAAACTCCCATTTTTATCCCTTATACAGATTGCAGAATCACATCTGTTACACATCCACGTTTTTACATACTGCCACACTGGTGTCTGTTGTATTCTGCTGCCCTTCCTACCCTCTACTATCCCCCCTCCCCTTCCCTCCCCTCCCATCTTCTCTCTCTACCCCATCTACTGTAATTCATTTCTCTCTCTTGTTTTTTTTTATTTTCCCTTTCCCCTCACTTCCTCTTATATGTAATTTTGTATAACAATGAAGATTTCCTTCCATTTCCATGCAATTTCCCTTCTCTCTCCCTTTCCCTCCCAACTCTCATCCCTGTTTAATGGTAATCTTCTTTTCATGCTCTTCTTCCCTGCTCTGTTCTTAGTTGCCCTCCTTATATCAAAGAAAACATTTGGCATTCGTTTCTTAGGGATTGGCTAGCTTCACTTAGCATAGTCTGCTCTAATGCAATCCATTTCCCTGCAAATTCCATGATTTTGTCATTTTTTAGTGCTGAGTAATACTCCATTGTGTACAAATGCCACATTTTTTTTATCCTTTCATCTATTGAAGGGCATCTAGGTTGGTTCCACAGTCTAGCTATTGTGAATTGTGCTGCTATGAACATTGATGTAGCTGTACTCCTATAATATGCTCTTTTAAGGTCTTTGGGGAATAGTCCAAGAAGGGGAATAGCTGGGTCAAATGGTGGTTCCATTCCCAGCTTTCCAAGGAATCTCCATACTGCTTTCCAAATTGGCCGCACCAATTTGCAGTCCCACCAGCAATGCACAAGTGTACCCTTTTCCCCACATCCTCGCCAGCACTGTTGTTGTTTGACTTCATAATGGCTGCCATTCTTACTGGAGTGAGATGGTATCTTAGGATGGTTTTGATTTGCATTTCTCTGACTGCTAGAGATGGTGAGCATTTTTTCATGTACTTGTTGATTGATTGTATGTCCTCCTCTGAGAAGTGTCTGTTCAGGTCCTTGGCCCATTTGTTGATTGGATTATTTGTTTTCTTGTTGTTTAATTTTTTTTTGCATATTTCAAAGTATCACATTATATGCTGCAAAAATACACATTTTTTAACATTTTTTTTAAAGATAGAGAGAGAGAATATTTATTTTTTAGTTTTTGGCAGACACAACATCTTTGTTTGTATGTGGTGCTGAGGATCCAACCCGGGTCGCACGCATGCCAGGCGAGTGCACTACCGCTTGAGCCACATCCCCAGCCCCCAAAAATACACATTTTTATTTTGTTGATTAAAATGTTTTAATTTGTTTTAAAAAGTTAAACCAAAGTGGTATGCAAGGAAGAAACTAAGAGTCATTGTAAGTCCTTTTATATGCATAACCCTGAAATATCTCACTAACCTCACCCCACTAAAGGAATAGTCTCTACCAGAGAACTTTCATTTTGATTTTTTTTAATTGTAAATTGCTGACTTTTTTTTTTTTTACAAAATTTACTCAAAAAAAATCAACAGACTGTTAGAGTTGATAACTTACAGTAATAGGCAGAAACAACAAAGGATTGAAAAATACTATTATCACTGTCTTCAAGGGATTTAAAGTATAGGTGGCATGACAGTAGTAATTATGCATAGGTGCTGATGTTGTGAGAATAAAACAATACTACTAAAATCTGTATAATGCTTTGAATTTTATAATGGATACTTGACAAGTGCCAATTTTATGGCTGAATTCTTGGACCAATCACAGCATGATTTGTTTTTTAGTGTCAGTAATTATACAGAAAGCCATGAGAAAATAACTCATTGTATCCACAAGAAATGGATGATATAAAGACGTTGCACAGCTTCATACTGTCTTCCTGAGAACCTGCAATACAAACCACAAAACCAGTAATGTCCTAGGGCTCTGTTTAGGTGATAACCCTGGTCAGATAAACACCTAGGAGGGAACTGACTTAAAAAGAGTGTTTCTTAAAGTGGAAGTAACTGTGTTAGAGTTAAAAACTTATTTATGATATTTGTGTATGGAAGACATTCAAGAGGGTTTTGATAAATAAAGTTGGAGTGTCTCAAATGTTATAGCACTAACTGAAAATTTGACTCATTTGGGCATCGTATCATAAACTTGGATAAATTGTCAAAGTCTTCATATACGCTTGTTACTCAGTTGCTTTATTTCCAAATAATAATATCCTGTTATGTTTGATTATTAATCCAAATTTATTTCCTACCTGTAAAAAAATTCCATAGTATTTGTGTGTGCATTTGTTTAACTTGTGGACAAGATTTATATACTGGTGAAAAAAAAAGTAAACCCTCTTTTGCAACTCAGAACTCATGTTTCAGTAAGAATTTTGATATACATTGAAAAATATTGTAGACAAAAAAGAAAAATAAATCCAGTTCTCATTTATTCATTAAAAGGCACATACTACCATGAATGCATTCAAACATTGCCGAAAAGCTGAACATTCAGTTTTCCTCAGAGTGACAGTCTGTGTGCTAGTTCTGTGAATTCACAAAGAGATTTATATTTTTATGGTTGTTGTTTCTCAATCCCTTTTATAGTCACTTCTTCCTTTCCCAATAAACAATGGTATACTCTGGAATTCTAGCCTAACATCCTTCTTTTTTTTGACTGTATTTTCTATGTAGGCAAGTTCATAATTCTGGTTCAAATGCTTCCCACCAATCTTCCACACTGTATCTGAGCAATCTTTCAAATTCATAAGTTAAATTATTCAAGAATCTAATGATAACTTTTGAGCAACCACTATGTGTACAGCAGAATGTTAGGACTGAGAACACAAAAATAAAATAAAATACCATTCCTGCAATTGTGGAATTAGAAATCTCCTAGGTCCTCATTTTTTAGCAGCATTCAATAACTCTCCCTTGCCACAAAATATGTCCAAACTTTTCAGGCCTCCACAGATGCACTGGTCACCATACAATGGATACTTTGTATCTTCCATGCCGACCCCCCCCACCCGCCCTCTCTCAACTTCTTGAACTCCTGGAAATCAACTGCATCTCACTCACTGCAAGCACTTTTCTAAAACAGAGGCCTGTGAGTCAGAATTGGCTAATAAATACATTGAATTTCCTGGGCCACTGTGATTAATTTAAGTGTGAAAAAAAAATTATATATATATATATATATATATCAGACAATTTTTTTCCTTCATCTAGTCATACAGATTGGTAGGAAATGACTATATGGTCCAAGTTGGTCCAATTAGAAGGAATCTTGAGACTCAAATGGGATATAAAGATTTTTCCACTGCATTTGAACTTGGGAAGATGTCAGTTGAAGTTACTCGTGTCATATGTGAACACACAAAAGAAAACTTATTGTATTACTAGGGTTTGATCAGTGAAATTGAACAGATTTTTCAAAATAAGGGAACAATTACAAAGCAAAAACCTAACATAATTGTTGAGACTGATGAAGAAATCCACAGACATTGCCTCTCTAGTGATAGGTCTGAACGTGGCATTTAGGAAGAAAAGCTGGGCATAAAATAGGAGAGAATGAGATTAAAATTATACCTCTGAAGACATGAGAACCCACAAAGATAAATGGATACAAGAGAAAAAGTGAGAATGAGAGCCTGTCTCTCACCAGCCCCAATCCCAACAACATGAGCACCTTGTTCAAGAAGCTCCACAGTGCTACACACCTCTTACACAGACCCAATCAATTTGTTTTGCCTGCTTACTCAATTTTTTTCAGATATTTGTTTTTAGAAAGAATTATACAGGGGCTGGGATTGTGGCTCAGTGGTAGAGCGCTTGCCTAGCTCGTGTGAGGTACTGAGTTCAATCCTCAACACCACATAAAAATAAAGATACTGTGTACATCTACAACTAAAAAAAAAAAATTTTTAAAAAAGAATTATATAGTACAGATGCAGGGAGGCTACCTCCACATATCATCCTTCCATTTCCTTAACTCCCTCTCCAACATATAAGTAAGTATTTGGCACTCTATTTTTGATATATCTCTTTTCTGTGTGTATTTTAATTGACAAGTTATAATTATGTATATTTATGAGGTAAAATGTGACTTTCAAAGCTTATTCTGAAACTTCACTTTCACTTCCTAAATCTTTCTCACATTTCACTTGTGCAAACACTTACCTGGACTCACAGAAGGAAGGGAACCATGATTCCAGTTTTATGAGATTGACCCAATATGAAATAATGCCCTATTTGAGGAAGGAGACAACACAGAAGTCGTGACACTTAAACATGAACAAAACAAAATGTGATCCTGTTAGCATCCCCCGGGGTTGAGCAAACCCTCAAGTTTTCAGTTTTATATATCAATAAACTCTTTATGAGACTCTTTGAACTGTGTCTTTCTCACTTGTTCTCAGAACCTACAAAATCTGGTACTGATAATGGAACATTACAAATGGTGGACTCCGAATCTATCACAGGCAGAATCAAGAAAAGAGCAGGGCTCTAATAGACCTGGACTGAGCAGATGATAACTCTTGCAATTTGGTTACAAAAATTACAAATAGGCAAATACACACCTATGTTAGCTTGGTTTTCTGAACTTGTCCCCACTTAGGCAAGAGTACAAATGGCTTTTTATAAAAAATGTAGAATTAGAGAGTGTGCTCTCTAGTTCTGTTCCTATTTTTTTTTAAAGGACAAGCTTTTTATTAAATTGGTTTAGTCAAGTGCAGACAGGGGCTGGGGTAAATGTTTTTACTAAGAAATTCATTTCTTTCCTGAGATTTTCTATTCAAGCCTGCTGAGAAATTTGAAGGTTTAAAAAGCTCTTCTCCAAGGAAAGCTATTGCCAACAAAAGCAAGAATGTAGGAAAGAGCAGAAGATTATATTAAAACCTGCACATTGCCAAGCTTCTGGGACCAACTGATCCTCCTGTCTAAGCCTCCTTAACGCTGGGACTACAGGTACAACCAGCTAAAGCATCTATTTAAAAAATATTTAGAAAGGGGGATGATTACCTCTCAATAAAGCCACCATATGGATATAAATAGGTACAAGAATCTGAGTGGTAGTGTTTCTTTCCCTAGTCTGAGTATTAAACTGTCCAAGGCAGGCAGGGGTACAGATACTTTGGGATGGGAGTGGGGGAGTGGGTGAGCAGAGCAATGTAGTAGGCAGGTATTGAGAAAGCTGTGGGAGTTTACTTTAAAACAACAACTGGTTTGAGGATATTTCTGGCCATTGGTACTAGCCTGTGGAATTGCCTAAAAGGCACAGATTGGAAATCCACATATGTTTTCAGGGACTTGCCTTACCAACACTGGAAAATAACAGGCTGCAATTAAAATGACTAAAGTTCATCTCAAATTCCTAATCCTATTGCAAAAGGCATGGGAATAGCTCATATTCATATCTCCCATATAACCACTGAGGACAAAAAAAGAAAAATAAACCATGAAGAAGAGCAGATCCAGGGCAACTGATTAATATCTACTGACAAAAGAAGTTATTCTAATGACAAGAAACAGGGCAAAGAATTCTTTTCAAGTCAAATATGATATATGGCAGGAACTCTTGGCTCCTGTATTTTACTTCCCATTCTCTCATCCCAATGGGGGTTTTATTGCAGATATTTCTATTCTCTATCAATGTGTTTTGCATATAATGGGACTTGTATGTTGCTAAACTCTGTTGGTTTGTTAGGCCATAAGGAACTATACCAGCCCTCATGGATCCATATTAACCACAGACCACAGACCTGGAGCTGAATATAATAGCTGAAAAAGTAAATTTAGGAAAAAAATCTGTTTATATGTTAGGTTGTGCTATGTTTTGGTGAGTTTCTTCCAAAAATCCATATGTTAAAGACCTCTTCCCCAGGGTGAAGATTTGGGAGGTGTAGGGGACCTTCAAGAAGTAGAGCCTACTGGGAAGGCCTTAGGTCATTGGAGGTTTGCCCTCTAAGGGGATTTTTTGGGACCCTAGTTTGTCCACTCACACACTTAGCTTCCTGGCTCACAAGGTACACAATTTGCTTTTCTATGATTTATTTGTTTCTGTCATAATCTGTCACCCTTGTCAGAGACCCAAAGCAATGGAGCTCCACTCCTCCTTGGACTGGACCCTCCAGAACCACGAGACAAAATAAACCTTTTCTCAAAAGTTAGTTTTCTTGGACATCTTGTTATAGTAACATTAATCTGACTAATACAAATAGCCAAAGGAATGGACCTTGTTGTTTTTATGCTGCCAGGGCCCATGACCCCTATGTTATTCAAGTGGGGTTCTATCTTCAGCTTCAGAGGTGGGATAGCCAAATATTGCACTGAAATTCAGAATCATTAATAAGAAGGGAACAAATTGCTCCAATCAAAATGAATTACACATCAAGCTTGGGAGTGACCAAGGAGAGATGTCCTCCAGATTTGATCTATGCAGGACGTAGGTCAGACAATATCTGACCAAATACTATTCTAATAGAAAAACATCAGAAACTGAAGAGAAAGAAACTGAGTCATGCTAATTAAGAAATCTCCTGAATTTAGAGACTTAACCCTTATATTTATGTAATATGAATTTTTCTGTAGCATAAGCAAATTACCTTTTTAATTAATGATACTTAAAGTTGAGTTTGGATTCACTTTTAACCAGAAAAATTTCCAAGTAACTTTTTGAATTCATTTCTTTCCATAATTTTATATCATAGCCACATAAAATAAAACTAATATTTTCACCTTTTTATGACTTGGCTTTCTCTTGTTAGACTTCAAACTGGAATACCCATCTCCTTTTCCTGCCTGGAAAATTCCTACTAACCAACGAGGACTCATTTACTTTTTCCTCCTTTCTAAAAGTTCTCCTCAACTTTCTGAATGGATTAATGCATTTCCAGTCATTACTATTTTTAAGATGACAACAAAAAGGTTGTGCATTTCTACCTTTTGTGCATTAGAATAAAGAGGTTTTTCTCCATCAATTGGTGAGTGTTTGTTAATCACACACTCTTAGTTGTTTTAGCTTTCTACAAAAAGTTACTAAATAGACTTTAAGATAATTCATAACAAGATATTGACAATAAAGATTATATTGTCATTTCCAAAATGTGCAGCCCTTTTGAGAGAAAATATTTTTAATTATCCCACTTCTTTTCTGAGCAGGAAAGTTATTACTCTTGAATAACATTGTGTACAGTCAAAAAAACTTTCGCACAGAGAAGCATAATGGATGCTGGCTCCTAATTATATTCAAATTTTTCTTGCTTTTCTTTGTTGATTCCTATGAGAATTTCTTTTTTTTTATTGACTTCAATTTCAGTAAGTATTTCAATTGACTGAAATTAATACTTTTCCAAAAGTCTATACACAAGTGCATTTCTAAGACTGACAACAAACTACTCTTTAGTTTTATATTTTAAATGCCTTACTCTATGTGGCCAGAGACATAATTTAATGCTCAAGAGAAAAATCAACATAACTATAGGCTCTGATTATCAAAACTATTTTAGGTGTTACACCGGTGGCCAAAACACAGAACATTTATTTTTAAGTTGGGATGGTACCAAAAAAAATCATATCCTATGTTTCCACACTGATATTTCACAAGCTGTTTTTCATATGATTATGCACAATGCTAACTGTTTTTGCTAGGAAGTGGCTCACTGGCTGAGTGCCCATTCATTGTATTTCAGCATTTTCCCTCAGCTGCAGGAGAAGGACCACAAAGTTCACACTTCCTCATTAATTCTGGAAAACCCATACTATGAATAAGACAAGGCGAACCTTTTCATATGTTGACAATTGCTGGAAGTGTTTTGTCTTATAACAGAATCTCTAGACCATCCAAATAAAATGGCAAACAGTGGTTATTATGCAGACCATGTCCATAAGTCTTAAAATTCTCTTAGAAGATATTGTCTCTCAAAATTGAGTTAGGCTATTAATAACTTGTAAGGCTGTTGTTTGCTCTTTTCAAAGATTTCTTTTTCCTTCTTAAATATATTATCATGGTTTGGGATTGTGAATGGTGACTTAAAGGATTATACTTTAAATTCTCTGGATTTTCTACAATTTATGGGAACAATCCACATCACTCAAATCCTGAAGGTGAAGCTGGAAATCTTGTGAGTGTCAGCATCCTAATGGAACTGCTTCCTCAAGTTTAGGATAGAAATACCATCCAGAGAAGAAAAAGTGTACGTTAATAGAAAACAGAGCTCTAACCTCTTCATACTTTAGTTGCCATCTACTTGGCTCCTCCATTTTCTGTCTTCATAGAGGTTGTAATCTCACACTTTGGACATTAAATACTTGCAGTGTGTTGTAGAAAAATGACTGTGACCTTGGACATATGATGAGTTTCATTTCTGAGCTCCTCCTGTCTGTGAATTTGTTCAATTTAATATATCTAAACTTCAACTCCATTGGTTATCAAGTGGGAAACTAAGTTTGCTTAGAAATTCATTATGAATACATTTTAATAGAAAGTACAGAAAAAAATAGCTTGTGACACTCAATAAATAACAGACACTCATAATGGACTCTCAACTCACATCAGCAGTAGCAGTGATTATCAACTGTGAGTACCTTCTTCTGGGCCAGACATCTTCACAAATGCCATCTATTCTAGCTATCATGTAAGATTTACAGATGTTTTCAATTTCTTATTGCTACGGTTTTGTTATTTTGCCATCATTGCCCCAAGTTTACAAATAGTGTATTCTATTAAGCTAATTTATGCCTCCCAGATGGGAATCGATATCAGTTATCCTAGACTTACATTCTACAATGTAGCATTACCAAAGATTACAGAAATGCATGGGCATCTCCAGGCATACTTCTATGGGCTTTGGGTAAGTTAGGTGCACTCTGCTTGCCATTTTTCATCTATCACCTCCATCTATTTCCTGCTGACCTGCATGGGTATGTAGCCATGTCAAAGGTGCCACAAAATTTATTTATTTATTTATTTTCTGCGACCAAAAAATAGCAAAGAACCATTTTCTTTAGAAATCCATGAGTCCTATTCTTGGTTCATCTGTTGTGAGCTTGACATGGGAGGGAAACAGAACAGTGGTGCCATTTGTCAGCAACAGTCCTGCCATTGGACAACCCAGAGGGCCAGTTCATCAGCCTCAGTGAGAAGGCCTGTGCTCAGATCCCTGCATTCAGTTCTGGAATTTAGACGGCTCACCAAGTGTCCTTGGTACCACAGGCGCCAGTCCTGATGTGTTTCACAATGTGACCCTAAATATTTGCCAATGACCTTGCTGCAGCGGTATTACAAAACATGTATTCATGCACATAAATACACACCAAATTAAATAACCATTTAATTTAAAAAGTCAAAACAGTAATTTTTGTTCTGAATTTTCCAAGGTCACAGATTCACATAGTTGTTGAGAACAATTTGGTTAATCTAGATCTAATCCACCACAACTTAGTCACTTTGAGACCTTGACCAAGTTACTTAACTTATTGTGTCTCATGATATTAAAGGAATAGGTAACCTCAGAGTGTTTGGGAATTAACCTTATCTTTATAAATTTACATATCTTTCAGAAAATATTAAATAGCAATTATCCAATATTAAATTTTATTTAGGAAATTGTTATCTTCTATATATTCATTTACTTTGACCAGATTCAGAAGTGTATTAAAAATGTATATTTCTTAATTTAATACAAAGATAGCAGAATTTGATTACAGAAAATATAAACCAAATATTTGGTTACATGCAAGAATTGTTTTTTGGTTTTGTATTTCAATATGCTAAACTATGACAGTGCATTCAACCGTACAAAGTCAATCATATAAAAATTTAATACAAAACTATTTCTATTTTTAGTACCATTATGATTAAGCTTCATGCATACCAAACTTCTTTCTGATTTTGTATATAAAACCCTTGTTTCCAAATCAGATTTTCCATAGCTGGTCTCTTTTTGTAATTCAAACATCAGCTCAGATTTCACCTCTTCAGAATAGCCTTCCATGATTAGTCTTTCTAAATTTGGCTGCAGCTCCCAAGAAATTCCCCATGATATTGCTTTGTTTCTTGTTTATGTAATTTTAATCACAATTAGAATAAATCTCAATTATCTGATACTTACTTCCTTCTACCTGGCTCTACTGGGGACTCCTGCTGGTTTTAGTTCCAATCTCTATTGCCAGGGCCTGGAATGGTGCCTGACTAGCAGTAATAATAATAGCTTAGCTGCTCAGAAAGCTGAGGCAGGAGGATCCAAACTAGAGGCCAACTTGGGCAACTAAGCTAGACCCTGTCTCAGAATAAAATAAAAAGGGCTGGGGATTTGACTCAGTATTAAAGGCCCTCTGCATTCAGTTTTCAGCACCCCACATACACACACACACACACACACACACACACACAAGGTTAATAAGCTTCAGTTACTTTTTTTCACTTCATATGTATTGACAATTTAATACTCAAACCTGGCACGTTAAATCCTCTATCATGATGGTTTTACAGATAAAGAAAAGGGAACAAAGAGTAGTGAAGTAAGTACCAGTGTTCTCACAGCCAATGAGCTCTTGATCACAATACTACTCTACCTCTGAATAGGTGCTAAATACATAGTTGTTAAATAAATGAATCCACGTGCTTGGTTTGGGACCTCTGAATATACAAAGATTTTTTTAAAAAGGCTTAAAACATGAGGCTGGGAGCTCAAAAGTCTTTTTTATTTATTTGATTTTTGTTTTTTGTATAAGACAAGGTCTCACTAAGTCACTTAGGGCTTCACTAAGTTGCTGAGCCTGGTGTTGAACTTGCCATCCTCCTGCCTCAGCCTCTGAGTGGCTGGGATTACAGATCTGTGCCATTGTGCCCAGCTCATACCTATACTCAAGGGAAATTTAAATGGGAAAAGTTAATAAACCAAGATACATCAGTAGATCAATAAATTTACTGAATCACTATAACTGCTCTGATAGCATTCTTGACAGTGCACAAGGAGAATATTTATGGTGGGCTAGCATTTTCTTGCTGGGAAGGCTCAGTTGTCTTAAGGGAGATAATAGTCAATGTCTGTTTTGGGGGAGAAGCATGAATATTGTATTAAATTATCCAGCATTTGAAACCTATAAAGGAAACATATATATAATGAGCTAGAAAATGCTTAAAAATAAAGGTATCTTAACACTGCAAAGTATCTTCACCCCCTAAAGACACTGCATGAAGGGTTTTGTTTTTTCTTATTTCCCCTGTACTACACATGACAGAGAATTTAGTTGAATATGATTTAGCAGCAAGCCAAACAGTTATCATGACTATGTGAACAAATAACCAAAGGAGCTGGAGTCTGTGGTCATTGCTAAGGTCTTAGAGAATAAAAGCCAAACAGTATTTCCCCATGATAAGGAATTGTATCTTTATAAAAAGTAATCATAACACTCCACCATTTATCTTAAAGGAAATAATACATTGGGAAAATATAACCATTAGCCATAGTGGTCACCAGAGTGAAATTGAAAATATTCACTCATTGTCATTTCAGCCTACACAATAACTTTAATCTACGGTTTAAAATGTTCTGTTTTATATTTTTGCTTGGTTTCATCATCTCAAGTAGAATAGATGAATTATCAGATTTTATAAGATGCTTTATTTGAGAAACGAATGCATTCAGTTTTGAAACACTAATAGTAACATACCAAGAAGGAATACCAGCCTTATAGTTCTCCACATTTCCTTCCCTACAAGTACTGATGTTTAGCAAAATGGGAAGAACATGCAACCCTCGTTAACATTATGTAACATATTGTTGCATATAAAGTGAATTTGCAGGTAGTTTTAAATTTGTGTTCAATGTTTTAAAACTTTCTATTTGTTGAAATTCATTCTTGGGCTCAACTTGAACCATGTTCTTTAAGAACATTATTATTAATCATTACAGAAAGCTTAATTTGGTTATTTAGAAAGGATGTCTACAGATTGATGATCCCTCCCAATGGCCTTAAGAAACTGAAAGCCTGGGAATCTTCATACATACTGTGAACTTCATACCTCTGTTCATAGTTAGAATGTATTAAACTAGTCAAAATATGTTGAAGACTAGAGATCTGTCCTTTTCAGATGTTATAATTTAGTAGACAAGAAGGTGGTTTGTGCTTCTGAATCTTACATACATACATGCCAATATAAATTTAGAGTGATTGCCTTGTGTAACCCATGAAAGACATTAGAGTGATTTTTAATTCATGATCATTAGGATAGTTCAAGGGGAGAGATATTTTTCCATGTCAATGCTATCACCTTCCTGTCATTTGTAATTAACATCACAGCATCAGAAATTGCTCTTTTGTGGAATATATTCCTGAAAGTCTCTCATTCAATTGATTGGAAATCTTTAGTCAATCAATTCAAAGATATTTAAGAGTTGAAAAATGAGTTTGTTCTGATTTTTGCTTGTTTTTGATATAAAGCAAAGAGTCACAGAAATGTTGTATTATCCTACTAAGCCTGGCAATGTTGTTGTAAGATTTATCATAGTGGGAAAGAAAAAAACATGATTTTTTTTACTGTGTATCTTCTGAATTAACATAAGATGGAGAATTAAGTGCTCTTGAATGTACTTCACAGTTAATTAGTTCTAAGTTTTCTATTACATTAAAGCAAAAACTCTCTGGGCCTACATGAACAAATATTCAGAATCCATATAGTATCCTCAAAAATACACTAATAAACTTTAATTTCTTAAAATAGCACATTTTATGATACAACAGTATTTGGAGGAGCAAAAGAATGAGAATGAAGGACACACAAAAGATGAGCAAAGAGAGAAGTTAAAGGACTGATGGCCTCTATTCTGAAAATAGGGAAACCAAACTCTTATGATATTGGATAGTAAAATTAAGGAAAAGTATAGAAAATAAACATGTTTTTTAAAGGATGTGATCAAACAGAAAATAGTTTGGTTTGATTTGTAAGGATATGAACAAAATTTTCATTTAAACTTCACATGTAATTCATTGACGTGGCTCTGATGTATCTTTTAAAATGAAACAATCACACGCAGTTAAAACACACACACACACACACACACACACACACACATTATGGCTGGTGGACATCTTTTGTCTCTAGATTTCAACAACATCACAAAACCATCTTCCATGGGGCCCATTGTCATACGTTATATAAAAGGATATCTTCCCTCTGAACTAACCATATACTTTGTAACTCTGTTCTAGACCATTCTAAAAGAAGAAATATACTACTGGTGCAGTGAAACAGAAAGGAGAGAACTAATTCCTTAGAAATAAACCAAAGTCCTATAGGAAGTGTTCTTGAGGTTGGGGGGTCAAGAACTTAAACATAAGTGACAAAATTGAACTAACCCTAAGCATTTCCTTCTTTTACAAGGTGCTCTAAAATATTTTAGTTTTATTGGTTTGAGAACTCTGGTTTTTTCCACACAAGCATGTTTTAATCAATTTTGCCTTTTCACAAACTTGAACAGAAGTCTTTTCCTTTTGTTTTCATTTACTTATTTACTTACAAATTAGACTTTTAAATATAATATCTCCACATGTTTTAACTTTCACATAATTCTGTTTGTCTGCTTAATTCACTAATAAGACTTTTCTGAATTAATTCTAAACTATTTTGTTTTTCTTCAATGACATTGATGGATACCATCAATGACGTTTTTTCACAGGTACATAAATCATAAAAATTGTTGACTAACACTCTCTAGGGAATGATTAGATAAGTACTCTTGCAGTTTTATCTAAACCATGACACTTAACATTTTAAATAATTTAATTTTTTTTGAAAAATTTATACGGAATACTTCTCTTTAGAAATAGTCCTAAATTGGAAATTATTTATTTTGGTAGGTTAAAATTTTATTTTAATATAATTTATGAAAGAACATCAAATCACCTAATACCCTTTCTTTATACATATGACTGATTTCTTATCACTAGGCTATATTTTTTTAATCCCTGAAATTACTTTGGCAAAGCATAAAGTACACAACAATACATATTTATTTAATTATTGAATTTAATCATAATCACAAAATATTCACTTGGAAAACATGAGGGTCAAGCCACCAGTAACCTCAACATTCAAGCCTTTTTTGTAATTTGAATTTCTTAAATGAAGTGCAATTTTTCCTACATTACTCAGTTAGCAACTACAAAAATAGAATAGAAATTTGAGTCTACTACTTTTGTTTTGACACATCATAATCATTGAAACTTTTTTCTCTTATCAAGGCTTTTAATGAAAATATTTCTGAAGAGCCAATAATACAAAATAAATTGTCAGTACATTTTATATTTAAATAAGTGAACTTAGATTAAATTCTGGTCAAATGCATTTTAAAAGTTCTTTAAAACTTATTTCCTTGTGATACAATTTTTCTTCTGAAATATTAGTGTCTTATAGGCCAGGCTATATGGACAATGACCAAACAGACTCCATTTTACCTGAGACTCCACGTTGTGTAAGAAATGTTTCTCCCATAGGAACACCCCACTTCTGTACCCATCAACAGTTGCTTTTAGTATACCATGTTTGGCAACACAAAATAGCAATTCTTATAGAAAGCAAAATTGTTCTTTCTTTGAAAAATTGTTCTTTCTTTTCCCATTTTTTTGGGGGGCATGTACTCTGCCAGAGAATGATTGTCTAGACATTAGTAACCTTTCTTTAACTTTACTCAAATAGGGCCATTTTGACCCACTTCTCCTTCTGCATATGATTTTAGATCTCATGATGTTTGTTTATGATTTTGAATCATAAAAACAGCCATTTATGATTAGTGAGGTTTTGGACTATAAAGATGTGCTTTAACCCTTGAAAGGGGTCAAAGGGTGAAGACATGCAGCCTACCCTGTGGCCCTCAAGCTGATGAATCTGGACCACTAGCTGATGAATAAGTGTTCCATCTCCTGCTTTAAAATCAATATGGTGATTTATTGAAATTTCTCCATAACAAGTGCTAGCTAGAGCTAGCTGTTAGCCAAAGCCTTGATAGCATCTGTATACCTTGGATATTCTGTAACCCAAAGATAGTTGTTTAAAAATTGACTTTCCTTTTCTTGGATCCAGCTGGGATGGGAATTTTTGCTGCCCAGGAGGATGGGATGGAAGAGATGGGAACTTATACAGTAGGTCCTCAATGTACAATGGTTCAAATTGCTTTTTTTTTTTTTTACATTTTACAATAGTGCAGATAGATGCAATAGGCATTCAATAGGTTTTGAATTCTGTTCTGTTCCCTGGTTTAGCCCTAGGCAGTAGGATATTCTCTGCAGCAATGTACAATGGTATAGGATCTGATGAGCAGAGAAGCATTTGTTCTTTTCAAACTTCAGTTTGCATACAGGTCATCTGGGGCACTGGCTATGACATATCCCTGGACTCTACCTAGAGTTTATAATTCACTGGGTCTGGAATGAGGTCTGTGAATTGGCATTTTTAATGAGTTAGAAGGTGATCTGATGCTACCTGCATGTGACTCACACTTTCATAAACATTACTACTACTTTGCCCATGTTCAAGGGGAAAAAAAATTAAAATAATGTTATTATTCTTATGGCATTAACAAACAAAAAGCAAATTTTCATCTGTTAATTAGACACATATAGATATATTCCCAATACCATCAATTTTCATTGTGGAAATTGTAGATATTTATGTATTCAGTTTTTAGAATTGATAACCAAAGGTGGAATATCCTATTCAACCAGGGGAAAGTTGTAGGAGGGATATGAAGAGTAAGAAATATAAATTTAACTCACAATTTTTTCATATCTCTGCTATTCTTAAGAAAGCACAGCCAAGAGAAAAAAAATATGCAAATAGAAGAAAAAAACACTAAGCATATATTTTATGATTAGTAAGAGATCTGTCCAGTCCACCATGGAGATATTAATTATTTTTTGATGTAAATTACAATTAAGTTATTCCTGCTACACTTACTATGAGCTTTAGAAAATCACAAGGATGTGAACACCACTAAACTAATGTGAACTCTCACTTTCAATATAAAAAACAACAAGATGCTTTATTGGAAGTTAGGAAAAACTCCTTAGTTTAGGAAATACTTCTTCCAGAGCCATGTTCATACACTTAACTTTGAGTGCATTTATTTTTTTAAGTTTAGTTTAATTGTAACCTTCTCACAGCTCCATGGCTTCACTCTTCACTTTCATCTTCTCATCTTTGAAGCAACACACAAACAGCTCATCCCAGGCATCTCCCAGTCTCCATGGTTTCAACATTATTGCAACATCCTTAGAAAAAAGCAAGTCCTCCAGAGTAGGATTCTATTTCACAATGTGCTTGCTTTTCTGATCCCCTGTATCTTTTTAAACCTGTACCCTTTCAAACTAGGTATGCAGTTAGCTTCCCCTTAATAACTTGAGACCAAGGATTAGTCTTTACTACCTAGTAATTACTCAAGGTGGACAAAGGGAGTTTGTGTCTGTCTTCCCTGCCCTACCACAGAGCTGAGAACTGTACCAAAATATGATGTCATCATGTATTCCCACATCTGTGGTAGGTATTATCAACATTTGATAGAAGGGATACTTAATGTAAAAAGCAGTTAGTTGCAACATGCCTAACAGCACAGTTAACATTTTTAGTAAAGCAAAGGTCAGAATGAAAGTCTCAGAAACCCAATGTATATAGATTTTTATAACACTGTTATAATAATGAGTATATTGTACAAATTAAAATGGATCAAGAGTGCCAAGATCTGTTTTGACAAAGCATGGGAAACTAACAGATAATTTGTATTTCATCTTCTCTGTAGATTACACATCCTGTAAAGCAGGTAACCCCACATATCATTCATCATTATAGTACCAGCCCAACATGGGACCTTGAACTTAGAAGAAGGTACTTGGTAAACATTAATTGAGTCAATGCTGGAAATATTAAATCAAAATTATAAAGTACACTTGAAAAAAAAACGCAGCACATTCTGGGCTTGTTTTTCCTTTACTTAATGTGGTTTCTCAAAGGAAAACTTTTGGAAGCACTGGCCTGGGTTGTAAATTATGGCACCACTACTGAGCAAGTTACTCATCCTCTATGCTACTTGGTTTCCCCAATGAAAAATGGCACATCATCTAATGCAAAGAACTTTCATAAGTGTTAAATGATAAGATTCACATTAGCCTCTTAGATTTGTGCTGAACAGATAGTAATCAGTTAGTAATTGTTTACTATTATGAGACTTTCTATCTCATACTGGTAAATAGCTGTTTTTTACATTCAAAACAAATGTACCAATCATAAAAATATATAAAGGATAGAAATCAGAACATCACAAAAATATATTTATCATAAAACAAATAAAAATAAAAATCTCATTACTATACTTACAACAATTTTAGAACATTATCAAACAAATACAATTTCATTCTGATAAAAGCTTTAATAGGTAAATGGAGTTTGTTATTATTCTGTTATTTTGTTTCAGGAGAAGAAAGTAAAAAAAAAATGTCACATTTCAAATTTGCACATCTCTAATGAAAATACCTGAAATATAGCCTTCAGTCTTTTGAGCCAAGACAGAACAATTTATTCAATTAAGAATAGAATAGAATAAAATTCTATTCTCTGCATAGAATTTCTATATAATCCTCACCATAAGTACTTCTTTGCATTTACCTCCTTTATTTCTCCTTTGCCTTTTCCCTTCAAAGTCATCTGCTCTCTGTTGCAACAGGATTTTTTTTTTGTTGCTGTTATTGTTGGTGGTGGAAATAGTGGTAGTGATGGTAGCTTTTGCAAGGATTATTTTTTTATTCTCTTGCCATCATTTTAGTTTATTCTGTCCTTGACCTAGAAAAGTGCCCTGTCATATACTGGAACCTTGTTTTGCTAGCAGAATTTTGGATTTAAACTATATGACCTCTATAATCACTGATTTTACAGAAGCCCTCTTTAAAGACTCATTTACAGACAAGACAATGTTTCAGACATTCTCTGGTGATGAGCAACATTTGCCATCCATCTTTAAATGGGTAATTCCCCTGTCAGTGGTCTAATCTCACAGACGATTGTATACAGAGAATTATTATTTATTTTCTCCAACAATGCATTGGAATCATACCAAATAAATCATGTACTGTGGTATTAAGTGCTGCTGAAATAAATGAACATAAAGCTTTAGGGGGAGATGCCTTAGGAATCAAAAGTACCTATGATTTAACCCATTTATCTCACTTGCTCACGAGCTGATATGGAGTGTAGTCATTAAAAATTACATCATAATATTACAAAGAATAAATAATCACTTGCTTCCATTGAGATGATTTTATCATTAAAATAAATGGTCACTAATTTGGAGAGTGCTGGACTACTCCCTTGATGTCATATTTATAGAATTATTGGACATCAACCTAGGCTTTTCCAGACTACCCTTTTGGACATGCTAAAGAACTCCCATACTACCTTGCCAGCTCAGGTAAATATCATGTTCCAAATAACACTAGTGTCCAGGAAGAGCAGGAAGAGAATTATCTTTACTTTAAAAAATGGGATGGAGAACTGCTTTTGAATGTAAGGTTTAGAAATTCATTTATTCAAACTGAGATATATATTTTTATAGCAATGGAATCAACATGTTGCAAACAAATTTGATTTATAATCACTATAACATACTTATGTGTCTCTGACTTGGAAAAATAAAGAAAAAAATTAGATGTTCTCTTTTGAGAATAGATCAAATATGGGTTTACTTTGTCCCTGACCTAGAAAAGTGCCCAGTCGTTTACTGGAGCCTTCTTTACTAGCAGAATTGTGGATTTAAACTATGCGACCTCTATAATCACTTATTTTACAGAGACTTTTTAAAGACTCATTTAGGAACAAAGCAATGTCTGCTTTGCTTTTTTATATTTCTAAATTCTCTACAATGAGTAGTGATTATTTTTCATTTTAAAAATATAATTAATGTAACCAAAGATATTTTACATATTATAGTATAACATATAAACCCATATAAGGGCATCACCAATAGCACTTTCTTTCTCATTCCTAACTTCTTATCATTTCTTCCTCATTTCTTCTTATCATTCAGATATTTTTCTATCTTTTCTCTAACCTGTACATCTGTTTCAGATAATGAATGACAGAGGCTTATTGTATTAAAATTATTTGAATTTATATGCTCTACACTACAATGAACTATAACGGCATCACTAGCCTATAGTATAGCTCAAAATACAAAACAGGAATAGACCATCAGAAAAGCAGTGAATCCAAACTCTGACACTTGCTAGCTGGGTGATTTTAGCAAGTTATCTAAACTCTCTGTTTCATTTTCCTCACAAGTTAAAGATAGATATTAATAGAACCTAACTCACAGATTATTGTAAGATTAAATGAGTTTGTGTGTGTAAACATTTAGAACAGCATCTCTCATATATTAAATTCTACATTGCATGTGCTGTTCAAGATTTTTATGAACTGATTTATATTGGTTTGACAACTACATAAATAATAATCACTTCCTCTTGATGTCCTCCAGTGCTTGTAGTAGGTTGAGAACTAGGAGAATTTGTGTTGGTAGAAAACTTGTACTTATTCACTATGGAGTCTCAACTGCAATAGCTGATGGCTGGTAAGTAATCACAGATGGAACAGGAGAATATTGTGTTAAGTGAAATAAGCCAGGCATGATCTCACTCACATATGGAATCTCAAACTGTCAATCTCATGAAAGAAAAGGGTAGAATAGTGGTTACCAGGGGCTGGGCAGAGTAACAGGGAGAGAGATACTGGGAAGTGTTGATCAATGGGTACTGAGCTACAATTAGAAAAGAGCAAGAATTTCTGATATGCTGTTGCACATAGGGTGATTATAGGTAACAATAATGTAGGATACATTTTAAAAAAAAAGAAGAAAATATTCTGAAGGTTTCAACAAAAATTATAAATATTTGAGAAGATATTTAACCTGATTAGAAAATAAAAAATATATCAAAACATCACGTTGGCTTACCCAATTAATATGCAAATTTTTCATTTATTTATATGTACTAAAGAGAATAAATTTTATTTTAAAATTTGGGAGGGCAAAAAAAAAATCAATGAATAAACCCATAATGAATATTACAATCAAAGGGCTGTGTCTAAAAATGAAATTTGGTGTTTGGGTTGTTGGTCATCTGCAAATGTCAAGACTGCTCCCTTTTTTGCTAAGAACAACCAGAAAGTATTTCCACTGAACTATTTTTGTAAGACTCAACACTATTTCGGTAAGAGCCTGTTCTTCTTTAACGACCTTGCATTCTTTCTTGACATAAAGCTTATGCTGAAAGTAAGGACCCTGTTTTCTGAATGGGATCAGCATGTGTTTACCACCTAACTTCTCTGTGCTGCTTTCAAAGTTCACACACTGAAGTATAGTAAAAGCTTCTTCCTATGACAGAAAGTCCTTCTCACTGGGACGTTCCACTGGCCAGATCCCCTGACCATGAGTCACAGTCAGTAGGAACATGGCTTGAGAATAATTTTACAAGGCATTAAGAGAATAAAGATTTTAATGACTGGCCTAATACTTACTGTCTTAACCTGTAACAGCTTCTAAGAACCTATAGATATGTTGTTTCATTGGACATACCTGATATCTAGGGGCATGTGAGGAGCAAATAATATTTTTACTTTTACTTGTGGAACCGATTTTCAATGGAGTCTATGATAATAAGTTTGCAGTTCAAAACTGCCACTTAATCATATTTAATGCTTCTTAATAAACTTTACTTTCATAGTATTGGTGTATTGTGAAGAAGAAAATAAAGTATATTTTACCCCTTGGGTCAAGCTCAGATGGTCGAGCTTTCAGTACAATTACAGGATGGAGGAGGGCATTTCAAAATATTTAAGTGGTTCTATAAGCCTGAGACTGGAAATGAATCACAGAACCATTTTTCATCTTGTCAGTTGCCGACGTCATGCTGAAGGAATTCTTGCAGGCAAACAATTGCCTATTCAGAGAGCAGTAGCCATTCTAGCCCCTGATGTAGTATTCTAGCCCCTGATGAAGTCTAAGTAGCAATTTCACAAAGAAGTTTTGAAAATATGCAATCACAATGTCTACAGAGTATGTATATGTGCATGTGTAAAATCCACTATTAATCAATATATTTGTAATATGCAAAGACAATACCAAAAAAGGAACAAATTTAGCCACCTATACACTACAAAAAGGCACTAAGTCAGGCCTAAAATAATGTCAAGATTATGAAATTTTTACCTATCTAGATATCATCTGGCATAAAAAGAGTTATAAATCTAAACAGAAAGATTCTGGTGTATTATTGGTGACTTCCAAACATGGTGAAGTAAAGCCATATGATTTACTGGTAGAGAAGCCTTTATTTATAACATCTAGTCTAGTGTTTCTGCAGCTTTGGGTGCACTTTAGGTATCTGAGGAGGCTTTACAAATTTCTATGTTCAGGTCAGACTGTGAACCAATTAAATCAAATGCACTAGGAATGGGAACCCAGGCATTAGTTTTCCTATATAAAGCCAAGGTTAAGAACCACTGTCTAATTATAGTCTGGTGGTTGGGACCGAGTATGGAAGCTATCTTTGGTCATGTTGGTGAATGGTGGCTGACTAACAACAGTGTTACTATTAATATGTGTTGGCACTTTCTTAGTGCTTTGCCAGTAACATAACATTCAATCCACCCTAATGGGTAGAGACTACTATTATTAACACCATTGTACAAATGAAGAAACAAAGGAAGAAGTCATAGAACCAAGATTTATGGAAGGAGGATTTAAACCCAGGCATCTGATTCTATAATGTTTCTTATATATCAACTATTTATTTATAAGGTTTATATATTATAATACTGTCTAAATACTTGTTGGAATCTCCAAATGCTTAATGCATTAAACAAGGAGATGCATTTAATCCATAAACACCTAGCTAGTACCAGCTGTCTGAATATATGTGCTGGAATCAACTGTGAAAAAAAATGTTGACTTCCTGTGAAACTTGATAATACTGGCATAGGTATAAATGACCAAAGTTCTGTTTTCACTTATTTATGCCTGGCTTACAATAGATCAGCAAAGTAGAATGATGGCCACTGTAATTCCAGCAACACTGACCCAGACTGTAAATCTAATTATTCATGAATATTCAACACTCAATCAAATAATGCTCAAAGAACAAAATTCTTAAGAACAGAAAGCAGATTCCACTGTGCAATTTACATTCTCTCTTCCCATCTATTAATGGAGTGCTAAACATGCCTCTGTATGTGTGTCCCCTGAGAGAAAAAGTGGCTACAGACAAAATGACCTCATTTATGTGCATTAAAAAAAAAAAAAAAAAAAAAAACTTTCGTTTTCATTCTACTTGTTGACTTTGACTGCCTTCTTCCACAGGGAAGACATAAGAAGACCAACGAAATCTTAAAATGTTGAGAGTAGCTTCTGTATTTAAGAGAATCCTGTAGATAGAAAAAGAACAGTTTAAATTACCAAATAATTTCTCTCTTTTATCCCGTTATGAACAAATTGACTTAGATCCAAATCTAAGCAAAAATGATCTTACACTTAAGCAAAAGTCAGGAAATTTACAAATGTAGGTTTGAAATCAACTAATCTTTGGTTCCAGTGATCACCTTCTAGTGTTATTTCAGGGCTATTAAAAACAGCTGACCGCACTTTCAAAAACTTTCCCCATCCACTGCAAATTGCAGTAAGATATACATTTCTTTAGCTCTGTTGCCTTTCAAAGGAAAGTATTCCTAAAGAGATTAAGTATATGCCTTTTATAGTCATTTATACTTAAGTGTGAATATTTAAGAGTAAGATTTTCTGTGGTTTTAGGAAAGAAACTATGTGCCTCCTGAGATCTGGAAAGGGTGGGAGAGGAGCCAACATCCAGCATGGAAGGAGAGAGAGGGTATAAGCAAACTCTGGGGACACCAGAGCAAACTCAACCTGTCACATGTTTACCTTGGAACCACTTTCAGTAAGGACTCAGCAGATGTCTGAGAACGGGAACTAGAAAAATTGCCTTTGTTCTATTCCTGGATGATACACAATTCTTAAAACCAGCTTGCAAATTAAGACTACAAATTTTATGAGATCTAAAGAGAAAACAATAAATAAATCCCTCATTATAAATAATTATAAATTATTTTTATTATAAATAATTCCTTAGAGCTAAGCAAAATCTGAAAACAAGTAAGTTAGAATCTTTTAAAAAACAAACAAGGAAAGAAAAAAAAGAAGAAAAAGAAAAATTCCAATCATCACATTTGTCACTGTAGTCATCTTCATCATTGACATCAATTTGGCTCAATATATAATCACAGAAATTAGCTGTTTAAAGAAATTTAGACACAGGCAAAATTGCAATTAAGAACTATAATAAGAACTATACTGGCATAAAGATACAAGCCATTGAACACACTAAAGAAGAGTAATTATATTGCAAAATATACAAATAATTAACCATGTATAAAAAACAGATCAAAATAATGAGGTATACAGAAGTAGACAATAAATAGAAAACCATCATTATCTTCCAATGGAAGATACATTGAAATACTTTGAAGATAGATTTCGTGTAACAGTAATTTCAAATAATCTCATGCTAAAGGAAGATGTTTCTGATTATAATAACTGTACTGATTCAAAAAGTAATGTATAGTTCTCTTGCTATTACTCTCATTTATGACATTCAGATTCATTTCTCCCAAAAGAGCTGGAAATTAGGAAGAAATAAAAAGAGTATAATCTTCACAGATCAAGAAAATGTGCCTCCAAAAATAAATCTGAGAATCAAAAATAAAAAGTCAACTCTTGAAATTAAATACCCCATTCTTAATATAACAAATGTAAGGTGACAATAAATGTAATATTACCATTTATTAAGGAACCCTTTAAAAAATTTGAAAAGAATTAGGAAAATCATACTGTTTACTAAAGCTGTAAGATAAATCTCCCCAAAACTTTTGTGTCATAAATCCATAATAATGTTATCATTTCTTAATATTTGCATTTATTAGGAAGCCTTGATGTGGCTGGATCTGTCATGAAGACACAATCAGATTGCAGATGAAGATGTAGCAACTGCCTACCATCTCAGGTTTGTTTTGTTGTTGTTGTTGTGTGTTTGTTTGTTTGGGGTATAGGGATTGAACTCAGGGGCACTGAACCACTAAGCAACATCCTTGTTCCTATTTTATATTTTATTAAGAGAGAGGGTCTTACTGAGTTCCTTAGCACCTTGCTTTGATGAGGCTGGCTTTGAACTCCTGATCCTCCTGCCTCAGCCTCCTGAGCCACTGGGATTACAGGCGTGTACCACTGCACCCAGCTCTTGCTCTCTTCTTACTTTCCCACATGATTCCACCACATCAGAATAGTCTGAGCTTCCTCACTGCATGGTGGCTTTAAAACAGCACCATTAGATACAAACTGCAGCTCGGGACTCCAGAGTGTATGTTTTACTGAACTAAATGGAAGCTGAATCTCCTGTGACCCAGTCTGGAAGTCATCCAACATCTCTTCTGCAGGGGTTTAGTATTCAAATCAGTCCCAGAAGCCTTTTCTATTTTGGAACAGGGGATATAAATCTTACCTCTCAATGGAAACAGTATGAAAGACAAAGTGTAACAACATCACATGGGATGGGAAAATTGTTGTGATCAGTTTTGGAAAATACAATCTGCCACAGTCTGTTGCAAGTTTATTTCTTACTACAAAAATTATAGCAACAATAAATGCTATGATACTAAAAATAATGAAGTACTTAATTTAATCCTAACCCCATTTTATGGTTTCAAAACTTGAGCATGGGAGAGATTTAGTATTCCCAAAATTATGCTACAAATAGTATAGCCAGCAAACATAAAGAGCTATCTCTTTAAAATTCCAATTGTTTTCAGTTATACTAATTACCTTTTAACTTCTTAAAAATCAGTTCAATGAATTCTTGTTTATTAGAAAGGTATACTTGTCAACAGCACTTTTGAGTAGAAGGTGAGCAACAGACCTGCCAAAAAAAAATGGTTTAAAAAATGTATTCAGGTTAGTTCCACCAAGGGCTTACCAGACCTGCAAACATCAGACCTATGGTTTTCTCATCAATGAGGTTATTCAGTTTTACTCATGTAATTTTTCCATTTCATATAAGTTATTACATTTATTTTTACTGATTAATCTAAATGTAAACTTTTTCACTCTTTAACAATTATCCAAATTTCCAACTGAAAGAAGAAAGATACTACCAGGTATGATTTCCTGCGAATTCTTTCTCTTCCACATCAAGTTTATCTTGAACCATTTTGATTTTTTTTTTCCACCCAGTTCCCACTTGTGTCCAAAACTAAGCTCTTCCCTCTACATGTTGGATCCCCTCCCTTCCTGTCTATTCTGAGAACTTTCCATTTTAATTATGTCCCTTTATTTTACCTTATACCTCCCTTCTCTACTGGCTCTCTCCCTTCCTTTAAATAACAAATTCACATTCCTTATCTGAGAAAAAAAATAACCCTTCTCTAGTCTGTTCCCCTCTCATTTAGGCTATTTCCTCTCCCTGTTTCCTTTCAAGTCTAAACTGCTTATCAAAATAGTTTACCCTGGATGCATTCACTTTATTATCTCCAGCTCACTTCATGACTCATTTTTGGTCTGGTTTCAACCTCCCATTTCCTTCAAGTTGTCCCTTTAAATGACCCAGCTCTTTCTTTAGTACAACTGGTGAGATGGTCGTTTTATACTCATCCTTTTTTAGTGGATGTCCTCAGAACGCTCTGCAAGGGTCAGCATTTGCCAGGAAAAAAAAGATTTTGCTTGATACATTTCATCGGTTACTCATTAAAAATATTCAGTTGTATGACTCCAAGAAAAATGATGGGGGGTGGGGCGCAGAGAAAGCTGGGAAGTTCAGGACAGTAATGTTTTCACTTCTCTCTCAGGCCTACATGGATTTCAGAATACACATTCTACTTACATTAATCTCCAGCTGTTTTTCATGATTAAATGTTTATCTCTTCAAGTCCAGCATGTCAAGTTCTGCCAAAGAGTTAGGAACAATAGACAGACTATAATGGCTTATTTTATCCTGAATGTCCTCACAAAAGTGAGATTGGCAACTGTCTTAGTCTGTCCAGGCTGCCATTACAAATGACCGTAGACTGGGTGACTTCACCTACAGAAATAAATTCCACACAGTTCTGAAGACTGGAAAGTCTAAGACCAAGGTGCCTGCAGACGTAGTTCTTTTGAGGGCTCTTCCGGCTTGCAGATAGCCACCTTCTTACTATGTCCTCTCATGGCCTTTCTTTGGTAAGTTAATACAGGGGGGCGGATGGGGAAGAGAGTTATTGAGATCTTTTCCTCCTCTTAAAAAGCACTAGTCCTGTTATGAAGGCCCCACTTGCATGACATAATCTCACTCTAACTACCTCCCAAACATCCCATCTTCGAATAACATCATATTAGAGGTGAATATATGAAAGGGGTGAAGGGGACACAAATGTTCCAAATGCCGAGAGAGCAATCTTATAATTCTAGGTATTTCTTACTCAAATCCTTGCAAGATAGGAAGCAGTGGCATCAAGAGTAACAGAATCAAGTTTCTGTATAATGTGAAGTCTGGGAATGCATAGTAAATACAGATCCTCAAAGAAGAAAGCCCTTTTGGAACTTGTGGTACCTGTTGCTGACAAATCATTCTGCATAAAAGATACAAAAGATGAACTGATGAAGAACAGAAGATGGAAACATAAAATGCATAAATATTGCGGCCCCAGATAGAGGGATGAGGGTATGGCAATGCTAGATTTGAGAGTAAGGGAGGAGATTTCAGAGTCTGACTTTTGTGATGAGGCCAAGCACCTAGAGTTGTGAGGCCCAGACTTATTTCTAGGAGTCACCCATACAATTAAAAAAACTGGACTTTCTTTTCACCTTGTCCAGATGTGGTGCAAAAGGAGGAAAGAACTAACGGGGCTTGAAAGATATGGCAATCAATATCAATAGTAGGTTCAGACTCTTCTGTAAAATGTAGTACACTGAAGTTTGAAATGCAAGAATTATATTTAAGATAAGAAATTAGTTTTCAAGACTATAAATCCATGATGAAGAATTTATATAGAGCTATTGTCTTGAGAGTCTAAGACAATATTCTTGTATAAGCAAGGCAAGTTAGAAACATCCAATTATCTCAATTTGTAGTTTAAACAAAGATGGTTTCAAATGAAGAATCTCAGAGGATTATTATAATTTGCTGTGCACAACAGCTAATACAATGTGAATGTTAAAGAGATAAATACAAACTAGATGAGTATTTTTATATTATTTTAGTTTTAAATGAAGTAAATCCACAGAAAGAAGAATTGGTAAATGTGAACTGAGTTTCAAACAATCTGATAACTCAGGAAATGTATTTTATGGATTTGATTGGAAGATGTTCTTAAGTTTGATGGTTCTCAGACATCTCTAGGAAGAGAATGTTGCACTTTGAATACCAATTTGATAAATATATTGAATTATTGCTCGTTGGCATAATATTCCATTTGCAAAGGAAAATGCACTTTTGTCTCATAATTATTATGTGATCGCCTAAAAATTCTATCATAAAGCATACTAGACAGTGCCCATGGTATTTCTTTCTGAGAAAAAAAATCATATGAATATGTCTGGAATATATCTTCTAAGTATTAAAATTGAATGCAGTGAATAAATATGCATCTTTTCTACTGATCTTCTTGTAGGAACATATCTATTTTTTTTGTTTTGAAATAAAATGTTTGACACTTAAATATTTTGAGTAATTAAATAAATGCCAAACCATGGCTGACCAAAATTCTAGACTTGAAAATTATTGTGAAAATTAACATTACTAAAACCTAGATCCAGTTAATAAGATGGCCTTCTATATTTCTCAATAGTTCTAAAAGATTAGATCAAGCATTCATATGGTGTATCTGCAAGAATTCGGGACATCCCCCACCTCCCCAATCTGAGTGTTAGATCAAAAACTACTTGGGCAGAGGAGCTGACTGCTGATCCATCATTCCTACAATTAAAGGCTATGTCTGCTTGAGATTAGTAGATCTCCTGTGCTGTCTTGAAGTAATAATTCAGCCCTGTTATGTGTGGCTAGTAAAGCAGCATTACAACACACCCATAAACTTACCCTGCAAAGTGAGATGCCTCAAGGGCCAGTCCTGACAAATCTGCAGACAGAAGTATTTGCAATTTGATGCAAGAAAAATCTCACCCCTTGAATACTTTGCTTAGATGATTCCATAACAACACTGATCTTTAATTTTCAATTCACACGTTTAGCAAATTGTACATTTGAAGAGTAAGTCCTTACTTACTCTTAAGTGTATATTTCATCAGTGTATATTTCATCACAGTAAATGTACCTAGTTTTTTTTTTTCTGTGATGCTACTTACCTTATTACTTTTTATTAAGGATGCCAGGGGCTATTTTCTTGTTCTTTATTCTCTAATTCCTAGAAATATGACTACCTAGATGTTATAGAGAGTTGCAGAATCTTTTTTTCATTTCAACTTCACACACAATGCAGGTGTTTTAGAATGGAGTTTGAAACTGATCACTGGTAAAGAAGAGATGTGAGTAAATCTGTACCTGTTCACTGGGCTTCTGTATTGCAAAATTAAATGCAATAAAGTGATTATTAGCTTATCGATTATTCTGTAAAAATAATTGGGGAGGAACCAGAATTAGAAGTGAATGACAAATTTAATGATCACCCCTAATAACAATTCACAGTTAAAATGTTTCTTATATATACTAAAGAAACTGCAGAAAATACTTAAAATTTTAAAAGAATATTAAAATCATATGATTCTATCATCTAGAAATATCATGTTAAAAATTTGAAATATTACTTCAAATAATTTTTTGTCTTAGCACATGATAGTGAGAATGTGTACTTTAAAATATCACTTTATATATACATATATACACTGTACATGTATTATTTTATGCAAATAACAGTATGCAGCTAAGATTTTACTGCATATATAATTCCCCTAATTTAATAGAACTATAGAATCTTCCACTTTTTCAGTATACTATAATTTATTTACTTTTTGTCCTCCGTTATTGGACTTTCAGTTTGTGTCCAGGGAGAAGGTTTTCTTTATCATGAGTAATACTTCATGGAGTACACATATACATAAAGCATGGTACTCCTCTGTAAGCATTTAGACGTTAACAGGTAATTTACTGGGTCATCGTAGTGTGCCATATGTACATGTCCAAATTTTTTCCAAAAAGGCTGCATGAATGTATAATCCCATCAACAGCACATCAAATGCACTCCCACTACACTCTTACCATCATTGACTATTGCCTTTTCAAAAATAACCCCCAAAATGCTATGCAGAGACATGGTACACCGTTTCATAGTTATTTTCAATATTTTATGATTATAAGCCAGTTGTATTTCCCTTCTGTGGATTTTATCTCCATTTTTCATGTTTTTGTTACTGTGACTTATTAAAGCATTTTTAATTATTATCGTTTGTTTGTAAGCACAAGGTTTAAAAAAACATTCCTAAGTGTTTTTAAATTTTATGTATTTATTTTACAAAATAAAATAAGTTTATTTCAAATAAGCAATAGTAGTTCTCTAATATTTCTAAATGAGTATAAGATTAAGCTTAGGAAAGAAAATGTCTTTGAAAAATTCTTTCTTTGTTCTTTCACAGTGACCTTTAAGCATGTATATGCATGTCTGTGTGTGTGTGTGTGTGTGTGCGCAAAATAGAGCTAGAATACAAAAAAAACTTGGTACAAATGGATTAGATTAGGCATAATATAATGAATTACTTAAATTATTTAGTAATATATGTAATTAAATAAAAGTTTTTTGAACCAAAAACCTCACAATTTTAGTTATTAAAAAGAAGAGGGCTGGGGATATAGCTCAGTTGGTAGAGTGCTTGTCTTATATGTACAAGGCCTTGGGTTCAATCCCCAGCTCCACCAAGAAAATGTGTATATGTAATATATTCATATATGTGTATATATTCATATGTATACTTGCATCTTTTTCTGTATGAGAGCAAGAGTAATCATTTTTCTCTAACATTCATTTCATCTTTTTATGCTATGAACAATATATGTGTCCACTTATACAAATAAAGTAAAATTTTGTGAATTGTTAAAAAGCATTCTTTTGCAAGGAAAGAGTAGTACCACATGTGTTTTGAATGTAAGGAATTTGACCCTAAGTAGACAGAAGTCATATTCTGTATAAATAGGTTTCTATGGTGGTAACTTCCATCAACTTGAACCATTTTGCTCATTTTAAAAGAATAACAAAAGAATTCCTAAAGTTTTCTTAGGCTTTCATAAGAAGAAGGATGCTTGTGAAGCAAGAATTTATGCTGAAATTACAAACACTAGATTGTTTGGAGAATTCCATGTCCAGAAGTGACTTCTTTATAAAGGGCAATGTTTGACCTTTAACTTTTGACAAACTGTGGTTAAGTTAAAGCACTATCTGGAAATCTTCCAATAAATATCTCCATGGTACTGCAATTATGGCCAAAAAAAAAAAAAAAGTAGGGGAATAAACATGCTAAACTATGAAAATAATTTATCAAATCATTAGGCTTCATTAAGTGATAAGGGGTACAAATTTTATAATATAGTATTTTTGAAAAATCACTGGCCAATTGTAGATACATTACTTGGATAAAAATATAAGTAGAAAGATTTAAACAACCAATTTTTAAAAGATATGACAAGTATATGCAAAAATACTTCCTGATAATTGACACAAGTGCCTGTGATATGTTCATAAAAATGTTATGTGTTAGGTCATATAACAGATTTCAAGGGGTGAGGGTATAAGCTGAGCAGAAGAGTACTTGCCTAGCAAGCACAAGCACACAGCCCTGAGTTCCATCCCCAGTGCCATTTTAAAAAAAAAAGGAAAAAATGTATTTTCAAAAAATTTAGAAATATCATAGAAAGCATTTTCTAGGGGCTGGGGTTATGGCTCAGAGGTAGAGAACTCCCCAGGCGTGTGTGAGGCACTGGGTTCAATCCTCAGTACCCCATAAAACATAAAGATTAAAAAAAAAGAAAGCAAGCATTCTCTAGTCATGATGAAATGAAAACAGAAATTTATATAAATAAGAGACAAAAATTTCTTCCACTTTAAATAATTTTATAAAGTATGTAAAGGAAGAAAAATAATAAAAGCAGAAATGAATGAGCTAGAATACAAAAAAAATGGGTACAAATGGATTAGATCAAGAAAAATATAATTAATTACTAAAATTATTTAGTAATAAAAATTTTTGAACTAATAAAATTGATTAAAACCTCACAATTTTAACTATTAAAAAGAAGAAAACTGTGTGAATAACAACAACAAAAAAAGATGAGATGATAATAAATGTAGAAATAAAGTAATTTTAAAACTGTAAGAAAGTAAGAAACTATGTTGCTAACTCTAAAAGCAATTTAAACTTTGAATGAAATTTGAAATTTCCAAAAAATTCACTTTACCAATTATAACCATAAAATATACATAAGTGCTGAAAGAAAATTAGTCAAAATTATAAAGTCCCATCTCCCCAAAAAGAACATTAGGCATTGAGAGTTTCACGCAGAATTCTTATAAACTGTGGAACAAATAATTATGTAAATTAAATTATTCTACAGTGTGTTTAAAAATAAATTTTTAAGTTATTTTAATAAAGTGTCAGTTACATTGGTATTAAAGAATAAACAATTGAAAATAAGCAAAATGTTGAACAACTTTCAAAATTTAAGAAAATCTTAAGTAAAATATTAAAATGACAATACAAATACAACAAGAGCAAGTGGGATTTATTCCAAGCATATAAACATGGTTCAACATTAGGAAATCTTATATATTTTACTCTTTTTAAATGTATAACCAAAACAGTCACATGATCATTTTTCTGAATACTAAAAGTGTGCTTGATAAAATTTCTGTATTTTGGGAGTGGGCAGGGCAGGGATATAGGGGATTGAACTTTACTACTGAACTACATCCCTAGCATTTTTATTTTTTATTTCTGAGACAAGGTCTCAGCAAATTGCTGCGGATGGCCTCCAACTTGTGATCCTCCTGCTTCCTCCTTCTAAGTTACTGGAACTACAAGTATGAGTCACTGCACCCGCATTAATTTTTTATTTACAAGAAGAAAATAACTCAAAAATATAACTCAATCAGTGAAAATATAACATATATTAATATCAATATAAGTAAAAATAACTCAAGTCAGTGAAAAATGCATTAATATATAAGTATGTGCACATGAACACATTCATCCCAGAAATCAGCATATTAAGAAGGTAAACAACACAGGAATTGAGAATAAGGCAAGAATGACATTACCATAACTAATGAACAATTACTTGGAGGTAACAGCCAAAATTATAATAGAAAAAGACATTAGGAATTCACAAATATGAAAGGATGAGGTAAAATTACCCTTTTTGCAGATAATATGGTGATACTTGGAAAAAAAAGATAATTTTTAAATGGAACATAAAAAACTTCAAAGCAAAGAAAACATAGATGTTACAATCACATATCACTTAAGGATGGGGGTATGTTCTGACAGATATGTTGTCAGGTGGGTTTGTCCCTGTACAAAGATCTGCAGTGCACTTACAGATCCAAATATTCCAGTCAGGCATCCCACATAGAATCAAGAGTCACAATAAAAACACAGTTAAGAGTCTATTGCCAGTGTCTCAAAGCATATTGTCTCACAGTAAAGATTATTTACATAGGTAACAGTACATTCTAAATAATGATAAAATGTTTAATATATAAAAGCATAAATCAATAAAATAGTTTTAATCACTTTCAAGTATCATGCACTGTACATAATTATGCATGCTATGCTTTAATACGATTGGCAGTGCAGTAGGTTTCTTTACCCAGAACCACCACAAAACAGTTGAATAATGCATTGAGCCATAAGGTTAAAATGGCTATGATACCACTAAACCACAGGAATCTTTCAGGTTCATTATAGTCTTATGAGACAACCATCATGTGTGCAGACTGTCCTTGACAGAAACATGGTTATGCGGCACAGGACTACAATAATGTTGGAGTAGAGGAGAAAGGCCTTTCTAATCATCAAAGTACAGGCATTTGGTTGTAAAAGGCTAAATGATAATTTCCATATCCATCTAAAGGGGATTGCATAAATGAATTATTTAATGTACTTACATAATTTTTAAAAAATAATGAAGGTTTTGATACCCATATATACAAATTTCATCAGGATTTAAATATTAAAAGTTAGTTTTCTAGAGTCCCAGCTCAGTTCAACATGATTATTTATTTGTAATTTATTCCAGTCTCATTTTCCTTGCATTAAGAGGATATTAGTAATGTGTTTTATTGTTTAGGTTGGCATTGTGTATGAGCAGATGGAGATGAAGTATTATTCTTTTATTACTAATACAAGGGGAAAATTACACACAATTCAAAATGTGAACTTCAGACAATTTGCAGTTTGAGTGAAATATTCAAACAGTGAACAGATAACTTTAGAAGATGGTGAATTTCATGAGTACATCATCCCAACTGTGAATCTTTGCTTAGGGTTGGCTTCAGTTAATCGTTTGTTATTTTTACAATCCTTTCCTTTTTCTAATTATGGGTGTGTGTGTGTGTGTGTGTGTGTGTGTGTGTATCTTAGTCATTTAAATATCAGTCTTCTGCTTCCACTCTTGCTGATGTGTATACATGATCACTAATGCCTTAACTCAAGAAATAATTTTGTTCCTGAGCTTTAACCACACATATTCAATTACCTATTAGATATTTCCACCCATGCATGGGTGGGGGGTGGATGGAGAAGAATTCTTACAGATAGAACATGTTTTCCAATGAATATAGAAGTAGGAGTGGTAAGCAGTTAACACAAAGGCCACAACACATGTGAATGTGTGAAGGGTAAAAAGGCAGGGGGCTCTCTAAAGGTTGCCCATAGGATGTCCTAAGTATATGGACAAATCAGCTATGGGGTTGTCTTGAATCAGTTAGGTCATTGCATGTTGCAGGGCAAATTACTTAGTTTAGAGATCTCTGAATCAAGAGGTACTCTTCCTGGACTTCATGGAGCGACCACCAGCATTGCCCTTGAGGCAGAGACTGTGGCATACCAGCAGAGATCCTGAGCTTGATGTGTGGCTAAAGTGGGCTTTGGGATTGTTTCCCTCAGAGAAGTGCTGGGTTTTTAACATTGATCTTTACTAAATCTATCTTCAAAGTGCACATGAAGTGCAGGTGCTCTAGGTCAGAGATAGATGGTCATTACTTAAAAAACAATGATAATGTGGTCCCTTGTACCTCGATTCCTATCCTAGGGTGAGTCTAGGAAAGTCAGGTAAATTGTCTTACCCACACACACTTCCAAGTCTGTACTTTCAAAGAAATAGAAAATGATGTATTTTCTCTGTTTAACTATAGCAGAGAGAGAAAAAGAGTTATTTACTTCCCTTCTTGAAAGGAGAAAAGGGAAAAAAAAGAAGAAGAAAAAGAAAAATTTTTACTATCTAATAGGGAATGGCAAAGATCCTGGATTCTCACCCTAAAGTTTACTCATATAAATACATCTTTCCAAGAGCCAGATAAACACTGGGTGTTTCTTGCTTTTTGTGACCTAGAGATGTTTTCAAAGTCTGGAATTCATAGCTTTTGGAATGTAAATATCTAGGAAGAGCAAGCTCCAGTCTTCCTGGCACCTTGGGGCTTAACCTAGGGACCTAGTCACAGATCAAGTTCTCAAGACTAAAATGCTTTAAAAAAAATGAAAGCAAACACTTCCTGTCTTTATATCCTTTTATTTTTATGTCTCACAAAGCTAGAGCATTTTACAGCAATGCCAAGAAATCCAGAGAGTTTTACTTCTCTTCAAGTAGTGGAAAGTATATTGATATGCAAGATGGAAAATAGCTCAATAATTGTGACTAATACTGTGGAGAATCGTAGTCATTCATATTATTGATTAACACATTTTATCAGCATTTCCTGTTCTTCTCTTCCAGTTATAAGGTAGAATTATGCTTAACTATTCCTTGAAATTAGGAGTAATCATGTGACTTGTGTTGGTATGATACATATGGTAGCATATCTTGTGCAGGGCTAGAAGGATTACACATCATTTGCAGGTAAAAGCCTTGAAAACCCAGAGCTCTTTGATCATTTTTGTAAGTGGTAGAGACTCTGACACCACGCATCTCTGAGTAAAGATGACCTCAAAGTTCATATTTGGTGGACCCATGGAGTGAACACAAGTTAAACCCTTGGTATTTTAAGCCATTGACATATCATGGTCACTTGTTGTATAGCATCCACAAAATTATCCTTTCTGACATATATAAAGGAGTTGAAAAACTGCTATTGATTTCAAGTTCTGGATGCTGATATACTTTGAGCTGTTTCCCATCCCCCCCCATATGATGTCACTCCCTCCCTCAACTGACACAAAATGCTCAAAAATCTGAGTCCAGAGATTACATGTCTGGTGTCAGAAACAATTCATGCATACTGATACTTTTTCTATCAAAATGCATTAGAATTTAAAGTTAGCAAGATTTAAACTCTAAGATTCCTTTGTCAACTGATTTCTAGTCACATATATACCTGCCCTATAAAAGTTAATCTTTCTGCTTGAAAAATGTTAAGAGGGTGGCTATTAATTGCTGTCACCAAAACAATGAGAGCTATGTGAGATAATGCATTCTCTAGAATTAACCATTCTACAGTGGGTATAGACTTCAAAACATTATGTTGTACACCACAAATACAACAGATAAAAACATGTTGATTTAAAATAGTTTAAGTTTTTAAATAGAAAACTAAGTCATGTTCATATTAAACTTGTTACTAAATATATCTTTGTTTTAGCTATGTGCAATATGGATTGATTTCAACATGATCTAACATTGGTTAAAAAAAAGTATAGTAACAGAGTAAATATAAAAAGCTTATGGAATATTTCTTTGCTTTTTTTTATATCCCACAAATATGGTCATTCCCAAAGAATTGTTTGTAAATTTCTTAGAAGGAAATTTGTTCTTAAACTTTAATTAAGATTACATTTGTTTCACAAAAATAACTCCTCCTACTGAATTCTCACTGATGGGTTTTATATACAATTTTATGATGTACTGTAGATAACTAATTTTTAAAATCCTCCTTAAAAATACAGACACTTAATGTGTGTAATATGTTTTGATTTTTGCATATATAGTGAAATTCTTACAACACCCAAACAAATTAGCACATTTTCCATCTCACATAGTAACTTTTATATATGTGGTTAAGGACACCTAAAATCTCTCTTATTAAATTTTTAAATACCTACTCAATACCTACCTTGCAAACAGCTGCAATTTTGAACAGCCAAAACCTACATTCTATTATGTCAATTCAAATAGTGTTCTATATTAATAAATTACATTTGTGATACACTCTAATTTGAAGTCAGAAAAAAAAATTTAGTTTAACTCTTCATTTTTTAATCTTAGACTATAAAAACTTTTCAAGTAAAGAAATAATTGTACTTCAAAGAACAATGAATAATTTTCCATTATATATGTACATATGAATTATAGTGTGAAGAAACAGATAAACTGCTTCCATGAAAACTAATGATGATTAAAGGGTTTAAGATTAAGGGTACATGCAAAGTAGGCAATTATTTATATAATTCAACACACTCACACACAAAAAGATAATTGGGAAGAAATGGCCAGCTGCTGAATCTGAGCCTGCAGTGACTGAGAGGTCTCCAATTGTAATATCATTATCTATCTTTGCTTTGCCTTTTTTATTTGAATGGCAGAATCCAGGTTTTTCTCACTGATTGCATCAACTAAGTAACCAAGTTGAAATACTTCTTCCCCATTCCTGAAAACAAAAAAGTCCTATATGTTATTTTGTTGATTCAAACCCTGATTGAACCAATATTTTTCAAACCATTGTTTTACAAAAGTTACTTAGTTTCTGAATATATCTAGTAAGCCTAAAAGGATACTTTTTATTAAAAATTAATAAAACAAAAAGAACAAAATATAAATACCCATAAGAACTTGTAATAAAGGTTCTGCAGTTTTTCAAAGAATATTGATAGACCAAATAAATGGGGTTTTGTTTTTATTTTTTAGTTTTGGTTTTCTATTTAATATATGTATTGGATACAAAATGAGGAAAAACTGAAGAGAAATTATTTTTAAATAAACAGAACTGGTTGAAGACATCAGTATATCTGAAGTTGAGATTCAAACTTGAAAAAAAAATAAATTAAGTAGATTTTAATAGATTAAAATGTTAATAGTTGTATAAAATATTTTTTATTCAAGTCAAGAACAATTTATCCTCAAATGTCTTTAGAAATTAACTTAAGATTTAAGAATATTAATATGTTAAACTATTTATTGTCACTTCTGCATGTTTACTATCATTTTTACCTTTTAAAAAGCATGAGCTGAATTATATAAATGCATGATGTTAGTAAAACTGAATTATTTGGTTTGTGTGTAGATAAATTCTACTCCTTTGTTCAGTGGTTTAGATTTCCTTTCTCAATTCCAATTTGCCTGACTCTAAGCAGTATATAGGCCAATTTATTAAAGAATAAGGTTGTAGGAGTAAGGATGAAAAATTAGTGATATTACCAAATCTCATCACTCTACTTCTGTACATTAATTCAATTCAATTCAATTCAGTTTAATGAAGGTATTCTAAATTTTAGTCTGAAATTCATATTTAATTTTTAAAAACTCTATCTCACAAAAAAAGAAATTTTGTATTCACTGTGTAAAGATCACAGAGCCCAAGGTCATATTTTGCTTCTTCAAAACTGGAAATGTAGCTTAGTGGTAGAGTATTTGCCTAGTAAGCACAAGGCCCTGGGTTACATACCAGCACTACAAAAAATAAAAATAAATAAATAGCAGATAATGCCTTTCTACTTTAGCATGAGACGAATGACAGAGAAAAATGAATAATTCTATAATATAATTGTGAAATATTTAAAAGACATCTGTTTGAAATCAAAACCATTTGTAAAATTAGAATGCATTTTGGACAAATCATTTAACCTCTCAAAACTATCATTACCATAAACAGAGATGGGGATGGGAAGTACTATAGTTTGATTCTCTAAATAGGTGTTTGAACAAAATGATCTAGTCTGTTTACTTTTAATATCAGATTTTTTATTTTATAATACATGAGGAAACAAAGGAGTTCCTTTCTTTCTTAATATCTGTTGTTTTTTTTTTCTTTCTTTCTTTTTTTCCTCTAAATCTCAGGGATGTGAGAACAAACATCAAGTTGAATCCTTGCCTGACTCTGGTTCCCACATGCTCTCTTGGGAAAGAGTTTCTGATCTTGCTGTGAGTGTTCAATGAATCAACCCCATGGGCCATGGGATTAAAGTGGAAGTTTTTGCAATGACACTAAGATTTTGGTGCTGAGAAAGGAAGTGGGAATCTTAAGAGTTTTGACATTCTCTGCCATTATATTACTCTTCTTCCATGGGTTTAAAATAAAAATTTTAGAAGAAGTATTCCAGATGTTAAAGATATCCTTACCCAGGGCCCATTCCAAAGACTCCCATGTTGTGAGCACTTAAGAGCAGTGGAGGAGATGAACTTGAAGATGACCTAGCACCTTTGCACTCCAGGCATCTTAGAGCTGAAATGAAACCCCATTTCCTCCCAACACTGCAAACTCTCCAATGCTGTCCCTCACAATCCCTGATGAGGGAGCACAGATATTTCAAGTTATTTCTGTTGGCATCATACAGCTCAGAATAGAAGACCCATAATAAGAAAATGGAATAATTCTGTCCTCTCTGCACCTCCTTTCCTCACTACTTCCCACACGGGTCTGCAAGGGAACAGTTGTGGTGATGTTTCAGGAAGGACGGTGACAAGGCCTGTTTCATTTTAAAAGTAGCTGTTGAAACTATTTCCTTACAGCTAAGAACAGTGACACTGCTGTGTTGTGTTCCTTCCAAAGGAGAATGGCTGATATTATTTTGGGAATGTTTTTGTTATTTTGATCTACTAAGTTGCATTTCTGAAAAGAACTTATTAAAATAACAGATGTGAAAACATCTGGAAGAGTGCCTGGCAGTTCACAAATGTACGTTTTATTAAGGATAACCCATTACTACATTTTTTGTGAAAACAATTTTTTTTTTATTTAGATGATTTTACATACTTTATAAATAACTGTGCTTCACAAACCTGAGAGAAGAACAGAATTATCCAGGAACTTTGAAGTTAAAAAACAGTATGTTTTGATTTCTTTTTTTGTCTTATTTTATTTTTTGCTTAAAACAAATGACTTTCACTTTCATCTTTGGGTAAAGCAAGTCCACTTCCACCCAAATGGCTGGGGGACTGGCTGTTGAGATGTTACGTGAATCTGGCATCACCAAAAAATTGTGAAAATATGGCATATTTCATCGCGAGGCTGCCAGCGACTCACCAGGGTAATTTTTCTGTTCATGAGGCCACCTGAGAAAATAAAATCTGAAATAATTAGTGAAGAAATAAGACAGAGTTAGAATTATAGTTTAAGAAGAATAGAGCATCTGATAGGTCCAGCCTACACAGCAGCTGGAGCTGAACAATTTTAAAATGGCTCTGGTGGTTTATTTAAAAGGTTATATCAAAGGCAGGGATAAGATTTCAGGCGTGGAGTCTTGCTTTGTGATGTCTTGCAAGTCAACAGGTTGATTGGCATCTTAGCAGGTTATACCCATCTCTGAGAGGTGGTGTGGCTACAGCAGGTCACCACATCTCTGGTGCTATGTGAGACCTGACAGAGCTGAATAGGGCTCATGTGAATCTGGGCCATTTTACCAACAGAATTGCCACTGTAAGTTCCCAAATACCTATTTTCCTATTCATTGGGCTTCCATGCTGATTTGGTCCACACATAGTCCATGGATGGCTCTTGACAATATTTGGCTGCCAATCCATCTGGTTGCATTATATATGGCTTATGTGATAACACTTAGGAAATTAAAATGCTATTAAATGAATTCTCTCCCAGTACAATGTTTCCATGGCAAATATAATTGCAATAAATTTAAAGTTACTATTTCCACCAATATCTTCAGGAACAAAATATTTGTTCACAGAAAGAACTTATATGAATCCAAGATGATGATGAGGATAAATACCAAAGAAATCCAATCACTTATATGTGAAATCTAACCTCTGATGAAGAAGTAAGTTAAAGTATAACTCAGTGAGGGATGAAAATATACCTTACCTATAGATGAGTTTCATAAATAATTTCTTATTAACACTGGAAAATTTTCTGAGAAAAACATATAGGTGGGTAACAAAGAGCAAATGATAAAACATTTGGCATTGGTTTCTTAGGAAATAGTGAGCGGGTGATTATCCGAACCATTAGATGTCAGAAAGTGCTCATGTGCTGGCTGGTTTTAAGATAGTGAGCAATTATCTCTGTGATGTGATTCAAGGGAACCAGGATGACCAGGATGCCCTTCCAAACCCTCCACATGTGACTGACATCTGACATTACAGCATGTTTTATCCCTCAGTTCGGTGGTTCTGAACAGTGGTATCCTTCAGTGTTTTAAAATACACTACTTAAAAATACAGTTGTCCAAGCCCCACCCAGAAATACCAAATCTGAATATTTTTGGTTGGATAAAGTACGTGTACAAACTTCGGTCTCCGTTAAATATTAAGGGCTCTTCCCATGCCACCCACATGGAGCTCCCAGTGACACTGTTTTCAAGCATTTATAATTTAGTATGAGTTATGTGAATGTATATTTTGAAGAAAAAGAAATAAGAGTTCATCAGTATAACTGTGGAGAGACCCAGCTATACATATTTTTTTTAAAAAATGAACTTAACTATGTTGTTTGAAGTTGAGCAGAGGTTTAAGAGAAAATGAAATTTTATAGGACTTCACTCAAACAAGGTGTACAATCCCCCACTTTATTTTTTCACAAAGAAACTATAAAATAATGAATTTCTATAGTAGTTTAAAGAATTTCAGAAGTTTGCATACTGGAGGAATAATTAAAGCCAAATCGAAAAATTACAAAAAAAGATCCCTTACCTCCAAATGGACAACAGTTAATGACAGAGACAAATAATGTTTTGTAGTGCTCATAAACACTTGCAAGCACCTTTAACATATTTCATATTATATAAGCTCCACTATTTTTTTTATAGAATTAGGGGAAAGTAGATAGTCATTATTTTGCATATTAGGAAACTTAAAGAACAAGTGTGGCTTTTCCAGGGTCCCATCAGAAGTACCAGGATTTTATGCTCAGTTCTGTTTCCCTAATGCTAAATATTCCACTTACCATATCTTAGCAACCCTAGAAAATAAATAGAATTTGATCCACTGTGATATTATTTTTATCTTTGTTTTCCAAAAATTAAAATACATGGGCAATAAAGCAATCTTCCCGAGTATTTCATCAAAATATAGAAAATACTTTTGTTAATCAAATTTTCATCACTAAAATAAATACCTGAAATAAATAAACTTTAAAGAGAATAGGTCTATTTGGACTTGTACTTTTGGAGGTTCCAGTCTATGATCCAGAAATGATCAATTCGCCTCATTTCTTTGGGCCTGCTACACAGCAGCACATCTGGAGGAAGCACTTAGTGTAACCAAATCACTTTCCTCGTGGTTGGGAATGAAAGAGAGAGAGGAGGAGATGAGGGACACACAACCTCCTTCAAGGGCATATCTCCAGTAACCTAAAGACTTCCCAATAGGACCCAACTCTTAAACTTTCCACAGCCTCAGGATAGTTCAAAGCTGAGGACACATGGGCCTTTAAAGGACACTGCACAGACAAATTACAGCAATCCTCTTGCTAATCTTTTTGTTGTTGTTGTTGTTGTTATGTTCTAAACTTTTCTTGAGGGTGTGGAGAACATATGAATGTCCTCCTAAAACTCTTTGTGGATGTTCTCCTAAAGCTCTATTGCAAGAGACTGTGGATGTCTCCAGGTCCTCTCTTTCACCAATACCCTATGAAACCATCTCCATTCTACTCCTTCCATGTTATGATGGCAAGAGTATCTGAGGAACATCTCATGAGATACCAGGGGCCTCCATTTTTGGATTTACAAATTTATCTTGGTGGTTTCACCTCCTACAGTCTGTTTTCAGGAGAGAGGAAGTCTGGATTAACATCCTAACAATCAACTGTCCTTTTCCTGTTCTACTTTCTATTCCTACCTCTTTTATTCTCAGTCTGGCTCAATATCTACCAACTGTGTTGGTTTTTCTGAAGGATCAACTTTTCACGTCATTGATTTTTCACTAATGTTTTCCCTCGTTTGTATTTCTTTGATTTCTACCCTAATTTTGTTATTTCCATCTTCCTTTTTGGTATTGGATTTTGTGCTGTTATTTTCCTAGCTTCTTAAGGTGGAAGCTGAGATTATTGATTTTTGATCCTTCTTCCTTTCAACTGTAAGTACTTAACGTTATAAATTTACCTCTAAGCACTGACTTCTTTCAGTTGTTTATTTCCAACTTAAACCCTTGTGGTAGGAGGATATCCTCGGCACAATTTCAATCCACTTCAAGTTATTGAAACTTGTTTTATGTCCTAGTGTAGAGTTTATCCTAGAGAATGATTCATGTGCACTGGAAGAATGTGGATTCTGCTATTGTTGAGTAAAAAGACTTTGTCTATGCCAGAACAAGTTGGAATTTAATCTTTTTCAACTCTTTTGTATCCTTATTGCTATTTTTTAATTGGTTCTTTTTAGTTATACATGACAGTAGAATTTATTTTGATAATTATGCAAGCATGTGTTTTATCTTATTCTAATTAGGGTTAGGGTTAGCTTATTGCTTTTAATTTTGGTGCCTTGTCAATTACTGAGAAAGGAGCACTGAAATTGACACCCATAACTGTTGAGTTTGTTTTCTTACATTTCTATAAGTTTGGGCCAAACTTATTTAATGATTCTGTTTTAGCATGTACATTTATAATTGCTAGGTCTTCCTGACATATTGGACATTTTATCAATAGGAAAAACAGTATCTCTAGTACTATTTCTTTCCATAGCTCCTGAAGCTTCCTTGTAGTAACTGAATGGTATAACCTATTCCATCTTTTTACTTTCAACTTATTTATGTCTTTTGCTGTAAAGTAATAATCACTCTAAGAGTAGACTAAATACCAAACTAAAGGGAAAAGATTGCCAGCTATATAAGAAAAGGAAGCTCTGTCTTTCTATGCTTTCTCCACAAGAAATACTTCAATTCTGATTTGACTTAATTTTTATTCAATGTTTAAAAATGAATTTTATTAACATGTATTTAATTGTCCATATTAATGGGGTTCAGTATGATGTTTCCATTCCTGCATATAGCTAGCATGCACTGATCACATACTGTCTCTCTCTCTCTCTCTTTAAATATGTCATTCCACATTGCCTTCTGGCCTCCATTATTTCTGATAAGAGATCAATTAACAATGTTCTTCCCCTGTGTAAAATTCATATGCTGGAATCTTGACCCCTAATGTGATGGTACTGGAAGTGAGGCATTTTGGAGATGATTAGGTCATGATGGTGGTACAAGCTTCATGAATGAGAACAGTTCCTTTATAGAAGGGTCCCCGGAAAGTGCTCCAAGCTCTACCTCACTAGAACTGACTCCAGTTTGCCTTGCTTTTTATCAACTTCTAGAGGCCACCTGAATTCTTTAGTTTGTACCCCTTCTTCCATTTTCAGGGAAGTACAGTATTTTTAGTTCTCCCTGACTCTGTCTTTCTGCTTTCCTTCTCCCCATTTAAAGAACCCTTGTGATTACATTAAGGCTACCTACATACTCCAGGATTAGCTCTGTATTTAGGAACTGATTACAATTCTTAATCCCATTCAAAACTTTAATCCCCTTGCCTCTCCACAGGTTTTAGATACGAAGAACTAGACATTGTTGGGAAGCCATTTTACTGCTTACCACAAGAACAGTACTTACCTCATGGGTTTTTTGAAAGGATTAAGTAGGTTCTAAATGTAAATCATAACCTAACACCAGCATATAAGTACTAAGTACATTAACTGTTCTTGTTATTACTATCCAGCTTTTGGTGTCAGCTTTTTTACTATTGTGACCAAAAGATCTGACAAGAACAATTTTAGAGGAGGGAAAGTTTAACGGGACTCATGGTTTCAGAGGTCTCAGTCCTATGTGAGTTAGCATATCATGGTAGAAGGGTGTGGCAGAGAAAAATATCTCAGGGCATGACAATCAGAAAGTAGAAAGAGCTCCACTCACCAGGGACAAAATATATACCTCAAAGTCATACCTTCAGTGACCTACCTGCTCCAGTCACCCCTTACCTGCTTACAGTTACCACCCAGTTACCATTCCTATCAAGGGATTAATGCACTGACTAGGTTAAGGCTATCATAACCCAATCATTTCACTTTAAACTTTCTTGCATTTCTCACACATGAGCTTTTGGGAGACAACTCATCTAAACCATAACACATAGAATAAATGAGGAATGGGGAAATGGTGGGGAGTGCATAATTCAACACAGTTTTTCCATGCATTCAATTAAAATGTATGTAGGAACATCAAAATACTAACTTTCAACCAAAAACAGGAATTATCATTTAGCCACAGATGGCTTTTGGTTCTAATATTAACCCTGTACATAACCAACTTAGAATACAAGGCAATAGGCTGCATATGTGAGGAGGGAAAACCTAAAATCCTGTTCAATTTCCTAATTCTCAGGTTATCACTAAAGTAAAAAAAGTAAACATGAATCACAAAAAAGTGTATTTTCCCATTTCCATTACAATTCCACAACTTTCCATTTCATCACTTTTTGTGAATAAAATACTGTGAAGTTCCTCATTAAATTATAGCAGGATACTTCTTCCTGGAGCATGTACGGTGCATGCAGACTGTCACAGCAGCAAGTCACCAGGATTTTTTTCTAATTTCTGAATGATTGGTTGAAATACAGGTTTTTATTCATGGCCTACAAATATTCCAGAGGCCGGCCAAGCAAAAGAAAATGTAATGAATCAAATTTCCAACTTTAGTTTGTTCATTTCTATACTATGAAATGAACTATATCTATGCTATTGTTGTTCTTTGTAATAAAATTAAGTCATTTTTTCAGATGAAAGAATGCTATTCCCCCATGTAGATATTTGATAACTTATCATGTCAGGTAAATGAATTTTTTACTTAATCATTACATACAACCATTTCAAAGTAATTAGAGTACATTAAGGTTATTTTACTATTTCAGTAAGAGACAAGGGTGAAAGATGTATTTGACATAAGGAAATAATGTGAAAGAAATGCAAGTTCATGCTTGAGTGGCAAGTTGTGAACAAACATGCAATACAATCGAAGCATTGCTCAGAAGAAAGTTATAAAATAGTAAAATAAAGAATTTATCTAAAGAAGTTAGTAAAAAATAAACAATCATTAGAACAACATATAAATGAAGTTACTTTACAAAAATAGAATTTTGTAGATTAAAAAATCATTAAATTAAAAGAATAAAAATAGGAATGAAATAGAATAAAAATAGGAATTTTTTATTTAAAATACAACAAAAATAGGTGTGATAGCACACAGCTATATAATATTAACTACTCAGGAGGGTGAGGCAGGAGAAAAGCAAGTTCAAGCCAAGCTGTGCAACTTAGTAAGACTCTGTCTCAAAATTTTAAAAAGACAAGATGTCTTGAGCCTCTTTCCTCCACCATGCCCATCCACCATGATGTTCTGCCTTATCTCCAGCCCAGAGCTTTGGCCATCTGTGGATTGAACCTCTGAAAACATCTGACCAAAAAAAAAAAATGATGAAACAATTTTCAAGATGCAAGCAACCACTAAGAGTGAAGGCAATGCTCCACATAGCAGGATCCAATTCAGGGTACCATATTGCACAGTTACCATGTCTCCCTAGATTCCTCAGAAATATTAACTAAGCAATTTTGGAAATAAAGTAAATGAAAATTAAGAATAGTGCAATGAAGAGAAATCTTAATATGACACTTTGCAATTGACCTAGGAAAGAAGAGGTACAATTTGGAACAGATAATCAATAGATTTCTATAATAGATATATTTAAGACAATCATCATAAATTTCAAGGCACAAAGATGAATGGGCAAGCATCAGAAATTATTGGTGATATAGGAAAGGGGGTAATTTTGTCACAGCAATGCAAAACTGATGCAAAATTACCAATTGAAAACACTAAGAAACTGGGCACAGTGACCTATACCTCAGCAACTCAAGAGGCTGAGACAGGAAAATCACTAGTTCAAGGACAGCCTGGGATGCTCAGTGAAGCCCTGTGTCAAAGTGAAAGACAAAAAGTGTTGGGATGTGACTCAGTGGCAGAGCAGCCCTGGGTTCAATCCCTAGTACTGCTATGTTTTAATTAATTAATACATACATACTAAGAAAACATTACTAAAAAGAGGAAAATAAATACTGCAAAAGAATTAATAACTATGTATTATATAATTGAATTGTAGAGGTAAGAGTTGATATCAATACCATTACATGTAAAAATTTTCTGAGTTTTGAAAGGATGAAGCTAAAAGTATTTTTATTTTGGATTTCTATCTTCTGTAGACTGGTACATTCCTATGAGACAAAATAGATCAGTGTTCAGAGTTATCCAAGTTGAGTCTTGGAAGAAATTCCCTTATTATTATTTTTTAATAGTTGTGTAGACTCCACATTCACATATGTGGGATCATAGATGTGCAACAATTTGGAAGGAACCATCCATGGCCAACACAAGAAGAAGAAAGTTCACTGATGTATATGATTTTTTTTAGGGGATAGAAGAATAAAGGAAACTACTTGTTTTAGAGTAAGAAAATTCCAAATTAAGTTTAGTGATCTTAAATACTTGCCTTTCCATTAAATGTGAATTGTCATTCACTTGCTAGATAGTTCAATAGTTGTGTTCCATGTCAACATATAGGAAAACTTATTGGATGCAATATGATTAGAAGAAGCTTTTTTGATATATGTGACTCTAAATTATAAAGATAGGAATAAAATTTTGTAAAGACTGTTATAACTGAAATCACTATGGTACAATCCACAAGTACCTTAACCCTCAAAGAGTTTTATTTTGAATCACTCCACTTCTTTTTAATTAAAATATATGAAGAACATAATACACATGCAAACAACTTGATTAATTATCACAATGTAATTTGCACAGTTTCCACATAGAATACAAATCATAATAATATGAACACATGAGAAATTTATTACATGTTGCCTCCCAATCACTAATCTTCCATATTTAATTCCCACTCATTTTGACTTTAAACAAAATATAATATTATCTATCGTTACACATTATAGTTATGGAATAAGATGGTATATATTGTGTGTGTCCATGGATTTGTTTCCTAATCATTAATTTTGTGAGGCTCTCTGATGTCAGTGCACACTACAATTGTAATTTTTTTCATTATCAAAATAGTTCCTTGTCACATGTTCATTGTCACATGTTCCTTAGGATAAATATGCCACAGCTCATTTTTCTTCTCTGGTAGACATCTGGGTTGCTCACCAGGTAGAGAGAGGTCATGAATAATGCTGCTATAAAAGGGCTTGTACACATCTTTTGGTGTTATATTGACACATATTTCTGTGGGGTATAAATGAGGAAATTACTTGTTCAAGTGTTCAAATTTAAAAGAAAGTTTCCAATTGTATTCCAAAGTGATTAACCAAAATACATTATGATCATAAGTGTATAAGAGTTTCTTTTTCTAAAGTCTAAGCACCATTAGCATTGCCATTCTATTTATTAGTAGACATTCCAGTAGGGGATAGTGGTAGTTTAAACTAATTTAATTTTTAACTTTATTTGATGGTTGTGACTAAAGATGAGTATATATTTTTTGTTCAAATTTTATATGTGAACTGCATATAAAATTTTCATGTATGCATTACTATGACATACTATGTCTTTTCTTAGGAGTTCTTTGTGCATTATTGTAAGCAACTTGTAAATTCTACCATCTTATTTATCTTTTCTTATTGTTCAGTAGGTTTTTGATGAATAGGATATCTTAAACTTTATGCAGTAAAAATTATCAACATTTTTACAAATACAGGTATATATGTATATATTTTCACATTTAGATATTTAATCTTATTAGAACTTATCTTTGTCCTTTGGGGGAGAAAGGAGTTATTTCAATTTTTCTTACAAAGAAGGGTTCAGAAACTTTTCCTGAGAGACTGTGTTATAACTGCATCACTGTAATTTATGTTGTGCATGAAGCAACAGTGAGAAGAAATGACAGCCTCTGTTGTAACTGTTCAACTTTCCCATTGTAGTATAGTAGGATTTAGATGATACATAGACAAACAAAAAATATGGCTAAGCTTCACTAAAACTACAGAAACTGAAATTTAATGTAAAATGTATTTATTATGTGTAATGCAACATGATTTTTCTTTTTACCTAATTGGTATCATTTCTTCCTTTAAATGTTAAAATCCTCCAGTGAAGTCATTTGAACTCAGGAGACCTTGTTATGGGAAATTTTTAAATTATAAACTCAGATTATTTAAAAGAAATGATATTGAGGAATGAGATTCATCAAATTATGTTATGTGCATGTACAAACATGGCAAAATGAATACCACTGCCATGTGTAATTATAATGAATCAATAAAAAATTAAATGATATTTTCAAAATTTTCAAAAAATAAATACAATGAAATAGATAAGTGATTAAAAGTTTGTCCAAAAAAGTAAAAGTACAAATAAAAAATATTCGAATGTTTTTGTGGAAATAAAAAAGGATAAAAGAGAAATTAATGAAATCTTCAGATAACATTTTGTCCCTTGACTCAATTTTTAGAACTTATTTGAAATAGGTTATTTTCTGAGAATACTTATATTAAAATTAAACCCAGAAACAGTATACAATATTGCTAAATTAGTGCTGCTAATAACCTAGAATACTACAATTATATTTTATCCAAAAGTCAAATGTTGAGATAATTTTCTGGTGTTTTCTACCAAACCTGAAAGTGAAATTTATACTGTTCAAAAAATACAGGAAAAGGAATCAAAATAACTCAGATGTTAATTCTCTCCCGTCGACTTATAAATATTCACAATTCAAATGAAATGACAATAATCATTCCTTTTTGGAACTACACACATTGATCTTGAATTTCAGAGTAGAAATTAATAAAAAGGGTTCTTCTTGAACCTAGGATTTAAAGAGCTAGAAGGAGTCTTCTCCCACGCTATCACAAAAAAACAGTTAAAGTGCAAAGTAAATTTTCTTGAACCATTAAAAAGTCGATGTCACCAAGTAACTAAGTTGCCTGGAAATCTGGAAATGCAATTTGAGACTGGCTCCCACAAGAGAAAAGATAACTAAACTGTCTCATTGATGGCAGAATACAGGAAGAAGAGTGAGCCATCAGACAGGATGGTAAGAAGGAATCAACTATCACTTTAGCAACTAACTGAAAACTTCTTGAGAGCCAGCAGAGCTACATAAATATACCCAAATACAAGGGATCTTTGGATTTGCTCACAAGCTCTTTTCCATAGACATTTGATGGCTGTTCCATAGAAATACTGGCAGTGAAGATAAAAGATAAGAGAACCTCCTTTGACAGTAAAGCCACAGAGGAGGGGAATAATGTCCCTGCAGCAAAGACAAAACTCCAGTTTCCCTGCCCATTTCCTTGTCTCAAATGCGGCAACCACCTAGGGAGAGAAATGAAACCTGTCAACTCTGGGGCATAAGGAAAAGATCTACTCAAGAAATTCCTCAGCAGGCTCAGCAATAGCCTTGCCCTATCCAAGGAGAGAATCAGTGAATTTGAAGATAGGTTTACAGAAATCACCAAAATATAAAGTCAAAGAACAGAACAGGAAAAAAAAAGAAAATGAGAATTCACAGAACAGAGTATCAAAGAGCTCTAGGATAATTTCAAGTCATTTAAATACTTGCAATTAGAAACCCGGAAGGAGAATAGAGAGCACAAGACAGAGGAAATATTTGAAGATATAATTTCCAAGAATAAAGAAAAGCATCAAAAAGGTAATTTGAGATGATAAAAGAATTCAAAGCAAGATTTTATGTTTTTATTAATACATTGCATTTAACATAATAGGGGTGTTCATTTTGACATAATCCTTCATGCAAGGGATTTAATTTGCTTCATTTCAGTCTCCTGGGCTTCCTCTATTCTTCTCCTCCACTCTCCCATTTCCCTACCTCCACTCTATTGGCCTTCCTTCTATTTATTTATTATTATTTTATTAGTACTTTATACATATAAAGGTGGAATTTACTGTGGTATATTTACATGTGTACACAATGTAATTTTGTCAGATTCATTCTACATTTCCTCCCCTCCCTCAATCTTCATCCTTCACTCCACTATTCTTCCCTCTATGTTCATGATTCTAACCCTGCTTTTTCCCACTTAGTTTGCTTTAGCTTTCACATAGGAGAGAAAATATTCAACCCTTGATTTTCTGAGTTTGTCTTATTTCACTTTGCTCTCCAGTTCAATTCATTAACTGGAAAATGGCATAATTTTATCCTTCTTTATGATTGAGTAAAACTCGTATGTGTGTGTGCGTGTGTGTGTGTGTGTGTGTGTGTCTGTTTGTATTATGTTTTCTTAATCCATTCATCTTTTGATTGGCTCCTGGACTTGTTTCATAATGTATCTATCATAAATTGTGCTCCGGTGAACATTGATGTGTCCATACCACTATAATATGCCAATTTTAGTTCTTTGGGGTTAAATACCAAGAAATTACATAGCTGGGTCATATGGTGTTTCCAGTTCAGGACTCTTGAGGAATCTCCATACTATTTTCCAAGTGGTTGTACAAATTTACGGTCCTCCCAACAACATATGAATGTACCATTTTTGCAAATCCTGGTGAGCATTTATTATTAATTGTATTTTTTGTGGGGGGTGGATGCTGGAGATTGAACTCAGGGGCACTCTGTCTCTGTGCCACATCCCCATTCCTATTTTGTATTTTATTTAGTAACCAGGTTTCACTGAGCTGCTTAGTGCCTCCCTTTTGCTGAGGCTGACTTTAAACTTGCCATCCTCCTGCCTCAGCCTCCTGAGCCACTGAAATTACAGGCAAGCACCACCATACCCTACATTATTTGTATTCTTAATGATTACCATTCTAACCAGAGTGAGATGAAATCTTAGAGTTTTGATTTGCATTTCCATGATTTCCAAACATGTTTGACATCTTTTCACATATTTGTTAGCCATTTGTATTTCTTCTTTTAAAAAAGGTCTATTTAGTTCTTTTGCCCATTTATTTTTTAAAACATTTATTTATTTTTTAGTTGTAGTTAGGGACAATGTCTTTAATTTATTTATTTATTTATTTATTTATTTATTTATTTATTTTTTGTGGTGCTGAGGACCGAACACAGGGCCTCAAAAAACATGCTAGGTGAGTGCTCTACTGCTGAGCCACAACCCTAGCCCTTGTCCATTTATTGATTGGGTCGTTATACCTCTGTATTTTTTGTTTTGATTTTTCTCTTTGGTGCTAAAGTTTTAGTACCTTATATCTGTACAATCCTCTGTTAGAGGAGCAGCTGGAAATTTTCTTCTCCCATTCTGTGGGCCCTCTCTTTATGCTCCTAATCATCTCCTTTGCTATTCAAAGTAATATTAAAAAAAAAAACACCATATCACCTAGACATATTTACCTCAAGCTCCTGAAAGAGGGAAATTTTGAAGACAGTCAAAGGAAAAAAAGACTCATCCCACACAGAGAAATGAGGACAAAAATTATGATAGCCTTCTCTACAGAAACCAAGCATATGAGAGGACAGTTAATGACATATTTGAAATTATAAAAGAAAAAATATGAGGGAAACCTTCTCAAACCAGAACTCTATACCTAGAGAAAACATCTTTCAACAATTAAAATGACTGAACAAAAAATGAGGAAAACTATTTCATTCACAATAACTGGCAAAAAAATGAAATACTTGGGAATCAATCGAGCAAAAGACGTGAAAAGACCTCTACAATGAAAACTACAGAACACTAAGAAAAGGAAACTGAAGAAGACCTTAAATGATGGAAATATCTCCCATGTTCTTGGATAGGCAGAATTAATATTGGTAAAATGGCTATACTACCAAAAGCCCTATACAGATTTAATACAATTCCTATTAAAATTCCAATGACATTTTTCATAAAAACAGAAAAAGCAATCATGGAAATATAAAAGGCTCAGAGTAGATAAAGCAATCCTTAGAAAAGTGAAACAGTAAGCATCACAATACCAGACCTTAAATTATACTACAGAGGTTTAGTAACAAAAGCAGCATAGTATTGGCACCAAAACAGACATGATGACCAAGTTTTCAGAGTAGAAGACACAGAGATAGCCTGCATAAATACAATCATTTCATACTAAACAAAGGCACCATAAACTAGAATAAAAGATAGCCTCTTTAACAAATGGTGCTAGCAAAACTGGAAATCCATATGTAGCAAAATTAAATTTAACACTTATCTCTCACCCTGCACAAAACTCAAACCAAATTGGATCAAGGACCTATTCATTAGACCAAAGACCCTATGCCTACTAGAAGCCAAAGTATGCCCAAATCTTTATCATGTCAGCTCGGGGACTGAATTCCTCAACAAGACTCCTAAAGCACAAGAAGTAAAATCAAGAATCAATAAATAGGATGGTATCAAACTAAAAACTTCTTCACAACAAAGGAAAAATCAAGAGCATTAAGAGAGACCCTAAAAAATGGGAGAAAATCTCTGGCACTTGCATCTCAGATAGAGTATAAATCTCCAGGTTATATAAAGAACTCAAAAAGCTGAACACTAAAAAACAAATAACCCAATCAATAAATGGGCAAAGAAACCAAACAGGTACTTCACAGAAAAAACATGAATGGTCAACAAATATATGAAAAAATGTTCAACATCTCTAGTAATTAGAAAAATACAAATTAAAACTATACTGTGATCTTAGCTCATTCTAGTCAGGATGGCAATTATCAAGAATACAAGTTACAATAAACATTGGTGAAGATGTGGGGGAAAGAGGTACACTCATATATTACCGGTGGGAGTGCAAGTCAGTGCAACCACTCTGGAAAGCAGTGTGGAGATTCATTAGGAAACTTGGAGTAGAACCACCATTTGACACAGTTTTCCCACACCTCAGTATATACCCACAGCAGTTAAAATCAGCATACTACAATGATGTAGCCATATCAATGTTTATAGCAGCTCAATTCGCAATGGCTAAGTTATGGAACCAAACTAGTTGCCCTTCAACAGATGAATGGATAAAGGAAATGTGGTATATATACTAAATGTTATATTACTCAGCCATAAAGAAGAATAAAATGATTGCATTTGCCAGTAAATGGATGGAACTGGAGATTATCATGCTAAGTGAAATAAGCCAATCTCAAAAGTCCAAATGTTGAATGGTCTGTCTGATATGTAGATGCTAACAACAGTTCAGACAGAGGGGAATAGAAGTTCATTGGATTAGACAAAGGAAAATGAAGGAAAGGGAGGACAGACTGGAGTAGGAAGGACAGAAGAATGAATCAGACATAACTTGCCTATGTATATATGAATGCATGACCAGTGAAACTCCAGATCACGTATAACTACAATAATGTGATCCAAATTAGAAGGAGTTATACTCCATGTATGTATGTCAAAATACATTCTATTGTCATGTATACCTGGAAAAAAAATCAGACAATTAAGGTGAAAGACTTTTTCAGATAAATAAATGTTGGGAGAAATGGTTGCCCAAAGAATTAATTGCAAAATGGCTATAAAAACATTAAGTACATAAATTGCAATAGAATAATGTGGCAAATCTTTGGTTTAAGATTTCATCTTAAGAAACTGGAAAAATAAAAATAAATTAAACTCCAAAGAAATTGATGAAAGAAAAATAGTAAGTAGCAGAAAATAAATCAAATATATTAAAAACTGAAATAAGAAATGGAGATGTAACTCAGTGGTAGAGCACTCACCTAACCTGTGTGAAGCCCTGGGTGTGATCCCCAATTCCACCAAAAATAAAAGAAAAAACAAAGGAAGGAAAGGAGAGGAGAGGAGAGGAGAGAAAGAAAAGGGAAATAAAGGCTGACACTTTTTTTTTTTTTTTTAATATTTATTTTTTAGTACTTGGCGAACACAGCATCTTTGTTTGTACGTGGTGCTAGGATCGAACCCAGGCCGCACGCATGCCAGGCGAGCGCGCTACCACTTGAGCCACATCCCCAGCCCGGCTGACACTTTTTTAAAAATTCAGTACAATTGATAAGTCCCTAGACAAACGGATGTAGAAAAAGAAAAATAGGTATAAATAATATCCAGACCTACTGATATTAAAGTGAGAAAGAAAATGTAATCCTGTAGCTGGATAATAAGACATACAACATAGGCATTAATAAAACTATGTGGTAGGTCTGATTACAAAAAGTAAAATTAGGAAATGGAAAAAAATAAGAACATCCGAAACATGCAGAGCTGGAGAGGCCATTATCATTATACATGGTGCCACAAAATAAACAATGATGCAAACAAAAACTGGAGTTTTATGGAAAAAATAAATCTGGACTCTATTCCTTGCACCCCATACAAGTGAAACTTTCATACAATGAGCATAAGAAAATGTAAAATGTAATATCCTAGGATTAAATTAAAAATAGAAGGCATGAGAAGGTATTGTAGCACAAGATGAAATATTGATGGATATGCATATATTAAAATGGGACGGTTTACTCTGCAAAGGAAGTTTGAAAGAAACATTAGGGGGGAATTGCACAGGGAAAAAAAACCCCAACAACTTAATGTTATCTAAAATATAAGTACATATTTTAGATATTTAGATATTTTAGAAATGTAAATATCTTACATATTTGAAAAACATTTGGATCTCTGGTTAAAACAGCCAATAAATGTGAACAGAAAGGGAAAATTTATAAATTAAAAAGCATGAGAAGATGTTTTAAATTACCATAATCATCAGGAAATGCAATTGAAAATAATTATCACTTTATAAAACCTATGCAAAATATGTGATAACAAACGTTGTCAAGTACATGAAACAATAGGCATCCCATTACTGTCAGGTGGACATATAACCTGGCAGAGGTGATATTCCAGCAATGTTGCACTTGAACATAGACACTCGTGCAAAGATTTATACAAGAATGTTATGAATGTGTTTATTGTAGCATTAATTTGATCATAAAAGCTGAAAGCATCCTATGTACCCTTCTCTAGGAAATATATCAGAAAAGACAAATAGACGTGTTAAAAATACAATGTACCAATACAGAAACAGCAATCATGGAATATGGAGAATATAGAATAGGGCACTAGCATAGTATCATGAATATAAGTTTAAAATACACAAATTTATTTTATAGTTTACAAATGCACATACATATGTCTACCTATGTATGTATGAAAAATCTGTATGTATGAAAAATACACTAGAATGTACCTGTGGTGAAGGAGGAGTAAGAAAGAAATTGACTTGGGAATCAAGGATGAAGAAAAAGGACAATAAAATAGATCAATAGAAGAGACTTATACAGTCTGAAAGAATAATATGACACAGGGAGTAATAAAGGCTGTTTGTTTATTTGAGCCACTGAAGATGTACATATATAATTAACACACAGTAAAAGTCCTAAAGTATGTATATTTTGTACTTTTTGCATAACCAATTCAAAGTAATAAATAAAGTGCATTGTAAAAGAAAACTTACACCAATAATAAAATGTCTACTTTATAATCTCTATAATGAGCCTATCATAGGATAAAATTTCTTTTTAGTGCCAGGGATTGAACCCAGGGATGCTTAACCACTGAGCCACATCCCCAGCTTTTTTTTTTTTTTTTTTTTTCATATTTTTGTTTAGAGGCAGGGTCTCATAAGTTCTTAGGGCCTCACTAAGTTGCTGAGGCTGCTTTTGAACTTACAATTCTCTGGCCTTAGCCTCCTGAGCTACTGTGATTACAGTCCTGCGCCACCATGCCTGATTTAGGCCAAATTATTAACAAGAGTAAAAAATATAAATATTGCAATATTTTGTAAAAGGTGACCAGGGATTGAACTCAAGGGCACTCTACCACTGAGCCACATCCCTAGACTTATTTTGTATTTTAGTTAGAGACAGGGTCTCACTGAATTGCTTAATGCTTCCCTTTTGTTGAGGCTGTCTTTGAACTCACGGTCCTCCTGCCCCAGCCTCCAGAGCCGCTGTGATTACAGGCCTGTGCCACCACATCTGGCGCTAAGCTTTATTTCAAATTCATTTATATTCAAACTCAGGACTCTTTATGCCTACAACTCTGTGTTTTTATGATGTTAACTTCATTACAATCCCTGAAAGTAAAGCTATGCCTTTACCAAGGCAGGATTTCATTAGAATTCAAAATAATTAGCAGAATGGTAAATAACTTTTCCATTTTTAAGTACTTAAGGATCCCTAGATGCTAAGGGACTCAAAGGATTAGCCATGACAATGCCAGATGAATTGAGTTGCAGATATGCTGGGAAGTTTACAAATATAAGAACCAGCTCCAATTACTGTCTCTCCCTGAAGAGCTTTCATTCATTTATTCATTTTAACCTCAAAACCATTCACTTAAATTGTTCCTGATAAGTCATTACTCATTGCTCTCTATTACTCTCAAACTTCCATCAACTTGCACTCAAAAAGCTCCAAACCACTAAATTGATGACAATATTTTTTTCCTGAGCTTCTTGATATACTTTACTTAACTGATTGGGGCTGTTTCTCTCTTGCTGCAATCTCACAAAAATTTCATGTATGTATGGTCAATTTTTTATATATTTATTTTTTAGTTTTAGACACAATATCTTTACTTTATTTTTATGTGGTGCTGAAGATCGAACCCAGTGCTTCACTCATGCCAGGCAAGTGTGCTACCACTTGAGCCACATCCCAAGCCCTATATGGTCAGTATTTCTAGAGCAGAATCTATAATTAGAAGAGTCATCAAAGATGGCAATTACTCAGGAATTGGACATTGTGATCAGGCCATGGCTTTGTAAAGGACATTTATATTCACACTGTCTTGTTAAGGAAGCACATAAGATGAGGAAACAATAAGAAACAAAAGTTTGAGATCAACTCCAATTTAAGTTTATATTTTCCCAATTCTGACTATTAAATTATCAAAATGATTAGAAAGTTAAACTAAATTTTAGCTAAAAGAAATTAGCTTAGCTTTTTTCCTTTATGCTTCTAAAATATTAATAAAAATATACAACTATTTCCTTTCTTAATAATTAGAAAGCAATTTGCTAACATATAATTAAATTAGTAATGATGTTTCATGGCGTTGCTAGAATTTAGGGAGACAATTGCTTAACTTTGGAAATGTTTTTAAAAAGAAATACTCCCATATATTTAGGTTGATAAGTTAAAAATTATGTTTCTCTCACTTTTGGAATATAATAAAATTGATAAAAAATAAAATTTCACCAGACAAGATGAAATAAATTGAGTTTTATTCCGCACAAAAGGAAGATGAGATAAGCTATTTTATTGTCTCATTTTTAACTGTGCAATCAGCTTCATGAGTCACCAAGCTTTTTCCATAAAAGGTAAATATTGTAGAACACATGGCCATGGTCACTATTCAGTTCTGCTACTCTACTGCATCAATTACAGATAAGAGATTAAATGGGCCTGTGTGAGTTCCAATAAAACTTTATTTATAGAAGCCAAATACAATCTGTGGTCACTTACCTAACTTGTTTAATTTGATATATTTATTTGCTTAGTAAATCTATTTTTGAAGAAAAAATTATTCCTAAGCCCCAAATCTCACCAGTTTGTTGTGACTGTATAACCTTGATTTATGGGGACAAAATTACTCATCTGATATTTTTTGGTTTACCATTTTACTCCTATATTTGAATCCTCCCATAGGATACTTATTAGCTGTAAATAATAGAATTGGCAGGTTAATTTGTTTAAATTTTATGTTATATTTTCTGATCTTTTATGAATATTTCACAAAGAAAATATTTTATAGAATCTCATTAGAACATTATAATATGAAGTATAAATATATGATAAAAAAGTGAAGAAAAATAATTTGTTTTTATTTGTATGTGATACTTACACATAATAGTGGATCTCATTTTTAATATTTTTAGTTGTAGATGGACACAATACCTTTATTTATTTTTATGTGGTGCTGAGCATGCAAGGGACATGCTCTACCACTGAGCCACAACCTCAGCCCCCATGGATCTCATTTTGACCCAACAATACATACATGGAATATCATTAATTCCATTGCAGTTCCTAGTACTCACTCGTTTCCTTCCCTTCTCCCTTCCCCATTTCACTTCCTATCTTCTCTAGGCCTTCATTCTATTTTTTATTGTTTTTTAATTGGTGCTTTATAGATATGCATAAAGGTGAAATTCACTACGGTACATTCATACATGTACCTGGCATAATTTGATTGATTTCATTGTGCAGTTTTTCCCTTTTCCTATTCTTCTTCTCTCCCCCTCTATCCTCTTCTTCTATCCAATCTCTATTTTAATTTCATGGAATCCCTCATCTTTTTTTTTCTATCTACTTATTTTGTTCTAGTTTTCAGATATTAAACAAAAAATTTGACCCTTGATCTTCTAAGTCTGGCTTATTTCACTTAGCATGATATTCTTCAGTTCCATTCATTTACCAGCAAATGACATAATTTCATTCTTCTTTGCGGCTGAATAAAATTCTATTGTGTAAATTTAGCACATTTTCTTGATCCATTCATCTGTTGACTGGCACCTGGACTGATTCCATTCTTTCACTTTCAGTCGGTGGATGTCTTTGCCTGTATGTTGAGTCATTTGTAAACAACATATAGTTGGATATTTTTAATCCATTCTGCCAATCTATTTATTTTGGTTGGAGACTTTAGACCATTTTTATTCAGTGTTACCACAGGGAAATGATTTTTATGTCCTTCATTTTGATTTATTCATAATGCATAATGCAGAATTGACTATTCTGCTAATGCAATTCATCCCTATGTTGGATTTTATTTTTATTTTTCATTTCTTCTGTATGAAGTACTTCATTTACTATATTTTGAAGTTCTGGTTTAGGGTTATGAATTTTTTTAGTTTCTGTTTGTCAAGGAAGGTTTTCATTCCATCTTCATTCTGTAGGATATTTTTTGCTGGATATAGACTCTTGGTTGTTTTTCATTTTCTTTCAGGGTTTGGTATGTTCTCTTCCAAGCCCTCCTGGCTTTTAGACTCTAGTCTGAGAAACCAGAAATTTTAATTGTCTTACCTCTAAATGTGACCTGCCTTTTTCCCCTTGCAACTTAAGAATTCTATTCTAATTTTGTATGTTAGGATTTTAGTTATGATGTATCTTAGGATCTTTTCTGATCTTGCCTATTGAGGTTCTAAATGCCACTTGTATTTGGGTTTTCATCTCATTGCTAAGGTTTGGACAACTTGCTGATATTTTTTCATTGTAAATGTCGTATACCCCCTTAGTTTGTATTTTGGTACATTTTTCTATACCAATAGTTCTTATATTTGGTCTTTTAATGTTGTTCCATATTTATTAAATACTCTGGTCATGATATCTTAACATCTTTTCTTTATTGTTGATTTCATTATCAAGATTATATACTTTATCTTTGTGACCTAAGGATCTGTCTTCTATGTAGCCTAATATATTGATGGTGCTTTCAATTGAATTTTTAATTTTATTTATTGAATCTTTTATTTCTAGGATTTCTGTTTGGATCTTTTTCAGAATCCCTATCTTTTTGTTGAAATGATCTTTCATGCCTGTATTTTTTTCCCAGTTCATTTATTACATATTCTTTTAGTTCATTGAATATTTTAACTTGAACTTTCTAAATTCTTTAACTGATGTGTCCTCTACTGTGGTGTCAATGGAAGCAGTTCTTGAAGTGTTGTGGACTATTTGTGGTGGTTTGTTCCCTTGCTTTTTTATATTGTTTGTCTACTGATCTGCAGGATGATAATCTCTTTTATTTTTATGTAAGGGTATATTTAATGGGCTTCTTTCTCTTAAGTGTCCTAGTCTGGGTAAATATCCAAATACCAATATTTCCCCTCAATGTGCATCATCTAATATCAGCAGCACTTTGAGAGGAGATGCTAAATCCTATTAACTACAATCACTTCAGAGGCAGAGCCATGTACTAATAAACCTTAGGGAAAACTCTTATTGAAAATGATCAGTTATTGTAATGTGGTATAAAATTGCAATATTCTTGAACAGGTTGAGAAATTAATTATTAAAGAAAGTAAAGTTACTATTATACTATGTAATGGTTGCAGGAGAGAGAAAAAATGGGCAAAGGAAAAATAAATAGAAAAATATAAAAATAATAATACAAACAAAGATAAAAAGGAGCAAAAGAGATGAAGAAAAGATTTAAGGCAAGAGCAGCTTATACAAGAGGAAAAAGACTGAGAAGAGCAAGTGTAAACCCAAGTTAGTAAAATGAAGATAGAATGATTCCAGTCAATGCTTCAAAATATTAGGAGAAATATAAATGGGTTGAGGGCTGCAATGCCTCTCATACTCTGAAATATACATAGGAAATAATCTGTTACAGGATGCAGTCTTGTATGCCATCCTGAAGTAAAGCTCTCTGTATCCTGCACTGTCTAATCCAGTGTTGGCTTCTTGTGTATATTTCAGAGTATGAGAGGCATGATGTTCTAAAACAGGTATATTTTAATATGTTTGATGTATCACTGGATGGTCTGTGGGGTGTTTAGGAGCTGCTGCCACCTCAGGAGTGCAGGTTGCAGGTTGGTGGCCTTGTGTCTGGGTACTCTGGGTGGTGACTGGTCTGTGGGATGCTTCTCTATAAGCCCCTTTGTGAAGTCCACAGCTATTGTACAGGGTCTTCCCCTGGCTATTGGGGTTATTCTCAAGAACTGCCCTCTGTGGGTCCATGTGTCTGAATGAAAATTGAGTTGACAACTCAATTTTCTGATAACTCTGGCACATACAGGTATAGACCCTCCTAGAGGTGCTGGAACACAGGAGCTACTTCTCTGGTTGTTTTCCTGGTTTCTCACCAGCCAGTGCTTTTCTGTCAACCCAGAGGCCTAAGTCTGCAAGTTTGAAGAGTGCAGTATCTGCTTGCTGTTTCTGTTGGATGTTGGGAGTGCAGGGTGAAGCGTCCAGGGTTATCACTGAGTACACACTTCCCTCTGAAAAGGCTTCTATATAGTGTCATAGAGCTTTTTGACTAAAACTGTGGGGCCTATGAATGCAGGCTCTCTGTGGCTGGTCTGGAACGCAGAAATGTCTACCCTGGCTAACACGAATCAACAAGCTACCATTTCTGTAACTGGAGTAGAATGAAAATTTGCCCACCTTCATCTGAGCTCTTATGGCTCATGGTTGTGAATCATTGAGTACTGTCTCCACTCTGCTTGGCTTCTTTGTAGAGGTGCTATATTTTTTTTCTTTTTTCTTTCTTTTTTTAGCATCTGATTTATATAAAAAATGCAGAAAACTTTTAAATGGGACAAAATATCATTTTCAAAAAGCATGAAGAAATGAATATATTTAACCATACTCAGCTCATCATAGAGCAAATAATTCACACTATACAAATTATTTTATATGCTATAGCATGTTTACTGAGTTAGCAACAGAGAAAGTTGGTCAAAGGAAAGTAGAGGAACTTTGTCTTGTAAGATCAGACATTTGGCATATACTCAATATTGTATCTATGGTTAAAAATGTACCTGATAGGAACTCCAGGGATCTTCCAGATTCTTTAAGGTAACAGTCAACTGTGACCACAATGTAACACTTGTTCTGAGTTACTTTTTGTTCTAAGCAGTCCTCTGCATTGGTTCCTTTGTGTATTCATGATAATTGTTCAAATTGTGGATTCTTTGTGATCCTTAAAGCTACTCAATACTTTTGCCCCAATTTCTCAATTTCAGTCATTACCAATCAGTTACACAAGGGATACACTTGGCATACAGACAGTCCATCAACAACTGCATTAAGTCCAGTTTGGCTTTAATGGAAAAATGGATAAAGTTGGTAACAACCAGGATATGATAAGGTGGGCTCAGGTGTGTATTATATTGGAAGAATAAGCAGGAAGGGTGTTGGGGGACTTCTCTTTCCTTTGGTGCACTGGGATATTTCTTTTGTTTATTTTTAGGTTTTAATCCATCCTTTTCTTTAAGCCTCTCATCTCTGAAACTAAGCATTCACTTCAGGGTCACATACTTCCTTGCTTTCTTTTACTTCCCCATGTTCATGCCTCACACCCATTTCTTCCTGATCAGAGATGCTATCCTAACACCTGTGGATCCTATGTGTGCAGACTCTTTGCGGGCCATCTGTAGCACAGAGTCCTCCACCTTGACTACTGAAGATCACTAGGGTTTTACCAATCCCCATGATGGAGGTAGGATGTTTATTGATCCTTCTTTGCCTGAGCTCCTGGGAAGACTATGTGAAGAGCTTGGTTAGGGTTAGCATTCTGGGGCAGGAGGTGGGGGGCTGTTGGGGGGCATGGTTAAGTAACCCTCAACTAGCAATAATCGCTTTACAGTTTTTTTTCTAGATGTATTACTGAGACAACCCATTTCGGAGGCATTCGGCTCTATTACAGTCTGAAGGTGGGGAGAAGCTGTATCGATTTAACTGCCCTTAGTGAGGTTGGCCAGTTATGGACTTGAAATGGCAACCTTGCCCCACACAGGGTTCAGCCTACAATTTGTGCTAAACTGTGTAATCTGTGCTGCCCTTCTTTTGTTTTTAACTTGGTGTGCTTTGCTCTTCTTCAAAACTTTTTTTAAGGAAGTAACATTATGGGATGTTCCTCTCCTTCTTTCCCTCTTTGGTAAACCTCTCTCCTAACCCCTCTCTGATTAGGGTCTGAGTTTTAAAAAAATTTTTTTAAGTGTTTTATTTTCTGTGCTGGTAACCAACTCTCCAAGTCTCAAGCTGTCCAATATTGAGTTGTAGAGTGTTCACACTGTCATCCCTCAGTCAGAACAGTCAGCTCTTTGTTCACTGCTTCATTTCTGGACTGTAGAGGAGTCCAAGGTTGCTGCCTAGATCCACTCTGCCATCTTGCTTAGCTGGAGAGAAGTTGAGTGAAGGCAACATTTTGACATGGTTAAAGGTATATCTGCTAAATAAGTCACTGAATTAGATTTAATTTCATAAAAATTAGTTAAATGGGTTTTAATTGTTGATTCTTAAAGGCATGATTAAACGAAAAACATGCTTTGAAAGATTAACAGTAAGTGCAGAAAACACTATACATTGTTTTTGTTTGTGTTTCTTGTAGCCTATTTAAGTTTTTCAGGGAAAGATAAAGTTGTTAAAAAGTTATAAATGAGAAAGAACCTTAAATCTAGCCTTATTTTATTTTTCATTGACCAAGTTTTAAAAAAGAAGCAAATAACAACAACAAAAGCAATTAAATAAGCAAAAATTCAATGTTAGATTTATGCATTTTGGATTTTCTTCTGGAGGTCTTTTAAATTCTGTGTTAGCTTTTGAAATCACAAGAGGTGTACAGAAATTGTTTAGGTAATAGGATTGTTAGTGGTACAAAACAGATATGAACGCATCTTATTTTAATTCTACTTTTATTTCTTCACCCTTGTGTTTTCACTCATAAGAAATAGCAATCATTTTCTCAAAACTGTGCAGTTATAAAAGTTTTTGTTGTGCCCTGTGTGGAAAATGAAACTACCTGACCAGTTGAGGATATATTGAGATAATATATAGATTAATATTTTGTCTGGAAACATCTTTTCAGTATAGGAATAATTATCTGGCTCAGTACATTTTATTGGGGACTTTTGTCTATTCCAGATCACTGCAAAAAAAAATTGATTTAGCAGTTGTATTTACATAACATGATATTTCCAAATGACTTCACCACTATTAACATGTTTTATTCTTTCAAATTCTCTGAAGTAGTTAAAATAGGTAGTCATATATCTGTTTTGCAGATAGAGATTGGCTCCAGGGGGGCTAAATGATGCATACAAAATCAGAAAATTAGTTAATGATGGATCTTAAATTAGAACCTAAATGTCCTTTCCTTTCTATTGGATATACAGTCTATTAAACTCCATTACAATTAATAGTCCTCAGATGTGCACACCACAATGCACTCTATGAATGTGCATCTAAACATAGCAAATCGAGTCATCCTCCAGTGTGGAGGAGGTGGTGCAATTCAGAAACACTGGACTGAGACACAGTTATCAAGACTAGGAGTGGAAATGATAAAATCATAGACAAGGAAAGAACTTTTAAAGCAATTTATCTAATAACAATTTTAAGGGCAGGACAAATAGAGCCTGGTTCTTAAAAACTAGGGTAAAAATAATGAGGCTTTCCCATGGCAGTAAGCTGGAGGGCAGAGATCTGCTGTTCTCATCTCCATATACCTGGAGAGGTCACAGAGACAGTTTCCTGAATTCTCTATAAAGTCATTTAGTGAGAATTTTCTCTCTGAAGCAGATAGAGCCTTGAGTTTACAGTGGGGAAAAAGTTAAACTCATTTGCAGTTCTTACTGGCTAGTGAGCAAAGACAAATGACATCAATACATACACCCCATTAACCTGATTTGTTTAGTCTTGAGAAAAGGCAAGGCAGTTTGCCATTGTCTGGGAATTTTTTCTAACAATTAGGAGTAATCTGGGATAATCCTGAAAGAAGGAATGATGTTTATTAATGCCATTATTAGTCCTCCATGAAAAAATTTTTCTATTTTGGAATAGTCTTATGTAGAAAAATGTCCCAATACTTTTCAAGCAAGTTATCACCTTGGCATGTGGTCATTCATTTCCAAATGCTGTATCACAGTTTTATTGATTTGCTTGTGGAATTTTTAAATTATTTAAAAAATTTGTTCAAATGAAGGATTTGGGGCAAATATTAGGTCCATTTTCAATCATTGATCTAAATCTTTTTCATATATTATTTCATTTAATTTTTGTGACAGTCTTATGTTACTGTGATTATGCTCACATTACTGGTGAGGAAACTAAGTTGAAAATAGATTTTTAAAACTTTCAGATTTTGCAGTTGCTAAGCAGATGAGTTGAGATTGAAATCTAAGTCTAGCTTCAAAGCTCATGAGCTTGCTTATTACCCTATTGACAGCATTTATTTTAGAAATTCAAGGCCTGGACAGCAGAACAGAAAAACTGACAATACAAAGTAGTATAGTTGTCAAACATATAGCATAGACAGCAAAAAGTAGACAATTTCTGAGTCACAAAACATGACCACATGATTACCAGAATCTGGGAAGTATGTAGGGAGGAAAGAAAAGAGAGAAGATGGTTTGTGGGTATGAGAGTGCAGTTGGATAGGAAGAATAACTTCTAATATTTTATAACACAGAAGGATAAATGTGGTTGACAAGAATTAAGTGACTATTTTTTAATAGCTAACAGAATTTTAAGATTTCTAACACAAAGCAATATGTCTGATAAACCTTGATCTGATAATTACACAATACATGCATGAATTAAAATTCCACACTCTCCCCTATAAATATGTACAATTATTGTGTGTGAACTTAAAATATATATTAATAAAAATAAAATAAAAAGGTATCTATGATAAAAAGGTGTGAGGGTATAAAGCAAAATATGTCTCAGTTGAATCTTCAAAATTAAGAAACATGTAGCTGGATGGAAAAAGTTGGGTAAATTACAACAGAGTACTATCTCCATAGAAGTACAATGGAGAAACAAAAGACGACCCAGAGGTGGGAATGTTCAAAGGATATTCAAGAAGTAAAATAGGCAAATCTAATAAAAATAAAGACATGAAAACACAATAATATACATAAAAATGAATATAATCAAGGTTCCCATGTCACTGGAAAGATGGGTTTTATTACATTTAAAATATGTTTCTCCTATGAAAGTCTAGAAAATAATTAGCCCTTTTTAGATGAGAATAAGGAAGATAATTGACCGGCACCATGTTAATGTAATGGTTGGTATGGAATAAGAATAGCTATTATGAAGACAAACAATAAGTGCTGGTAAGGATGTGGGGAGAAAGGTACACTCATACACTGCTAGTGGGACTGCAAATTGGTGCAGCCAATATAGAAAGCAGTATGGAGATTCCTTGGAAAATTGGGACTGGAACCACCATTTGACCCAGCTCTCCCTCTCCTCAGTCTATACCCAAAGGACTTAAAAACAACATACTACAGGAACACAGCCACATCAATGTTCATAGAAGTACAATTCACAATAGCTAAACTGTGGAACCAACCTAGATGTCTTTCAGTAGATGAATGGATAAAAAAATGTGGCATATATACACAGTGGAATATTACTCAGCAATTAAAGAGAATAAAATCATGGCATTTGCAGGTAAATGGACGGAATTAGAGAAGATAATGGTAATGAAGTCAACCAATCCCCCAAAATAAATACTGCATATTTTTTTTTTGATATAAGGAGGCTGATTCATAGTGGGATAGGGAGAGGGAACATGGGAGGAATAGATGAATTCTAGATAGGGCAGAGGTGTTGGAGAGGAAGGGAGGGGGTATAGGGTTATAAATTATGGTGGAATGAGATGATCATTATTATCCAAAGTACATGTATGAAGACATGAATTGGTGTGAATATACTTTGTATACAACCAAAGATATGAAAAATTGTGCTCTATATGTGTAATAAGAATTGTAATGCATTCTGCTGTCATATATAAATTTTTAAAAAGTAAAAAAAAAGTTTTAATAAAATGAGAAAAAGTTATAATCATGATGAACTATGCTGGTGCCCCACAGCTTGTCATCCATAAAGTCCACGTCAGACTATACAGTGAGACTAACAAATAGCAACAAGGTGGTGAAGCCCAGACATCAGTCCTCAGGTGTCCTCACATCTCAGGGTGAATGAAGGAGCAAAGGGCTTCCAGGTTCTAGCACCTCCTCTGCACTGTTGGCAAAGAGAGGATGCCAAGGCTGTCACACAGTGTCTCCATCAATAGACCTAAAGAAGACTGTCATCCCATTTCTAAATCAGTACTTCTTCCCTCTGCCACATCCTGTGTTGTGCTTCTCCTTACAGACTCACGGCCTAGCCAGGTATTGATAAGGCGAAAATTTGGAACTCATGATACTAAAAGTGACCATAGAGAAGGAAGGGGAGTAAAATTAAGGCACTGGGGAATCTCACCAAAGCTGTCCTCTCCCCCAGTGAAACACGGTTTCCATTTCCCACCCATGCCTGTTTGCTAGAAACAAAGAAAGCATTTCCTTTCCATGTACAAAAGGAAACTATAAGTAGAGAAAAATAAAATCTACTCTCCTTGGAAAGAATTTGAGTAATAATAGAGGCTTGGCATATTTCCATAAAAATGTGTGTTTCCACAGGAAAAAAAAGGGGGGGATAGGAGTTAGATATTTGTTCAATCTCACATATTATATTTTCAGGTATAATTCAGGTCTTATAAGGAGACAATGAAACGATTCAATTGCAGACACCAAGATGCATTACTACAAAATGCCACTGATATACCATTTCCTTTATAAAGACTGGATTTTTAAGCAATTCTGTACCAGTGTATGGAATAGAAAACTAAGACCAGGGTACTTTACCTTGACCTCCTGATTTAACCATGAAGTCACAATTATTGAGCAGCCACACCAGCTCATTGTAGAGCCATCTCTGTAGGTCCAAAGGGGAGAAGATGCATTACAAATGCAACTATCAAGCAAACCTCAACAACCACTCCTAAGAACACTTTTGTATTTTTCCTACATTGTTATACATTATTATTCTGTGCCTTGAACATCTCCATGTGAATGGGACATCAATACCCTAAACCAATCAGATTCACAACCCAACCATTCATCTTTTGCTCAATCATCACCACCATTACTACTTCCTTGTTTCCTAGTTCAGGTAATGACAGCAATCTTTTCCAAGGCTATAAAACTCACTAGCTCCCAGTTCCCAGTATTAACCTCATCTGTCTCTTTCTCTCACTTGTCCCTCAGCTTTTGCATGTCTCTCCTTCCCACATCTACACCATTTTTATTTGAGGTGGGGGACACTATCACTCCCTTTATGACTTCCAAAACCACATGGGCTGAAGGCTGAGGCTCCATGGACAAACATTCCCCTACCCCTGTCCCTCTTGTATGTGCTGGAAAATTTTTTGTTGTTGTTGTTGTTTGTTTGTTTGTTTGTTTCCTGAATAAAAACAATTCTACTAAAAAAAAAAAAAAAGACTTAGTAGCATCTTTGCCGCCTTCCTCTTACTCACTACCCATATTCAGATCACAAACCTGTCTCTCTTTTCTACCTCTCCTACCAGGACCTTAATTCAGATTTTAACACCTTACCTGAAAAATCACAATGACCTTATAACTTTGTCTCCCAACCTCTTGTCTCCCTCTTTTATTATCTTCTTCACACAACTGTCCACAGTCGGCTTCCTAAATCTTAGATTTGATAGTAGTAATTATCTGTTTGGAACCTTTCTTTGATTCCTCACTGCTAACAGCATCATGTCCTTGGAAAATTAAGGTTGCTTTATGTTATGAGGCTTTCTAAAGGTTGGGAACAAAAGGGACAAAACAAGATACAGGAAAGAAAAAAAAAATTCAAAATTTACTAAAATATTTTTACTTCAAAATTGGCTCTGTATTTTATTCAGTTATGTTTCATGGATTTTTACAAAGCAAGCTTATTTAAGGAAAAATTAGTTTTTCTTCAAAGACAAAGAGAGAATAAATTAGAAACTAGTATGAGTTATGTCATGGGCGAGCTCACTGCCGCTGAGCCACAACGGGATAAAATGTAGATTAGACCAAAGCGTTAACTTTCCTGAATTTACCAACTATACTGTGGTTTAGAAGAGAACATTCTTTTTCTTAGGGTACATATATGGTAACATTAAGTATTACCAATATTACCAAATGATTCACTTAACTATAACACTGTGTGTGTGTGTGTGTGTGTGTGTGTGTGTGTGTGTGTGTGAGAGAGAGAGACAGAGAGAGAGAGACAGAGAGAGACAGAGAGAGAGACACAGAGACAGAGAGAGAATATAAAACAAAACCAATTTGTCAGGATGTTAAAAATTGATCAATCAAGGATAAAGAGTCATTTTATTTTCCCTGACAGAACATCTATCACTTTTTGCTGCTGTGGACAACCGGGAAGCCTTTATCCTCAATCTTAATCTCTGTTTCTAATCACTGACGGACTTGAAATCCCTGAAAATTTGTTGATAATTCTGTCTCAAGAAACATGGGCAGTGTTTGCGCAAAACCCTTCTTTCAACCACATGTTTGTGGTCGCTGTTTAGTAAATGGTTATTTCTCCTTGATAGATGTACTGTAGTTCATTGTTGCTGTAATCTGTTTTTAGATTTATTGCCTGGTACCTCCTGTATGTTCTTGTGAAATGGGCTTTTCTGTGTTTAAATTTCCTCTTCTGCAGAATAGGAACAGTTGTATAATCACTAGATTACATATAACTCTAAGGTCCTTTCTCTTCCCAAAAAAATCTCTTCCAGATTTTACTTCCTCAATCTTCTTAAAATTTAATTATCTTACCCACAGCCTTTCTGTATCACTAGGGAGAGAGAAATGTTATTTGTTCATGATTGAGATGAATTGACGTCTGTGGTCATGCTTGTTTCTTTCTACATAATTTTAATTTCCTAATTGAGCCTTACATTGAAAGAGGCTTATCATAACTAGGATTCTGAAAATACCAACTCATGCCTCAGATTTCTTACATTCTTCCAAGTAGAAGAAAATTGTTGAAATAATTGATTAGATGCCAGCCAAATGCTTTCAATTTTTAGTATTTCTCCACGTTGGCTTGTGCAGTCATTGTTACACAGGTTTGCTGAAGGACTGATTTGGCATTTGTTAAAAAAAATATATATATATTCAGCATCCCGAAGAAATTATGTACAGGACCATGGGCTGCAATCTTTCCTGTGGTAATCAGTGCTTGTTTGTTTTTTAAATGGTTGGATAAAGAATGCAAATATGTTTTCTCCTCCTTTTCTTTCCCAAGGAGACTCCAAAGGACTGAACATGAATGCAGCCGAGAAGCTGCAAGTTAGTAAGCATGTGGGGTCTCCTTGTGATTCACAGGGTCTGAGGGCTTGGATGATGGAAGTCTCACAGATGGCTACTCCAAAAGCTGCAAGTCTGCCAGAAAAATAAATAGGTAAGGGTTCAGAGTTTATTTCATCAGTTATTCTCATAGACCCCGGGGTCCTCTGCTATATCTAAAAAGATTTCCTAAGGCAAAAAAATGAAACACTCATTTTACATTTAATTAATGTAAACAATATACACGTATTAAGTACTTATTTTATGACAGGTTTCGGGATCTGTAGCACAGATCTCTACTCTCAGAAAACTTAGAGGTTATAAGAAAAATGTTTCCATTAAACATGATATTTTTTTAAAAGTACATTAATCTGTGACGATGGATTTTTTTTCAACATAGTAATCTAATCAAAAGAGATGTGTAAATGAGAAAATGACAAGAAGATAATGCTTTTTTTTTTTTTTTCAAATAACGACTACTATTGTTCTTGGAGATACTTTGAGAATAGTCTTAAAACACATACCGAGATTGCAAGCTTTCTTCTAAGTGATGTTCTTAATATTTTTATACATAGTTTAATTTACTTTACCCCTCTACAGAAGTTTCCATGTGGAAAATCATACATGTATTTCCAGATTTCTACATAGTCAATATGTTAAAATACAGGAAATATTTTATTTCCTACTGTGACATTCAGCCAACTTCAAATTTTTGAGCTGGTGTTGACATTGTTAATCTTCCTACACAGATGTTCAGGGGAAAGTTTCCAAAGCAGAGTAGGAAAAACTTAGTGTCACCAAAAAACTGACCTTTCCTCAAACAATACTGTCGCTGTCTAACTACAAGTTCTTCTTGGTGCTGTAAAAATTTTCATAATATCATATAATTTTTCGACCAATAGCAGTTTTTGCTTTCTAAAATATTCTCTGCCTATTTCTTCCTAAGAAACATTGTCTTTCAAAGCAGAGCTAACAGAGAAGATAGCATTATTTTTAAAGTATGAGTTAATGAAATTGTGTTATGCTATAATAATAATCAAGTATAAAATGATTGTTGATACTTTTATATAAAGTCATTTTGTATGTTAAACTTAAGTAGAACATGCTCTGCATAAGGGGTATAAATCATTTTTTTTAAATCAGTTAAACCTTATCAATTACAAAATAGCTTTGGAGAGGCTACCCTCACCAAATTAAAAAGAGGTTTGTTTGTTTTTTTTAACTGTAACTTAATCATAAATGACAGCCCAATTAATAAAGTAGGCAAGACTCTGAATAGACATTCTCCAAAGGGATATATAAACTGTCAAGATGCCTACTTCCTGAGCCATAGGAAGGTGTACATCAAAACCCTTCCCCCCCATTAGGATGGCCATAATCAAAAAAAATAGACATGACAAGCATTTCTAAGGATGTGAAGAAACTTAAACCTCATCTATTGTTGGTAGGGGTGTAAAATGATGTAGCCATTTTGGAAGACATTTTAGCAGTCCCTCAGAAGGATAAACATTGAGTTACAATAAGAACCAACAATTCCACTGCTCAGCATATACCCAAGCAAAGTGAAAACATGTCCTTACAAAAATTTTTGTAACCAGAGGCTCAGGAGGCTGAGACAGGAGGATAGTGAGTTCAAAGCCAGCCCCAGCAACAGTGAGGCACTAAGCAATTCAGTGAGACCCTTTCTCTAAATAAAATACAAAATAGGGCTGGGGATGTGACTCAGTGGTTCAGTGCCTCTGAGTTCAATCCCCAGTAACAAACAAACAAACAAACAAAAATTTAATTTAATTTTTTAAAAAACTTTTGTAAGATTTTCATAGTGATATTCTTCAAAAATGATGATAATAATAATAATACCTCAAATGTCTAGCAATCATTAAATAAATAAATAAAATGGGTATATTCACAAATGCAATATTTTTCAGCAATAAAAATGAGTGAAATATTGCATATTCATACAACGGAATTTTTTCAGCAATTAAAAAAAGTGAAATGTGGATACCTAACACAATATGGAGAACATTAAAAGCATTATGTTACATGAAAGAAACAGTCACAAAAAACTACCTATTGCATGATTCCTTTTATATAAAATTTCAGAAGAGGTACATTTATATAGACAATAAGTAGATTAATAATTGCCTAGGTCTGGAGTAAGGAAGACTTTTGAGTGACTGCCAAGGAGTATATGGCTTCCTATTGGAGTGATGAATCATTCTGAAATTATTTGGTTACTCCAATCTATGAATCTACTAAAAAACCACTGCATTGCACACTTTATTTTTCTTTTAACATTTTTAATCAACACATTAACATTGCACATATTTATGGGCCCCCATGTGATATTTCAATATATGTATATATCACATAATTTTTTTAATCAGGATAAACACATCCATCTTCTCCAAAGTCTGTAATTCAGGGTGAACATATTCAAAATCCTTTCTTCTCCATTTTTAACTGTATAGTACATTGTAATTATGTATAGTCACCCTATTGTGCAGCACCACACCCGAATTTCTTGCTCCCATCTAATTTAGTTCCTGTTGATTGACCTTTTTCCTATCCCTTCCTATATTCTACTCTCCTCGGCCTCTGTTAACCACCATTCTATCCTCAACTTCTATGAGATCAGCTTTTTAGAATTCTTATGTGAGTGAGAACATATCATATTTTTCTCTCTGAGCCTGGTCTATTTTACATAACATGATTTCCAGTTCCATTCACATTGTCATACATGATATAATTTCATTCTTTTTATGCCAAATAATATTCCATTGTGAAGATGGAGCACATTTTTTTAATCCACTCATGTATTCATGGAAATTTAGGTTGTTACCATTTCTTGATTATTTTGAATAGTGCTGCATTGAACATGGGAGTGTGGATGTCTCTTCAAAAAGCTGATTTAAATAGGTGAATTATGTTATGATCAAACCTCAGTAAAACTGTTAAAAATATCTGAATTATAAAACATTCAAAAGTACAATTCCTTTCTTTTCTAATAACACATAATTCAAAAAAATAATTGGAGAAAAGTTGCTAAATGGAGTTACCATTGAAGCGTATAAGATTTGCTTATTATCAATATATTAATTGGTTAAAAATAATTCTGTTGAAAACCCAAATATAAAGTGATTTTTTTCTTTAAATAAGTTAAACATTTCCTAAAATATAAACTCTTAATTTGTCACCTACATTTTTTTCTCAGAATCATTGAGCAATTATCAGTTTAACAATGGCATATTTGACACAAATTTTCATCTGTTGCAGTCTGTATTGCTAGAGCTCTACAAGAATATTGTTTAGATTTTCATTTAAATAATAAGTTATTATCTTCTAAGGTTAGTGCTAGAACATGGCAATTATTATACTATTGCCAAAAATATTAGAACCATCTATATTCCTGCATAAAACTCTCAATGTATATATAGTAAGCACAGATGTTTAAAAATCTGTTAATAAAAGCAAGTAGCATGAATTGAATAAGTTAATATTTTTAGATACTTTATTCAAATACTTTGGTTATTCTTCTTAAATAAAAATGTTCTGCCAGTTTAGCCTCTTCTAAAATTTGCAGTACATAAAATGAAAGGAAAATTAATTTGGTTCTAAGAAATTGTTTTAAAAATAAACAAGCACCTTGGCCAGATGTGATGCTAAAAGGATGTTTGTCTCTTTGCAACTCTCTGCAGCAAATAATATGTTAGATCAAGAATGATCACTTCGGAAACAGGCTGTGACAGCCACTCTGCATCACTATGTAACTGCCTGAGAGAGAAAAGAGTTTGCCAAGCGCGAGTGTGCTAGCTAAAACAAAACTAAAAAGCTCATCTGGAACTAAAGAAACAAAAATGAACTAAAATGCACACTGAATCTTGGGGGGGCAGGGAAATACTCTGAAATTTTCACACACAAAGAAATATGTAGGTCACAAAGGTATTTATTTCACTCAAAGTTTGTTTCCTCAAAGACTGAAAATCACTCACAAATGCTTAACTCAGGAATGGTTTCCATGGTGACATGGAAAGCCCAAAATGGAAACACTTTTTATAGTTTCTTCACCCACATAATAAACAAAACTGTCTAGAAATAGTGGTTACTGCCTAGAATATAATAGCCACAAGCAATTCTAAAAGAAAAGAAATTTTATTAGCAACAAGGAAATGATAAATCACAGTATTCTAAAGCAATCAACCACAAATACTGGAACATTCATGAGTTTCTATCTAAAAATAGCACTTCCACATTACCTCAAGTGTCCACGATATTGATAACAATAGTGGACTCTTCCCTTTCCCTTCATACAACTAATGTCAGCTGCTGAGATTGAGTCCAACCAAAGAGAACTGCTGTGCCACTTAATTATTCAGCAGACATGCCCTACAAACTACAAAACAGTTCATGAAACTAAATTTACATGAACATTTCTTTTTTTTATATGTTTGACTACACATGAGGAATGAAAGGTCTGATTACAGGGCACTGATGAAATGCTATTTGACTCTAGCCTCTCTTAATCTGTATTAAGTACTACTCTTTCCATTTCTCTTCTCTTTCATTTAATGGAAAGGAAATTGCTACACTATTTTGTGCCACCAACACAGGCTTCCTAAGTAGGTGAATTACTACAATTATGCTGTTTTATTCTGGATTTCTCTAGTTTCTGTCTCCTTTCCATATTTGAAAGCAAAACAGAATATGAAGAATGGATTATTTGAGTTTCACTTGATAATTCTCCTTGCTCCCATAATCCACCTCTCTCCCAACTCAACTCTAACATCTCTGCATAATTTAAGAAGACTGAAATATTTTGCATATCTTTACAGGAGTCCAAATTGTGCTACCTATTAGCAGACAGAATTTAGTAGATTATTTTGTTATTTCATTAGCCACAAATAATGAATAAATCTAAGAACTAAGAAATAGTTTACTGTCTTTATTCTATACTATTCAACACAATCAAGAGTCTCCTAGTACCTAACTATTTTTATTAATGAAAGAGTGAATTCAATTCTGTTATTATTTATTACATGTCAAGTGTTAGATTTCTTAATACAAAATCTGATTGACTATATAAAACATCCTTAATAAGAGTTTATTTAAAGCAGGGTTGTTCTGTTCATCTGTTTTGTGATAATTTTCTTCATCCTAAAGATACTAATTGGGTTGATCTTTAAATCTGGAGACCATTGGAGTACCTGTTCCTTTTATTAACAAAGAAATTTGGTGATAGCAAAAGAAGTAGACTCCCACTGAATTAGGACTTATTGTTAGAATAAGAGTGAAAAAATATGCCAACAAAAAACTCATGAAAGGCAGAGGATGCAAAACAAAACCACTAACAATGAAAATGAAGTTTCTAATTGTGAGCAAGTAAGTTGAAAATAAAAAAAAAAAAACTCTGACAGAAAATAATTCAATTCAGACACTGTATTAATGTTTAATACTTGCAAGCATTTAGTTTGCATTACATTTGGGGGGATTTCCACCTATACACTTCTATGCACTTATTCCTCACAGGCTATAATGAGTGACACATGTACACAATAGTAAATCTCATGTCAGTGGTCAGCATCATGTTTATAGTCATCATTCACAAATGTGTAATTTCCTTCTCCCATTTCCCTGCTCCAGTAAATGTGGGACCATGTCTCTATAGATTAGTATGCATTTTCTAGAATTAGATATAAACACAATTATAAAGTATATAATTTCTTTTTTGTCTGGCTTCTTTCCCTAAGCATAATTATTTTAAAATCCATCCATTTTAATTCTTTTCAGCAGTTCATTTTTTTTTTGGCTCAGTAGTATTACATTTTATTGGTACAACACCACTACTTTATCCCTTTACATATTGGGAGACATTTGGATTTTTTTCAGCTTCTGGTTATGACAGATAAATCGGATTACAAATCTTTGAGTAATTATCTTGGGTTAATGCATAGGAATACAAAGATTGGCTCATATGGTAGTTGTCTATCTTTTAAAGATTCATCCAAACTCTTTTCCAAATTGGAACAATCATTTGACATACCTATCATCAATGTATGGGTATCCCAGTTCCTTTCTCCACATGCTTGCCCAGACTTGGTATGATAAGTCTGAAATTGTAGTCATTTTTACAGCGTCTGGAGTAACATCTGTCATGTGGTCTTAACCTACACTTGCTTTATAATTAATGAGTGAGCATCTTTTCATATGCTTACTTACCACTTGTAAATCTTCTTTTGTGGAGTGTCTCTTCAGATCTTTTGAACATTTTTATTGGGTTGGAATTTTTAAAATAATTATTGAGTTTTGAAGGTTCTTTACATATCATAGGTAAGTTTTTCTATTTTCTCACAGTATACTGATAGTTCTTTCATTCTTCAAAACAATTTATTCAAGAACATATTTTTAAATTATGACAAAGTCCAATTTATTATTAATAAAATTTATTAACTTTCTTCTGTGCTTTTGGCGATCGAAGATTATTTTTACTAATGCAGAGTCATAAAGATTTTTGCTGTGTTTATATCAATAATTATTATCACTTTACTCTTGACATTTAGGTTTCTTTTAAGTTAATTTTGCATATGATGGGATGTAATACAGATCAAACTGCTGTTTTGTTTGGCTTTGCTTTTCACACTAGAGATATACAGTTGTTCCATCACTAACTGTTGAAAAGATTATCCTTTCTCCATGAAATTGTTATTTCATCTTTGTTAAAAATCCATTGTCCACATATGTGTTAGTCTGGTTCCAGACTCTCTTTTTTTCCATTGATATATTTATCTCTCTTTATGGCAATACCACACTATTCAATTTGTGTGCTTTCATGAGAAGTATTTAACCCAGGTTATATTACCCTAAATTTGTTTTTTCTCAAACTTATTGTGACTATTCTAGGTTGTTTGTCTCCTGTGAGTTTTAAAATCAGATTGTCAGTTTCTGCAAACATACCTAACTGAGATTTTGATAGAAATTACATTTAATTTGTCCGTGAATTTGAGAACTGGCATTTAAAGATATATTTTGTCTTTTATTTAGGTAATCTTTAATTTCTTCATCAACATTTTATAGGTATCAGTAAATGTACCTTTCATATCTTTTGTCAGATTTATGCTTAAGCATTTTTTATGTGTTGATGGTATTGCAAGTGGTACTCCTTATGTCAATTTCTGATTATTTATTGTTACCAGAAAAATACAATCAATTTTTTTTGATTATTGAACTTACTTTCTACACTCTCCTCAAACTTTTTATTTCTAGTAAAGTTTTTTTGTAGATTCCACCAAATTTCCTACATAGACTGATGCTACCTGCAAATAAAGACAATTTCACTTTATTTTCAGTTTGCATTTTTTTCTCCAAAATACCAGCCAGAACTTTCCACAATATTAAATAAACTGGTAAGTGTAAACTGTAAACATCCTTCTTTTTTTGTCTTCTCCTCCTCTTCTGCCCTCCTCCTCCTCCTTCTCCTCCTCCTTCTTCTTCTCCTTCTTCTACTTCTCCTCCTTTTTCTTCTCTTTATTACCTAGTCAGTATGGCTAGAGTTGATCTTCTTTGGGGGTTATTTAATTTCTCTTTTATTGATTTTATTTTGGGGTTATTTAATTTCTCTCTCATTGATTTTTATTTCATTGATATTCACATGGGTCTTTATTCTTGTATTCAGCTTCTTTGAGCTGAAATTGTTCTGTTTTTAAAAATTTCTTCAGGCAGACTTGAGAACACTGTGTCTTTCAATACTGTTTAAAGACATCACTCACGTTTTGTTATTTGATGTTTTCACTTCTATTCAGTTCAAAATACCTTCTAATTTCCATTTTGATTTTTTTGATCCATGGTTTATTTGTATATGTGTTCTTTGTTTTTTTTCTGTATTTGGGGGTTTTGTAGCTGTCTTTCTTTCTAGTCATGATAATTTAAATCAGAAAAATACTTTATTTACTTGAATCATTTACATATGATGAGACTAGCTTTATGACTGAGAACATGGTTTCTCTTGGTAAATATTCCATGTACATGGTCTTCTGATGTTGCATAGAATATTCTTTAAATGTCAAATAAGTCTAATTGAAAAATAGATATTAAAAAATTAAAAAATAGATATTTTCTATATCCTTGCTGACTTTATACTTTCATTTTAATCACTTTCTCTTACTGCAACAAAATTCCTGAAATAGTAAATTTACAAAGACAAAAGTTTTATTAAGTCCTATGGTTTTAGAGGTTTCCAACCAGGATTGGTTGGTCCATTGATTTTAGGCCCATGGTGAGGCACACATCATGGTGGGAGCATATGATGGAGAAAAACTGTTCACTTCATGGCCAGGATGCAAAAGAGATAAAAGAAGAGACCAGGATTCCACCATCCCCTTTAAGGGCAGACTCCCTTGTTTGATGCTTTATTCTGGGATACACTTAAATTACAAGAAAATAATGTAAGCTTCCTTGGTCTGTCTTTTCTTGTACTTCCTCTATAGATAATAATTTCCTATTTCTCAGGCAAATTCTTCCTTAAATTATAAGGTTTTTTTTTTTTTTCAGCCTGACTGGTGGAACTATTTGCAACTCTGTGTGAGTGTCAGGCACTCTTCTCTCAAATTTTTCAGATGACCATTTCCTTAGTCTTGGATAATTATTTCACAACACATGGTCTAAACACTCCAGGGAGCCATCTCCAGATCTCCACGAGTCTAACCTTCTGCAGCTCTCTACCCTGTCCTGAGGACTCTAACCTCTTCAATCTCTCCAGACCCTCAGTTCTAATTCCTCAACCCAAGGAGTCCATTGGGCCTTACCTGGGCTCCCCATCCTGTACTGCAACCTGGGGGTTGTAAACTAAGAAAAGACTAAATTCACTTTGTTTCCTTTAGCGATCACTGTCCTTCTATGTCAGTGTCTTGAAAACAGTTTATATATATATATATATATATATATATATATATATATATATATATATATTGGCTGGTTTGTTTGTCTATTTCAGTTTTGTCAAACAGGGGATATTTTCAGTGTCTGTTGCTATATTCTAGGCAGAAAAGAATATTTTTTCCCACTCTTTAAAAACACAACCAAAGGAACAAAAGAAAAAGAAAATAGGGCAGAAAAGAGATGAAAATTTTTCTCTCCTTACCCCGTTTTGATAATGTGCAATAGCTGCTTTCTATTGCTGTTGTTACAAATTACCACAAATTTAGAGGCTTGGAACAACACAGATTTGTTATTTATAGTTATGTAGGTCAGAAGTCTGACACAGGTCTCAGTGGGCGAAAATCAAGATGACAACAGAGATGTGTTACTTTCTGGAAGCTTTAGGAGAGAATCCATTTTCTTGCTTCCTCCAGCTTCTAAAAGCCTCCCACATTCCTTGGCCCATGACCATCCTATTCCATCTTCCATTCCAGCATCTTTGCATGATGGTTTTCTGTAGTCACATCTCCCTCTGACCATAGTAGGGGAAAAATGTTCTGCTTTTAAGCACCTATGTGATCAGATTTTGTTCACTTAGATGATCCAAGATGCTATATCCATGTCAGATCCTTGATTTAATCACATCTGCAAAGTCCCTTTTGCCATGCAAGGTAACGTGTTCAGTGTATCTAAGGATTAGGATGTAGATATCTTTAGGGGGTCATTATTCTGCCTACCACAGCTGACATTGGTTGGCTTAAATATTACTGTTCTGTTTACTTTTACACAATGAGAATGACATTCAGGGAAATCCTTTTAAAACCTCTGTCAAATGAAAAGTTTTAAGAAAAGAAATTTTCCAGGTTTTCTTTCTATCCAGTTATTTTTTTAATAAAAAATATGAATTGGAAAGACTGCTTTCTCTCCACTACTCACTGGTAAGCCTTCCTCTCTTGCTCATGATATTAGTTCTTTCCCACTTACCAAGATTGAAATAACAAGGACCAGCAGGTAACAAGGTCTATATATTCCAGAGTGGTACAGTAAGTTTTTTAGCTTCTGCTCCCAAGAGTCATCTCTAACTATTTTTCATAAGGGTTTGTACTGTTTCTCAAACCAATTTTATAAGTAATCATACCAGTAACACAATAATACACAATATTTATTAATTACTCTAAGTCAAATATTTCACTTAATATTGAAATTTTTTTTTGTATTGCATGTGTCAACTTGACTGGGTCACAGAGTCCCCAGATGGTTTGTCAAATAATACTCTGGGAATTCTTGTGGAAATTTTTTTTTTTGGGGGGGTGATGTTAACATTTAGGAAGTACACTTTTAAGTAAAACCAGTTTGTCCTGCATGGAATCAGTGGGCCTCATCCAATCCATTGAAGGCCTGAAAATAACAAAAAGAATGAGCCTCCCCCAAGTAAGAGAGAATTCTACAGTAGACCTTCTTTGTACTTTATGTGTGGTGTTGGCTTTTCCTGGTTCTACAACCAACTGCCTATCGACTTCACCTGCCAATTGTAGTATTAACTATTCCTGGGTCTCTGGCCTGCCAACTCATTCTGCAGATTTGGATTTGTTAGTTGACATAATAGTGTAGGCCAATGCCTTAAAATGAGTTAATGAACAAACAAATATAAAACTATAGTTTACAACAATCACTGTATCTCTCCTAATATATGCACATATATGCATATATTTATGCTATACATCTCTATATATAAATATTTCTATGAGTTCTGTTTCTCTGTAGAGATCTGATTAATACAAGCATAAATGGTTCCTTTGTTATAAGAGGTAGTTACTATCATTGTTTTATTTTAAAAATTTATATTACTTTGATAAATTATAAGGAATAGAATGTGATGATTTGATATTTGCAATGCAAGGTATACTGATTAAATCATGCTAACTAATACTGCCACGATCTTACTTATTTTTCATTTTTTATAGTAAGACATTCAAAGTTACTTTTAGTTATTATATGCAATGTTATTATTGACTTTATTTACTATGCAATAGACTTCAAAACTTCTTATTCTTATTCAAGTAAAACTTTGTACCTTGTCCTTATTCATAAATGAAAAAAAATAAAGCATAGAGAGAGTAATTTATCCAGCATTTTAGAAAGAGTATGAGTGAAGGTAAGACTAAAGTCAGGGAAGCCAGACTCCAGGTCTAACACTCTTGATCCCTGCTTCTTTCTCATTTTCAATACCTGGAAGACAGAGACTATGACTTAGCATTGTTTAGTTCTTTCAAGTACGTGACACAGTGCCAGCTCATAATCATACACCTGGTAGACCAATTAGTTGTTATTTATTTTGTATTTTTTTAACTAATTTAGATAGATTTGATCTCCCAATAATTCCCCCAGTATGATTGGGAAAAGTGAACATGGAAGACATAGCAGAGGATATATCATATAATTGCCATGACATATTTGTGTAAGAGAAATATGATGTCTTATAGTTGGTAGGAAAACTACTAAGCCTTAATAAAACTCCTTGAGATTTGTCATTATTTAACTTCACAGATACACCTATACATATATACTCGAATACAAAATCATAGGCATGATTTATATCTTTTAATATTGAAATAATTAACCCTTATAATATTTTTCATTATGAGAGTAGAAACCAGAGGGTCTTGCAAATTTCATAAGCTATGGACATTGTGGGGACTTTTGACCTGTTTCTAAATACAGGGGAAATAAGAGGCCACACCTCCTAGCAGTCAGTGGGAACATTAAGCTCACAGTCATAATGCTCAGCTTTAGCTAAGTATCTGAGCTTATTTCTGTTACTAAGATATGTTTTTGGTCCATCACATGAGACACCATGACTCATAGGAAGTTTCCTATTTTCATTAGTTTCCTAGGACTGCCATAACAAATAACTACAAACTGGGTTGCTTAAAACAATAGAATTTTATTCTTTCACAGTCCTAGAGGCTAGAAGTCTGACATCAAGGTGTCAGCAGTATTGATTGTTTCTGCAGGAAATTTTTTTTCCAAGTATCTCTCCTAGCTTCTGGTGATGGTCATCAATCTTCAGTACCCTTTGGTTTGAAAATAGATCACTCCAGTGTCTGATTCCATCTTTACTCATTTCCCCATTTGTCTGTATCTATATCCAAATGTCCCACTTCTTAACACCAGTCATTTTGGATTAAGATCCATCTCAATAACTTAAATGAAGTCAATTAAATTTATGCAGACCTTATTCAGGATCACATTCACAGGTGTCAGGAGTATGTATTTCAACACATCCTTTTGAAAGGGACAGAATTATCTTTTTGAAGGGGAAAGAATTTAACCCATGACTCTACCCTATAGCTGTAGAATAATTTATAAATTATGTTAAGAACCATTGAAGTTAGGTTTCTATTTAGATCTGATTATCTGGATACTTTTAGAATTCTATGACTTAGATTTACTCTGAAGACCATCACCTAAAGCATAAAAGCCCTGATAGAAATCATGGACATGTTCAGCTCAAGGATTGGCCATTAATATATGAAATGTAGAATCCTCTCTTCCTCAGTAGCATTTTTATTTTCTTTACCAACTAAATAAGGCCCGTATTCCTTTTTCCCTTGTATTGTCTAGCAGGCCTCAGGTACTCCTACATCTGATTTGTCAATCAATTTGCAGCTATTCTATGGCCTCCTATGAGCTCAACACCAATACCGGAAATTAACTAAGTGGATTATTAGAAGAGATAGACCAAACCAATCATCTCACTATGCCTGGAGGATGAAACTATGACCCATGTTAACCCCCAGTTAGTGACAGCTTCAGATCTTCTTACATATCATTGTACCTAACTTATACCTAACTTATATTTCTGTATCCACCATGATGCCTGCATAACTCACAAAAAAACATACATGGTGCAGTTTTGTTTTGATTTTTGCTTCCAATCCCTAATCAGAAGAAAGGATTTCCAATTTTGTCTCCAGGAGAGAAAATGCCCCCTTTTTATATCATTCAAAGGACTCAATGTACATTATAAAACAAGAAACGTTTCCTCTTTACCTAATAAATAAGCTTATAAGTGAAAGCCAAAATCTCTCTCAGATTCTGTGCAGCTGCTCAACCATCTCAAATTCAAATTTCTTCAGGCAACTCTCCTAGTTCTCAGCATTTCAATTTGCCCAAAAAAGCACTGAAGGGTTTGCTTGGACACCTGCTAATGCCTAGCTTTGAATATAAAAAAGACAGCTACATGCAGAGCAATCATAGTCTTAATCAAATAATGATTTATATCCTTGAAACTGAGCAATAAAAATTCAGACTGATTTTTTTTATAAGTTACACCTTATTCTCTACAATTCATTCAACCTGTCTCCAATTTCCATTTTCTGTATGATCAAAATCTCAAGCACCACATTGCTTTGTATTTGGTGGAATAAACTTTTAAAAGGAAAGAGATTAATTTTGCCTCAACTCATTCTTTTCAAAACAGAGAAAAAACCATAAAGTTTTGCATTGATAAAGATGTTCATTTATTAAGGTAGTTGTCTTTAGTCAGTGAAAGGAAGGACTAAGAAACTACCAAGGGCAAGGAAAAATTTAGTCCCATTATAGATAAAGCAGTATAGTTAACCACATTTTTACTTAGTTATGACACCAAATAAAACCTAAGGATATTGCTAAACATGAATTTTGATGAGAATAATTAGACCAATCAGTTTGAAAAATATCATCATTTTGTATATAGTAACTTGGAGCCCATGACTTCTATCTTCAATATAAAATGTGGTAGCATTTTTTTTCCTAGAAATTGTCAAAAAGCTTTATTTTCGCTTGACATAAGCTTCCAAGAGACACAAAACAATATAACATTCAAAGCAAGAGCTCTGCAGTTAGACTTCCTGGATTCAAGGTCAGATATTCCAATTTATTAAACATATAACCTTGAACAAATTAACCTTTATAAGCCTTCTTTAACTTTTTTGTATATAAAAAACAAATTATACCTTTCTAGCAGGTGTGTTTATGCAGATGTAATGGGATCATACATGCAAAGCATTTGATACAAGAGCTCCAAGCCCCTTCAATCTCACCATCTATATGAGAAACAAGTGTGGTCATAGATACCTCTTAAATATGGGAAGTGGAGTTTTAAGCATTAAAACTGATGCACAGAACGTCTTTTTCTTCTCACCTCCAGACAGGGGCTACCTCCCTATCTAGCCTCCTGAAATAAGTCTAACACTATGTTACTTACATCAATGGTAAAGTATAAGTAACCCTGGAGGTGCATGCATTGGGGAAGTGCATTAAAATGAAGACATATGAAAAGAAAAAGTGTTGCTTATTTCCTACATACATTTGTGCTGCTAAACTGAATGATGAATGTTATTGTTGTTTCAGACACCATTGTGAAATTTTTATAAGATCTAATGTAGACAGGTGAGAGATAAAGATTTTGTTCTCATCCAACAAACAAATATATAATGTATGAATATCTTTCATACCCACAAAGAGTGAATATGTTTTCTGTATTTTTTTAACTGCAAAATATTCTCATTCCCTTGAAATGTTTTATTAAGAGTCATTTATTTGCAAAATGTTGAGAAACCTGTGTTCTGTTCTTGACAAATAACCTTGGCATTAGCAACAGCAGAAGCAGATGCTTGTCTGCACTCTTATCCAGAGGAATATAAAACATTCCAAGGTCAGAGCTATCTGAAAAAAAAATCCAGTAAACTACAGATGAAAAAAAATACAGAAAATGAGAGATGAACAAGATCGGTGAGATCAAGTAATGAGAAATTCATCCAATGTCAAAGAACTGGAAGTACGTGGGATAAGTTTGCTATTAGGAAAGAAATCTCTGAAAGGGATGATAAAGTTTGTTTCATCTGCACAAAAGCATATGAGAGGAAATGGCACACAAAAGCTGTACTTTTACAAATTGTTTAGATATTTCTCCTTTATATCTGGATTTGTGGAATAGGTTAATCTTCAGCAAAAGAAAAAAGATGAACATAATATAAAGGTTATCTGGGATCAAAACTATAATCTATCGAGTGATTAATTGGTTTTAATAAAAGTAATTTTGTAGAAGCATTTGGAAATGTAATGATTCATAAAAAATGATAAACAAATGCTTCCTGACCAACTGTTGTATGTGAATGAACAGTGATTTTAGCACTTCGAAGTGCTTATTTATTTATGCGAATCTGACACTGCTCATGTTAACTTGGTTTTGAAATATCCAGATTATGGACTAAAACTGTAGCTTGGTGGTTGAGCATCTGCCTAGCATGCATGAGGCCCTGGGTTCACTCCCTAGTACCACACACACACACACACACACACACACACACACACACACACACAAAATACCTAGATCCATTTCCAGGGTTTGCAGGTTTCAGACCCAATCTCAGTGGGGACCAGAGGTTGCTACCAGCACATAGAACCTGGGAATAGAGGTAAGAAATAGTCACTGCTTCACTTCTTCATTCTTACCCCTGATGAAAGGGCAAGCTCATTTTTTAAAAGCAGTAAAATCTTCCACAAGGAAGAATTTCATAAAGTAATTTTTGTCCCAAATTTACCATTTTGGATTGTAGGATCACCTAGTTAGAACTTGCTATGTTGCCCAAGGTACCTTGAACTCCTGGGCTCAAAGAATCCTCCTGTCTCAGCTTCCCTTGTAACTGGGGTTATAGGAGTATACCTCCGAGTCAGGCTTCATCCCAAGAGTTTCTATTTTGAAAGACAAAAATTGAAAGAGAATTTTTTTCAAATATTTGCTTTCTTTTGGTAAAATAGGATGCACTTCCATAGAATAAACTGCAATATTGGCATGTTAGTCTCTTTGGGAGATTCATTAATCCTTCAGAATTAAATTCCAGGTTAGAAAGGCTCATTAGGAAAATTATAAATTCACATTGCTTATATTTATTTTTTATTTTTAAAATCTGTTTATTTATTCTAATTTGTTATACATGACAGCCAAATGCATTTCAATTCATAACACACATATGTAGCACAATCTTTCATTTCTCTGGTTGTACACAAAGTATATTCACACCATTCGTGTCTTCATACATGTACTTAGGGTAATGCTGTCCATCTCATTCAACCATCTTTTCTACTCCCGTGCTCCCTCCCTTCCCCCTCCATTTTGCCCTATCCAAAGTTCTTCCATTCCTCCCATGCTCCCTTCCACCCCCTTTATTTTTCAGCATTCACATATCAGAGAAAAGATTTGGCCTTTGAGTTTTTAGGATTGGCTGCTTCAGTTAGCATGATATTCTCCAGCTTCATCCATTTATCTGCAAATGCCATGATTTATTCTCTTTTAATGCTGAATATTCCATTTTGTTTGTGTGTGTGTGTGTGTGTGTGTGTGTGTGTGTTCTTTATCCATTCATCTATTGAAGGGCATCTAGATTGGTTTCACAATAAGACCGAGGAGTGGAATAGCTGGGTCAAATAGTGGTTCCATTCCAAGTTTTCCAAGGAATTTCCATATGCTTTCCAGATTGGTTGCACCAATTTGCAGTCCCACCAACAATGCACGACTGTGCCTTTTTTCCTCACACCCTCGCCAACACTTATTGTTGTTTGTATTCTTAGTAGCAGCCATTCTGACTGGAGTGAGATGAAATCTTAGAGTAGTTTTGGTTTGCATTTACCTATTTGTTGCAGATGTTGAACATCTTTCATATATTTGTTATTGATTGTATGTCAACTTCCGAGAAGTGTCTGTTCAATTCCTTGGCCCACTTATTGATTGGGTTATTTGTCTTTTTAGTATTAAATTTTTTGAGCTCTTTATAATCCTAGAGATTAGTGCTCTATCTGATGTGCCTGTGGTAAAAATTTGCTCCCATTTTCCATAGGCTCTCTGCTCACCTCACTGATTGTTTCTTTTTCTGAGAAGAAGCTTTTCAGTTTGAATCTATCCCATTTATTGATTCTTGAGTTTATTTCTTGCACTATAGGAGTCTTGTTAAGGAAGTCAGGGCCTAATCCAACATGATGAAGATTTGGGACTACTTTTTCTTCTACTAGGCATAGGGTTTCTGGTTTAATTCCTCAGTCCTTGGTCCACTTCGAGTTGAGTATTGCGCATGATGAGCAATAGGGGCTTAATTTCATTTGGCTGCATATGGATTTCCTGTTTTCCCAGCACCATTTGTTCAAGAGGCTATCTTTCTCCAATGTAAGATTTTGGCACCTTTTCTTGTATGAGATGACTGTATTTATGTGAGTTTGTCTCTGTATTCTCTATTCTGTACCATTAGTCTACAAGTCTATTTTGGTGATGATAATATGCTGTTTTTGTTAACTATTTCTCTGTAGTATAAATTCTGGTATAGTGATACCACCTGCTTCACTCTTCTTGCTAAGGATTGCTTTAGCTATTCTGGGTCTCTTATTTTCCCAAATGAATTTCATGATTTCTTTCTGTATTTCTACCAGTAATGTCATTTGGATTTTGATTGGAATTGTATTAAATTTGTACAGTGCTTTTGGTAGTATGGGTTTTTTTTTTTTTTTTTTTTTTTTTTTTACATGTTAAGGATTTTATTTAGTCCATCATTAGTGAAAGCTGGTGCGATGTTGTAACCAGTTCCCATGAGAAGTCAAAGAAACACAAATTTATAGTGGAATACATCAGTACTGAAGTAAATGTTCAAATACAGATGGTCCTCAACTTACAACGGGTTACGTCTTGATAGACCCTTTGTAGGTTGGAAATGCATTTGATACATCTCATGTCCCCAGCATTGTGGCTCAGCCTAATCTGTGTCATCGAGCTTATGTCAGGCTAGAGTAGGGAAAAATCATCTAAGCAAAGCCTGTTGTATGATAAGCTACTGAATATTTCATGTAGGTTATTGAATATTCTGCTGAAAATAAAACGGAATGGACATATGGGCATGGGAGTCACCAATGGGAGCTTTGTGGACATGATGGGATTCGAAAACACAATATCCAGATGATGTTGGCAGCATAGCACACTGTGGGTACCCTTCACTTCTCTTGGGGATCCTGTGACTGATGGGGAGCTGTGGCTCTTTGCTGCTGCCCAACATTAAGAGAGAACATGCTACTGCACCATGCAAGCCTGGCAAAGATCAAAATCCCAAACTGGAAGAATGTTTCTACTGAATGCATGTCATTTTTTCACCACTATTAAAATAAAAACTCCCAAGTTGAATCCTTTTAAGTCTGAGCCCAACTGTGGAAGGAAGGGAGCGCCTCTCCTGGGGCATGGAGAAGGAAGTTTATTAAACCTCCACAGAGGTTCAGTCTGTATCAATGAAATATTACTCAGCCTTAAAGAAGAATGAAATTATGGCATTTGCTGATAAATGATGGAACTGGAGAATATCATGCTGAGTGAAAAAAAAGCCAATCCCCCCAAACCAAAGGCCGAATGTTTTCTCTCATATGCGGATGCTAATTCACAACAAGCAGGGGGCTAGGGAAGAATAGAGGTACTTTGGATGAGACAGAGGGAAATGAAGGGAGGGGAGGGGTATAGGGTTTTTTGACAATATTAATTCTGCCTATCCAAAAACAAGGGAGATCTTTCCATCTTCTAAGGTCCTTTTTAATTTCTTTCTTTAGTATTCTGTAGTTTACATTGTAGAGATCTTTCAACTCTTAGCACTAAGTTAATTCCTGAATATTTTTTGAGACTATTGTAAATGTGGTAGTTTTCTCAGTTACTCTTTTAAAGGATTTGTCACTGATGTACAGAAATGCCTTTGATTTATGGGTGTTGGTTTTAAATCTTGCTACTTTGCTAAATTCATTTATTAGTTTTAGAAGCTTTCTGGTGGAATTTTTTGGATCCTCTAGGTATAGAATCATGCTGTTAGCAAATAGTGATAGTTTAGTTCTTCTGTTAAAAAAAAAAATCAAAAGGAGACAGAAGCAAGGTTCAGTGACAAAGTGGCAGAATAGCAGTATGACAGAAGAGCAGAAAGGCAGAAAGCCCTTGTCCAAGCAGCCAGCCTTATTTATATCAATAGGTTATACTAGGTCTCTGGCATCAATAGTACATTATTGTTCACTGTGTCTTTAGGCAGGTTACACAGTTAGCAACATTATGCCGCTTATTTCTCAGTTACATACTATAGTTGCAATGTGCTATGTTAGGATCTTTGTGTAGCCCTCAAGAAAGTTCATTGTATAAAGTTACTGTTATTGGACAGGTTCAAGCTCAGGAGAGCTTTGTGAAACATTGTGGTTGTCTAACAAGAGAATTCCCAGGAGCTGAGTGCCTGAGATCAAGTTTGAGGCTCATAAGACTAACACACAGCCTCCTCATTCAGGGCATTGCCATAGTAGCTAGGCATTGCACATATATTTGTTACCTTATGAGTTCCTGGGGAAAACTGCAGAATATTCCAAGTGTGGAGAATAGGGTGCCTATTACCCCCCAAAGTTTGCTTACCAGAGAAATGCTGTCCTGTACATTTCCACAGCCAGAATCCTTATATTCTTCTTTTCCTATCTGTATCCCTTTTATTTCTTTTGTCTAATTGTTCTGGCTTAAGTTTCAAGAACTATGTTAAACAGAAGGGGTGAAAGAGGGCATCCCTGTCTTGTTCCAATTTTTAGAAGGAATGCTTTCAATTTTTCTTTATTCAGAATGATGTTAGCCTTGGGCTTAGCATAGGTAGCTTTTACAATGTTGAGATGTGTTCCTATTATCCCTAGTTTTTCTAGTGTTTTGAACACGAAGGGTGATGTATTTTGTTGAATGCTTTTTCTGCATCTATTGAGGTGATCATATGATTCTTATCTTTAAGCCTGTTTATGTGATGAATTACATTTATTGATTTCCATATGTTAAACCAACCTTGCATCCCTGGAATAAGCCCTACTTTATCATAGTACACAATCTTTTTGATATGTTTTTGTATTCGATTTTCTGGAATTTCATTAATAAATTTTGCATCTATGTTCATTAGAGATGTTGGTGTGAAGTTTTCTTTTTTGATATGTCTTTGCCTGGTTTTGGAATCAGGGTGATATTGATCTCATATAATGAGTTTGGAAGTGTTCCCTCTTTTTCCTGGAATAATTTGGGAAGTATTGGTATTAGTTCTTCTTTGAAGGTCTTATAGAACTCAGCTGTGTATCCAGCCTGGCCTTTTCTTAGTTGGTAGACTTCTGATAATGCCTTCTATTTCATTGCTTGAAATTGATCTGTTTAACTAATGTTTATTATCTTGCTTCAGTTTGGGTAAATCATATGATTCTAGAAATTTTTTTATATATATCAAAATATTTTCTATTTTATTGGAGTACAACTTTTCAAAATAATTTCTAATTATCTTCTGTATTTCTGAGGTGTCTGTTGTGATATATCCTTTTTCATCACAGATTTTAGTAACTTGAGTTTTCTCTCTCCTTCTCTTTGTTAGCATGATTAAGGGCTTATCAATTTTATTTATGTTTTCAAAGAACCAATTCTTTGTTTTGTCAATTTTTGCAATTGTTTCTTTTGTTTCAATTTTATTGAGTTCAGCTCTGATTTTAGTTATTTCCTGTCTTCTACTGATTTTTAATGTTGATTTGTCCTTCTTTTTCTAGGGCTTTCAGGTGTAGTGTTAAGTCATTTATTTGTTGACTTTTTCTTCTTTTAAGGAATGAACTCAATGCAATGAACTTTCCTCTTAGAGCTGCCTTCAGAGTGTTCCAGAGATTTTGATATGTTGTATCAGTGTTCTCATTTACCTCTAAGAATTTTTTAATCTCCTTCTTGATATCTTCTGCTATCCATCGTTCATTCAGTAGCATATTATTTAGTCTCCAGATATTGGAGTGGATTTTATTTATTATTTTATCATTGGTTTCTAATTTCATTCCATTATGATCTGATAGAATGCAGGGTACTATCTCTACTTTTTTATATTTACTAAGAGTTGCTTTGTGATATAATATATAGTCTATTTTAGAGAAGCCTCCATGTGCTGCTGAAAAGAAAGTGTATTCATTTGTTGATGGATGAATAGTCTATATATGTCAGTTAAGTCTATGTTATTGATTGTATTATTGGGTTCTATAGTTTCTTTGTTTAGCTTTTATTTTGAATATCTATCCAGTGGTGAAAGAGGTGTATTAAAGTCACCCAGAATTATTTTGTTGTGGTCTATTTGACTCTTGAACTCTAGAAGAGTTTGTTTGATGAATGTAGATGCTCCATTGTTTGGGGCATATATATTTATAATTGTTTTGTCTTGTTGATGTATGGTTCCTTGAAACAGTATGTAATATCCTTCTTTATCCTTTTTTATTAAATTTGGCTTGAAGTCTACTTTATTTGATAAGAGGATAGAAACCCCTGTTTGTTTCCCCATTCCATGTGAGAGGTGTGTTTTTTTCCCAACCTTTTACCTTTCGTCTGTGGATGTCTTTTTCTAAAAGATGAGTCTCTTGAAGGCAGCATATTATTGGGTGTTTTTTTGTTTGTTTGTTTGTTTTTGTTTTTGTTTTCAAATCCAATCTGACAGTCTATGTCTTTTGATTGATGAAGTTAAGCTGTATAACATTCGGGGTTATTATTGAGACATGATTTGTATTCCCTGCCATTTTGGTTTATTTTGGTATTTCACTTGACTTGGTTTCTCCTTTGATTGTTTTTTCCTTTATTGTAATACCTCCCTTTGCTGATTTTCTTTGCTGTTTTTCATTTCCTCATCATGAAATATTTTGCCATGGATGTTCTGTATTGCAGGCTTTTTAATTATAAATTCTTTTAACTTTTGTTTATCATGGAAGGTTTTTATTTTGTCATCAAACCTAATACTTAATTTTACTGTATATAATTCTTGGTTGGCACCATTTTATTTCAGAGCTTGGTATATTTTGTTCCAGGATCTTCTAGATTTCAGGGTCTGAATTGAGAAATCTGTAGAGATCCTAATTGATTTCCCCCTATATGTAAATAGGTGATGACATTGGAAAGAACATTAATAAGAATAAATCAATTACTATACAAGGACATGTCTGGTCAGACAGAATATATGGAGCTTTTTCTTCCAAAAACTACTGCCTGTAAAGTGGCTTTGTAGAAATGAACACAGTATTCTGAAAAAGAATCTTCTCTCCCCACAGAGAACTGGATTGCAGACATGGGTTTCATATTGCTCTGTGTGTCACAAAGTAAACACAGAAAGCCTGTCAACATTAAGCTTTCATACTACTTTCTTCTCATAATGCAATAGTTGTATGGGAATCCCAGTATTCTTTAAAAATTCTGCTTGCCTACAAAAGGAGATCTATGTATTTTTTCCTCCAAATCTTCCCTAAATTTTTTAATATAAAATTTCTGAAATTTTAAATACAAATGCAAATAGATATTGGTGGCTGAATGTGTATTGAGAATGAAATGCTATTTTTAAGGGTGGTGTCACTCCTACAACTTGTAACAAAGGCAATACCAAAAAGTAAAAAGTAAAAATTCCAATCAAAGCAGCAATATCAAACTTTATAAAGTATCACTTTTTTGATCATGAGAATAATCATATATATATATATATATATATATACACACACACACACACACACACACACATATATATATATATATGAAAGTGAGAATTCTTTCCCTTTACAGAGCTGATGTTTTATGAGTTTAAATCTGTTCTTTGTTTTGGCCAATAGCTTGCTTTAAAACACACTAACTAATCAGTTGACCAAAGCTCTACTGGCCATTATATCTACTTGCAAACTAGCAAATTCAACTTTCAATATAACAACACAAAGTAAAATGAAGTGGAATGCTGTGATTTTAAGGGGGCTTTGCCTGCCTTTGTTCTGTGAACTTTGCCAGCTTTCACACCATAGCAGTCCCACAGCCCTTTGTTCAAACTCACAACCTCAAATGTAAAGAATGGCTTTACATTGTGATTTTCTTACCCGAGGAATCCAAATGCATCAAGAAAAATGCTCATTGAGGCTTGGAACAGAAAGAGGTATTTACTTTACATGCGCCCTAGTTCTGCGTAACTCAGCATCATGACAAATGGATTGGGATTGCAATTGAGAGTTGAAACTCTCTTCATCTCCTATGAATTATGAAGCCCAAATACATGGCCTAATATGATAATCCTTTTAAATATCGGGTATTGGTATTGAGGAACCTTGAAGATCATCATCTCACATACTTGATTAGAGCCAATCGTATGACATTGCAGATGACTCTATCAGATGTCTATTTTTTCACTGAAACACCTGGCTTCATTTTATCTTACAATGTGTAAGAAACACAAATTCTTTCAGGGAAGCCAGTGTGACGGGGTAGAGAAAGCACTTGGGAAATTTATGTATCCTCATCATCATAAGCACAAGGGATGAAGTCAAGCAGATTTGGATCTGACTTCAAATCAGTTTGGTCACTTTCTGGCTGTTTATTTTTAGGCAAATTATTAACTTCTCCGTGCTCCCATTTTCTTTCTTTTTTTTTTTTTTTTTCATTTGTCAGACAGTAATTGTGAAGATTAAAGTTTGAGGTGATTGATAGGTTAGTTGACCTAATTGGATCATTCAGCATAGTATTTAAAAACCACAACATCACCTTGTAACCCATAAATATGTAAAGCTACAATTAATAAATATATTTTTTAAAGTAAATAATATTTTTGGAGTGCATCATGGAGGAGTTCAGCAAGGGCACGGCTGTCATTTGCCTCAGAAGTAAAAACAAAGTTATACAATTGTTTGAGAGTACTAATACAGGATGAAAGTTTTGCCAGAATATGAAGAGAAGTGGGGAAAACATGAGAATGGTCAAACTATTAAAGGCTATGTCTCTCAGTGTTCCAGTACAGAGAAGAAAACACCGCATCTATTGAAAAGAGGGGGTGGGGAAAGCAAGCAATTTTACAGAAATGAAATGATGAGACATTGTCAAAAAGTTGCTTCAAAAAGTAGTTAAAAATTGCATTAAAGAAGCTTCTAGAAAAAAAATAAAATGGAAGTAGCAGTTTTGCAATGCACTTAAAAAATGAAGTGGAAAGAAAAGAGGATTGCGAGTAATGGAGAAAGAGATCTGGGATGTGAAGGCCCTTGAAGGGGATTATGTTGCCAGAAAGGGACGCCAACTCAAAGAGGATGGCTTCCTGAACTTTGTTCTCTAGTTTCCATTAGTCTTCCTCTTCAAAAAATGTCATCCATTTCATTCAGGGAAGAACATTTTGCCAGATATGCTATTTAAACATTGATTTTAGGAACATTTCCTTGATTTGAAAGTTTGCTACCAAGATTGGCAAAAATCCAAACTCTTTCTTTCTGTAGTCTTTATCATGATTTATAGGGTAGTTTTTCTTACCAAAGATAAAATGGGAAGAAGACCAGAATGTAAAACTGTACAAAACACACAATTCCTGATAATAAAATGTGTTGGCCAGAGCCACTATAGATATTTTATACTGTTTGAGAAATTTTGATTTTATACATAAAGATGTCTAAAAATTAATGTTTCTTGTTTAAAACAAGAATATTTAAAGAATGGCGAGGGAACTCTATATAATAAACTTGGTCTTATGTTTGCATGATTTTTGGCAAATGCTCCTGATTTCTGTTACCCCACAGATATACAGACATTAACCTGAAGAAAAGAAGTGGCTAAAGATAAATTCTCTTACTGCTTGCTCCCTGACAAACCACAGGACCTAAAGTAATCCTGACACATAGTTGGCACTCAGTATACATTTGTTACACAAATGAAGTGATAAAGCCCTAGAGAAATCAATTAGCAAGTAAACTCTTTTGAGTTAGCTGAGAGCTACTTGGGCCATACAATCCTGAGGTAGAAATCTTTTCAGAATCTTTTCTGAGGCTGCAGGGCATTTCAACCTGAATTCAGATCTCCAATTTCAATAATAGTGAGTAATTTGGTTTATACTCAACTGTGGAAAGATATTAACTTATTTATTATTTTTTTTAAAAAAGGAAAAACAAACAATTTAACTCCTCATTTGAATTTGGTGTGTATGTATGTATGTGTGTGTGTGTGTGTGTGTGTGTGTAGGTCCTTCTTAAACTTTCTCAGTGATTTGTTGTCAGGTTACCTCCTTAAGATATACTTTTTAGAGACTGAGCCACAACTGAAGAAAATATATCTAAAACCTGAAACAGTCTGTTTTACATAATATTTCAAGAATATGCCTCCTCTGGTAATATTTTTCTTAGAATTTAGTAAATTTCTTCTGAAACATAAAATATGCAATGATACACAATTACACGAGAAACATTTCAAAATTAGACAAATCCTACCTCATTCCTTGATTAGTTTCATGGCTAAGTAACTTTTAGCCTTCCTAAAATACTTCCCCATGTCTTCCCTACCCATTTTCCACAAAACACACTCCAATTGACTCCAACACTACATTTATCACCTGCCTGGCTTCCTGAAGAATTCATAATAGCGACTCAATAAAATATGACAGGAAAAAAAAGTGTAACATCATTTGGTAGAAATCATTGAAATGAATACAAGGACAAAACTATGGGAAAGAATGATGTACTTATTACACTACAAAATGGCTGCCAGCAAAATACATTAAGAAAATATCAGCTAATTATAATAAAATTTCTGCTAACTGCAGTTAGACTAAAAAAGTATATTCATATTCCCCATACGATAAAACACTGAATAGATTTCTTTGGAAAATAAGGGATAGGGTTCTAAGTACCTAGGAAATGTCCTTCACTGACCAGAGGCTAACAATGGATGGAACTAGGAACAGTAGGAATCCAGTTCTGCAGCATAGAGAAGCATGGGAAGAAGGCTGATTGAGAATAATTAGACATCACAGTTGGGTATCTGCAGAGATATTCTCTCCTATAATTCTGAAAACAAAACTCGAACCCAGGTATGCTACCTAGTAAGTAGGAAGAAAGGAAAAGAAAAGAGGGAAACAGTAACTGCAGATAGGTCCTGAAATTGCACACTCTTCTCCAACACAAAAATGCAGAGATTCTGAGCTCCAGAGCAAGAGTTGGCCAAGAGACTTTTCTACCACATAAAGAGGTTCTGTGTCTGTACTCTGTGACAAGACAAGACAGAAGCCATCAAACATGTGGCGCCTGAACAGGTGAAATGTTGTTAGAGTGACTGAGGAATTTAGTTTTTAATTTTGTTAATTTAAATTTAATTTTAATAATTTCAGGAATAATTTTAACTTATGCCTTATGGCCTCAAATAAATTTTGAAAAATCCTCTGAAAAGCTGGTTTTAAAAAGAAATGAAAATCAATAAAAAAGGAAAAGGGGGAAATCATGAAATGAAATTGATTTTCATGCATGCATGAGTTTGTTGGGATGAACCCCAACTGTGATGTATAACTACGAAGCTCGAATAAATGAAAAATGAAAGCAGAGTTGGGAGAACAACAACAAAAAAAGAAACCTTAAATACAGGGAAATAATTAGAGAAACTAAATTTAATTAGTATAAGAAATAGAATTGATGCTGAGGAAATAGAGTCAGAAATATAAAAATGATATTTGAGAAAACAGTAGAGGTTGTAAAAAAATATAGAAAAGTAAGTAAATAAGAAAAACACAATTTATTTGGAAGCAGATTCTATATATACATGATAAATTTCTCTTTTTCTGAAAATAGAAAAAAAATAAAGCCAAAATATGTTCAAATATATATTGTACAATATTTCTGAAACTGAGTTAAACATAAGTATGATAAATTAAATGCCAAATTATCAATTTTAAGACATGTCTTTTGAATTTGTTAAAATTTGAAAATAAAGAATTCAATGAGGGTCAAATTAGAAAAGCAAATCACATGAAATATTAGAGTGGAGGAAATGAGGATAACCTCTGAAAATTGTGAGTGTGTGTGAGCACACATGTGTGTGTCAGTGTTAGGAACTGGCCCAGGGCTTCATGCATGCCAGGTAAGCATTCTTCCATTAAGTTACACCACCAACCCCAAACTCTGAAACCTTTATCTGCAATGTTCCATGTCAGATGCTACAACCGCTACAGAATAAAAATATGGACTCCAAAATTTGTACCAGCTAAACTACTGTTTATATACATAAAGATAACCAAATGCTATTCCCAAATGAGCAAGGCTCAGTAAATATGGTACTCATTAGTATGTTTGTAAAAATCACTCGATGACAAAGTCAGTCAACAATGAGATAAATGAAGAAAAACAAATAAAATGTTTAGGAATGAGGAAGCTATAATTGATCGTAGTCAGGAAACACGTTCCAATAAAATTAAAATACCTATGGCAAAGTGAAAAACAAAAGGTCAATATTAAGAATACTAACAATGGAAGAATGATAATGACTATGTAGAAGGGGAAGTGGAGGGAGAAAATTTAAGAGCACAAACTTCTCTATTTGTCATGGAAGGAAATCATGACATACTTTCTAAATTTGATGATTTTTTTAAAAAAAATGTAACTGCTTTGGGAACTAGTGATAGATTTTTATATTCACTGCAAATATAAGAAAAACAATCAACCTAGGTAAATTTGATGCAAAAAGGTGAATTGTGAAAGAGGACTTAGTCATCTCCGGAAACTAAGAATTGGAAAACACTTCCAATTCAACTGTATGAAGAAATCAAAAGCCACATGGTATATCTGTCTTTCTCAACATTTCTTCCATGATTTTCTGTTTCTATATTTCTTCTTTCATTCCATCTCGACAATTAATTTCCACAAACTCACATAGAGCAAAAATCATGGCTTAGACCATGGTAATTTTGCATATTATTACTTTAGTCTTCAGTTCTCGTTTATTTTTCTTATCTTCCAGTACTAAAATTCTGAGTGACATATTCCATAGGTCCACTTCCAAGTCAGTTGCCCAATTTTAATTCATTCAATTATAACAGGAAGCAAGGATGAATAAAAACCTGATTTGCCCAGCTTAAGTCACATGTGTATCACTGACCCTATCAACTATGACCTGGAAGCCAGGAGAGAAGTGAGATTAGAGTGAGGGTAGAGGACTCCCGCAAGAAAAAATCTATAGGAAAAACACAAGTTTAAGTTACATTTCTCTCAAATATAATCTTCTGAGACACCACCTGTAACTTCCACCTCATGCTATAATTACTAATGTTATGCACAAGATATTTCTAGTTTATTTTGCTTCTTTCAAGGCTACTTCTGTCTAGTGGGTGGAAGTGCCTTCATACTGTGTTTGAGTTCAGGCACAGAGATAAAAACAGCCAGGCTGTTCCATAGGCTTGGGTAGCTGGGTGTTCACAAAAGAACAAATCTTTCCTGTTAACCTATGATGAACATGTACCATGAGATATCTACTTTGTTGTTTTAAGCCACTGAGATGTGATTGCATTTTGTTACTGAAGAATTATTTAACTTACTGTTATAGTTTGGACAAGTGTCCTCCCAAAGGACCATGTATTAAAGACTTGGTCCCTAGAATGGTGCTATTTATGCTAGAATGAGGTGATGAAACCTTGCAAAGGTGGGGCTTAATGGGAACTCTTAAGTTACATGCCCTTGGGGAGGTTTGTGAGACCCCAATCTCTTCTTCATCTTCTCTTCCTCTTATTCTCTCAGGGTATAAGTAGTTCTTCTCTGACACATACTGTCACCATGATGAGTCTCTCTTGCCTGAGGCCCAAAGTTATGGGACCACTCAATCTTGAACTGGAACCTTCAAAACTAGGAGCCAAAATAAACCTTTTCTCTTTGTAAGTTAATTGCCTAAGTATTTCATTACAGTGACAGAAAACTGACCAAAACCTGTTATGACTACTCATCCATCCTTTTCATTAATTAGTGTGATTCTGCAGGGCCCATCAGCTGTTAACTATATCATGGCATGCTATATTTTGCTGCTCTCTTACTCTCTGGATAGTAGAGAAATACCCTCAGCTTCTTTGATCCTTTTTCATAAGAGGTTTCCACAAGGTTGTTGAGACCCTGAAGAAAGTATAGCTTTTTTACGTTTAAGGCATATTCTCAAAAAAGGCAGATGCTGGGCCCTGGGACAGAGGATGATAAAGCACAGATTTGCAGCCATTCTTATCAGCAACTATAATCTATTCAAAAATTTTACCCTCTGTCATTTATTTTATTATGTGCTCCTACATTTATTCCTCACCTAAAAATCTTCTTTCAGAGTCCAAAATGCTCCTTAGTTGACCTTTCCCAATGATCCATTTTCTTAAACCATCAGGTTTCCCAGGGCTTTTGCTACTGTCCCTCAATGTGACAATAAATCCTAATGAAAGGAATATGACAGAGAAAATCCGCATAAACTAAATGTAAGGGGAAAGAAAGAAAGCAAAAAGTTAACCATTTATGGGGGACTCAATGGGCCAGGTGTTTTAATTAGGTTTGGGGTTTTTTTGGTTTGTTTTCATTTTTTTTTCCTTCTATGATCACAAGAACTTACAAGAACAAGGTTAAGGAGGCAAAGTTTATTTGGGACTCATGGTTTCAGAGTTCCCTGTCAACAGACAGCCAACTCCATTTCTCTGGGGTCCAGGTGAGGCAGAACATCATGGCAGAAGAATGTGGAGGAGGAAAGCATCTTAGAACATGGCAATCATGAAACAGAGAGAGTGTTCATTCACCAGGGCAAAAATGTATGTCCCCAAAGCATACATCCAGCAACCTATCTCTGCTAGTCACACTGTACCTGTGTACAGCTACCTCTAATTAGTCCATACCAGTGGATTAAGGCACTGTAATTGGGTTGAGACTCTTATAATTCATTCATTCTGCACTCTCTTGCAGTGCCTCACACATATGCTTTTGGGGGACACCTCATATCTAAACTATCACACTGAGTTCTCACTGGGGAATGATTTTGCCTTCTGGGTGATATTCTGCATGGTCTAGAGACTGTTTCATTTGTCACATCTAGACAGGTTGTGGCTACTGGCATCTAATGGGTAAATGACAGAGATGCCACTAAACATCCTGCAATGCACAAGAACTGCCCATGACAAAGAATTATCTGATCCAAAATATCTCTACTGATGATATTGGGAAAGTCTGTGCTAAAGGTTTAATTAGGAATTTTGTCTTTAATATGAATTTGTCACTTTGGATGCTGTCATAGTCCTCCTCCATAAATTAATACTATACATTTCCTGTATTTGAGATAATAATTTTGGTGTTGCAACCAACAAAGGAAATGATACAGTAAGACAAAGAAATGATACACTACTAGCTACAAATAAGCATTGTCACAATAGTCATCAAAACTCTTGGTAAAGTCTCACACTTTAAGGGTGATTTGTTACCTGATTCAAACACAGGAATATTGAATCCATCTAAGAGAAGCTATAAATTATTCCATTGTTCTCTTAAAAAAACTAAATTTGCAAGCATAATCAGAACATATTCTCACAAAGTTAGAAAGGATATCTGTATCATGATCTAGTTTTTATAAAGTACTATCAAGTTTAAAAAAAAAAAGCATTGACCTCAATTTTTAATAGTCCTGGGGGCCCAAACTGAGGATACAGAACATAATCTCTTATTCCCCGAAACAGAAGTTGAGCCAATAACATAGGGTACTTTATAAACGAAGTAATGTCTGGTGTCCTGGAACTAAAGAAACTGTTGGCACATTCTACAAAATCACAGCTGTTTCAGTCTCATTTAGTGACTGGTCCCAGTCTCTGAAGCCCATTTTGCCTTTTGAAATATAGCACAGCTAGCTATTCTGCAGCATGTGATTACAGCCACTGACAAGGGAGGTTTTCTTTATTTTTTAGCTGTGTCACAAAAGCTTTAGAAAATCTTGACAAGTGCTGTTAAGAAATACAGATTACTTTTTAGAAAGAAGATACATAGGGATTTCTTAATGTGCCCATAATTGTGCATATTTTTTATCCACAAACTAAAAACATGTTTAAATCATTAGGGTAAAAAGGTGTCCTTCCATAAAGAAAAAAAGAATTACACTAATGTAACACATGCAATGGTGTTGCAAGAAAGAATTTATGTGACTTCATTCAATGGCCATGTGCATTTTTAGATTCTGAAACAAAAGTCTGCCAACAACTCTGAATCAGACTTTTCTTACAGCAGGGCCCTATCCCAGGAGACTAAAGAGCTTAAAAAGTAGGAAAGATGCCATATTTTGACATAAGACAGCTGTGAGTAAATGGGAAAGGGGGCAAAAGGTGAAATGAGTATAGACACTCAACTCCTTTAAGAGTGATTTTTTTTTAAAGGCCACAGTAAGAAAGGGTTACATATACTTCTTTGCATAAATGTCAAGGTAGTAAACCATTGGCAAAAGTTCATGTATTTATTTAGGAAATTGTTTTATAAAAAGTGGGAACATTATGGTAATACTCAGTAAACTCCAAGCAGTAAATGAAGTAACTTCTTTTAATACTATACATTAACTTCTCCCACACTCTAAACCAATATATAAATCAGGGCAAATAAGTCAGCTGATAATTTTTTTAATAACTTAAAGCATTAATGAAAAATAAATTTGAAAGGATTCTATATTGAATAAATGGAAGTAGTTTGGGCACTAATAGCATGGGCTGCAAATGTTTAATTATCACTAAAGTGAATGATCCTTCAAATTCTACTGGTTAATAAAGTATTTTAATTAAATATTATTTGCCCAAACTTAAGTTTCCAGCTTGGTATAAAAACAAAATACATTAAGCAAAAATTTTTCTAGAGTGCATAATGAAATTTCCCATCCTCTTAACCACACTGGAAAGCAAGCATGATTAACCTGGGAAACCAAAGATCCGGGAAGAAAGATTTCCATAAATGGGTATCCACAAATCTGAGGAATCCTTGAAATTATATGGAGAATTGTATAGACAGGCTATACTTTTAATCAGCTTCTCAAAGTGAATCAGAGCTCATAAAAAGTTTAGTGCCACTGGTACAACACAGAACTTAAGTTAACGCATTTTTGACTAATCATGGTATTCATTACAAATATCTACTTTTGTCTCCCATTCCTACCATGCTGGAACACAGAGATGCACACAAGATATTAAAGTGATTAGGTCAATTTGTTTAGCCACAAAATGACTTGGAATTATCACTTTGAATAATAGTAGTCAAAAATAGACTACAGATACAGTGAAACTCCTAATCTGAGTACAAAAGAAAAAAAAACCCTAGTCTTATAATTTCTGTTGTGGTTTAGATATAAGGTGTCCCCACAAATCTCAAATGTGAAACAATGCAAGAATTTTGAGGTGAAATGATCAGATATGAAAGGTAAAGCTTAATTGATGGATTAATCCACTGATATGAATTAACTGGGTGGTAACCCAAGGCAGGTAGGGTTTGACTGGAAGAAGTAGGTCACAGGGGGGTTAATATTTTATCCTTGGCAAACAGAGCTCTCTCTTTCTTTCTCTCAATCTTCTTCCTCATTACTAAGTTCTGAGTTGCTTTCCTCCTCCACACCTTTCCACCTTGATGTATTTCCTCACCTTAGGCCCAGAACTGTGGAGTCAACTGACCATGCACTGAACCTCTGAAACCACAAGGCAAAATAAACTTATCCACCTCTAAATTGTTCTTGTCATATCTCTTGGTCTCAGTAATGAGAAACAGACTAAAACAGAAATTGGTACCAGGAGTGGGACCATTGCTATGACTAACCTGACCATGTGGTTCAAAAACCTTGGGACCTGATTTGTGGAGATATGAATTGTGACAAGTTTAGAGATGTAAGCTGTAAAAGCTTTAGATTGTTATAAGAAAAGCTTAATGTGTGATTCAAGTGGGGGTTCAAAAACCTGAATGCCAATGCGGGTAGGACTGTGGATAGTAAAGACTGGGCTCATGAAGTTTCAGATAAGAAAGAGGAATCTATTGGAAATTGGACTAAAGGCCATTTATGTTTCATTCTGGTAAAGAATTTGTCTACATTTTTTTTCCCATGTCCTGAGACTTTCTGTGTGACTGAATTTAAAGGTGATGAACTAATTGACCTGGCAGAGGAAATTTCAGGGCAGTACAGCATTCACACCATGACTTGTATATTGCTGGCAGCTCCTCGTCAAGTTTACTGTGATAATCAGGAGCAAAAAAGCAGAGTAGAAGGATTTGAAAAACTTGAAGTTTGATCGGAAAAAAATGCAAGTAAAACTGGAGCTAAATAGCTGTGGTTGTTGAAGAAATTACAGTCAATAAAAATGCTAAGTACTTTACCAAGAAACAATAGGAAAGATGGCTTGAAGGCACCTGAGAAATTGGTAAGACCTTATCCATCTTAGGCTAAGAGTATAAAAGTAAAAATTCCTTTAAGAATTTGAACACCCTACACAGGGACCCAGGAAGTTATTTACCTGGTTGCCCAGGTACTTAGAGGCTGCTGAGTCATAGTCCCAGGAGACTTGGATATAGCTCAATATGATGACAGATCTTAATATCAACCAAGTAGTCTTGGTTCTATAGGAATGCAAAGTTATAAAGTTGGGGTTATGGAGGCTTTCACCTCTCTCTCTCTCTCTCTCTCTCTCTCTCTCTCTCTCTCTCTCTCTCTCTCTCTCTCTGCATTTTGGTTGTCATGTTCTGAATTGCTTTCCTCTACCATGCCCTTCCACCATGATATTCTTCCTTACCTTGGACCCAGAGCTATGCAGTCTGCCAACAGTGACTAAAACCTGACTTAAGCAATTTCTATTCCTGGACATTCCTCAAAAGAATTGCTTTCCTATACTTTTGCCATTTGTAACTTAAAACCTAATTACAGGTCTTATCTGATGGTTACTGTATTAAAACTTTCCTGGTTCATTTGAAAATCTGTACTGTCTACCATAAAACGTGGAAGATGTTCAGTCAACTAGGCAATATGATTTTCACAAGTTTCAAAGAATGGGTAGCTTCCTTATTTCATTCTCAGCAGGTTCCCAAAAATATAGCCTAAATTTATCACTACTTGTGAGTGTATATTTGTAATACCCTTATGCTTGAAGTTAGAATTTTTTATTTTGTTTTGGTAGATAATGAAATCTCTGAGAAAGTTTTGGTGTTCTAACTTTCTATGTCATTTCCAGCACTGTGTATTCTAGGTCAACATCTGTATAAATTGGGGAAAGTCACTTTGACATATTATGCCTCTGTATACACCCACCCACCCCACCCCCCCCCACACACACACATACACACACACCAAGAGAAAGTATAATGATCATTAATGATGATATCAAATATATCGACACAAAAATATTATTCAGTACAGGTCTTGATTGTTCAATCATTTCTTTATTCATGGGTAAGGGTAACAAAGATTCTTCTATATTCAGCTTTTGAAAATTAACCCATCTACAGAAAAGAAAATGAACCCACTTACCAAAAATATCTTTACTATCTAATGTTTTATTACAGATTTTTAAGCTACATATTTACTTTCTTATCAGTTTAAAGAAATGTCTTATAGAGTAAGTTTTTGCATGTCTTCCATGGTAAATTATTCTATTTTAAATTTGTTATAGTGTTATAAATAAACCACATAATTGCTTATGAGGACCAAATTACAGCATAATCTGAGTGCATCTGAAATGCACAAAGTGTTCTCATTGTTTCAATTAGAGAAAAGAAGAAAGTTACCTATTAGAATTAACAGCTTAGCCTTTAGCTATCCATTATTCAAAAATAATACATCATGAATTATTCACTGATTATAAAGCACAATACACTGTTAAAATTCTAATGTTGCTAAAATAAATGTGTTCTTGGACCTTTCATTTTGTATTAGATATTTTGGAATAACTAAAGGCAAATACAGTCAGGTTCACATATGGGAGGAAAGCAGCAGTGTAGCTTGAGACCACATTAAAGATAGATTCTAAGGAGCCTGGAATTCATACCATCAATATCACAAATTTAGGTTAAGATGGTAAATTATATTTTTAAAAACCTTATTTGCAGATATTTCACTTTGATAAGACTAGGTATAAGACAACTTGAAAAAAAAAAGTTATTTCACATCAATGTCTCCAAACTTGTGTTAGGCTAATTCTTCTATTAAGAGGATGATTTATGAGAGAAGATTTATAGACAGCAGGGTCAGAACAGAGTGAGAACTCAATGGACCAACAAGTACTATGAATTTGTGGGAACAGAGAGAGGTACTCCCTCTGCTGTATGGGGAAAATCAGAGAAGAATTATCCAAGATCAACTTTCAGAGGATAGATACAGCAAATAAGGATGCTAAGGGTACTACTTGAAGATGAGCCTAAACAAGTTATAAATTGGTAGTCAAATGATCCCTCTCTCCTTGGTCCATCTTCTCTTTGTGCTTAACATCCTATTTTGATAATTTACTCTATAGATTTTTATAAATTAAAATCTATACATATGTTCTTCTTTTAAAATACAGCCTATAATCTAATATCTTTAATGGTTTTAATTCACAATGATATTGAATTATCCTTGATGAGAGTACAGAAAACGTCCTGTATGTTAGAATAACAGAACTGAGAAAAGAGACAATAGAATTTATTGTAAACATTCATAATTTGTATATTGAAATATTTGGGGAAAGAAAAACCCCATAAACCAACTTTTAGTATTAATTTTATTTGCTTTTTTTTTGGCTTTGTCTTCTGATTTTGTTTGTTTGTTTGTTTTTGCCATTGTGGGATAGAACCCAAGGCAAGGGCTGTACCACTGAACTATATCCCAGTCAGTAAATCAGTTTTTACGTAAGGAGCAGGATGGGGAGAGTGGGAGGGAAATGATGATTTGTTCTAGATTTGAAGCCTCTTTATGAGTACCTATGATACAAGATGATCTTGGGTAACTTCCAGGAACATGAAGACCCAACAGATGGATACAATTATGTCAAAGTCCTTCCAAACTGATTACAGAGTTCACAGAGGAAGTTTGGGGTAATTATTTGTGGGTTAATATTGTCCAAATTCATTGTTTTAGTTGTGGTTATGTGTTCTCATTGAGAAGAACTGATCAGAGTAAAGTTTTAATTTATTTTGCTTGTACTTCTCATATTGAAATAAAATAGACAATAAATTTAAACTCACGCTGTATTTAGACCTATTGTCACTATCTGGGCAACATCAATTAAATCAGATTAAATATAATTGCATAGAACAAAACCATTATTATTAATAAAATATACAGAAATTATATCCATGGTAAAATGACAAAGTTTTTTAAAGTATTCATTGAAAAAATACTAAGTGTATTTTCAAATAGGTAACATCAGACTCTAGAATTGTTTAATTTCTGAAACACTAAACATAAATTGGGTCAAAACTGAGAAAGCAAAGGTAACCAACATATGACACTGTCAGATATGGATGTTTCCATACTGAAAACAAAGTAAGTTTTTTAAAAAATCAATAGAATGTTATTCTTACTGCTCAAAGATGGCTGATTATTTAGATACTATAGAAAATATACTGGTGGTTTTGGAATTCATCCCTCAATTCTATTTAGAATACATTTAGAGCCTCCTCTGCTTTCACAGATCATGTGCCTCAATTTCCCAATGTAGAATTGCCTCTGGGCAGTGCCAGGATTGTCATCTATCAGAGACAGAATAACCTCAAGAACCATTCCCATTAATAGTTGGTCAGATAAGTCAAATGGCATAAAATATATTTTATTAAAGGAGTCAGTATCTCTGGTTTACACTGCTCTGTTAAGTGACATGACATATGCTTTTACAAATTAGTTGGAATAATAATTAGAACTCTCCCATAGCCAGATGTTGAGACACACATGCCATGTTAGACAAAAATATAAATGAATATTTTTGAGCTGTATGCATTTTTAAACCATTTAATGTCTGCATATAGTGCTCAGGTTAAATTAATTTTATGTTTTTATATTGAGATATACAGTCTCATTCCTAGGAGGACTTGAGGTTGATGTACTTGACTTCAAAACAGACAAAAATGCATGAGCATATTCAGCACTGTAGACAGAAGACCCTTATGTCATTCATTCATAGGTAATACTTTAACCCCATGTGCATTGATGTAAGTGATAAGAATTTTGGCTCTCTGTTCTATTACATCAATAAGCTTTTCGATTCCTTGTCTACCACCTTGACTTTCCCAGTAAACCTTATCAAGAAACAGAGACTGAAGGAGTTTCTGCCGTAAATGCTGGCTCTTCAGAACAGAAACTGCAGATTCTGGAAACCTGAAAAGACAACGTGATATTTCATCCTTAGTAATTGCTTAGAAATATGAGTCCTTTCCCAACTGCCCTGCCATTCATTCATCCCGCATAGATCACATAATTAAATGATACCTTGAGAACCAAAACATTTTTGTCACTGCCAAGATGACACTTCTCTTAATAATAATATAGTAGAAGCATGTGTTTCGAATGAACTGAATTTCCTAACCCATTGAGAACCTGACATACTAATGTCTTATTTAAGGTTATTTGTATGTAGGCAAAGAGTGGCACAGAATTAGGTTTCCTTGAGACAAGCAAAAATACTTTCTTCAGTCTTGAGCTCCATTTCATCAGCATCCTCAACAAGTGACAAGGTGGGATTTTATGTCTGAAAATGTGAGAAGCAAAGTGCTGACAGTTTCAGTAAAGTGTTCTCAAAGAGTAGAAGTTATACAACTGAGAGAGGAAAATTTCTCATTTTACTATGTACATTTGGGATTACTGGGAGCAATATATTTAGTGGAGTGTTAAAGTTGGACACAGTTTTGATCTAGAATGTCCCCTAAGAGACCCATATGTTAAGAGCTTGGTCCTCAGGGTAGTACTATTGGGAGATAATAAAACCTTTAAAAGGTGGGCCTAGTGGGAGGTTTTAGATTGCTACCTTGAAGGAGATAGTGGGGTCCTGCCCGCTTCCTTTTCCTCTCTCTTGAGGTAGATGGGACTGCTCTTCCATGCACTCCCACCATGATATACTGGGCTACCACAGACCCAAAACAACAGAGCCAATTGGTTATCTATTGAAAGCTACAAAACTATACACCAAAAGAAAATTTTCATTTTAATAAATTGATTATCTCTGGTATTTGCTACCATAATGGAAAACTGACTTGCACAAATGTTTTTCAAATAAATTTAGTGACACAAGTTTTAGAGCCAAGTCACTGCATAAGACATCTCTCTGGGTAAACCTAAGGCCAGCTTGGAAGGGTTTTTGTTGCATTACCTTAAGAGGGTACAAAATCCCATTTGGTCTTTCCCAGCTTTCACTAAAATGTTGACAAAAGTATTATAAAATATTAGGGTTAATAGTTAATTTTAAAATAAATTCAGTTGTACCTTTAAAACTATAGCAAGAATATTTACTCGCTTAAAGAGTACACGCTGCCAGAAATTTCAGACCTTCTAAGCACCTCTTCCATTTTTTCTTTTTAATATCAGAGATTGAACTCAGGGCACTTAACCACTGAGCCACATCCTCAGCCCTTTCCTTTTCTTACTAAATTTCTGGGGCTGACTTTGAATTGGCGATACTCCTGCCTCATGTGCTGGGATTTCAGGCATATACCACCATGCCTGGTCACCTCTTTTTGATGAGTCACAGGAGGAATGGCACATGGGAAGTATGGATGCAAGGGATCTACGGGCTCTAGCCATTCTGATCCTACCTGAAAACCAAAGGCCACAGAGCTAAGCATGCTTAATAATTCTGAGACATGTGGAATGAATGAAATAATGCTTACAAGATGCTCTGAGTTTCCTGAGACATTTATTATATGATCTAGTGGACTACAATATTAATTGAGTAGCCTTTTTACTCTATGAAGTATTAATAATCCATTTATAAATTCTATAGTCCTTCAACTAATTTAGTTGTGGCAGAATATATGAGATAAAACTGTTAAAACCATAAGTCTCTTTAGTGACTAATCCTCTTCATAAAGGAAAACAAAAATATCACTGGTCTTTGCATTACACTGATTAACAGGAATATTCAATGCATAAATCTGGAATTAGTGAAGTCTTCATTTAACTTCTCAATGCGTGAATTATATTTCAAAGATTTAGCTTTAAACCCAGTGCTCCTCACAATACACTTGAAGTTAAATTTTCTCTGAAAAAAACAAATAAGACTATTATATCTACATGAATGTTTGAAGTGGATGGAGTATATTCTGCAGGAACTTTTAATTCTGAGAAGAAATTTCAGGTCCTGTAATATCAATTAAGTAAGTGATGTCTTAGGAATGTAAATTTTCCTATACATAAAATTTCCTTAGTTTAGACACTCAAAGAATAGAATCTGTCATATATTCTACCTTCAATACAAAAACGGAACATGAAGCTGGGCAAGGTGTCCCATGCCTGTGATCCCAGAAGCTCAGGAGGCTGAGGCAGGAGGATCGCAAGTTCAAAGTCAGCCTCAGCAACTTAGCGAGGTCCTAGCCAAATTAGCAAGACCCTGTTTCAAAATATAAAATTTTAAAAAGGCTGGGAATGTGGTTCCATGGTTAAGTGCCCCTGAGTTCATATCCTGGTGTAAAAAAAAAATAAAAAATAAAATAACTTGAAGAACAAGTATCAATAGTCAATAGGATAGGTAACATGGCAAAACCTCATGAAATTGGTCTCACAAAACTCACTTTTTAATCTTTAAAGTATATAAAATTCACATTACCTAAGTATTAGAGTTCAGGAAGAATAATCAAAATATGCTTCAGAGTATTACAAACAAGAAATTTTAGGTGTTTTTGTTTTGTTTTATTTCGGCTTTTGCTTTCTGCAGTGCGGGTGATTGAACCCAGGGTCTCATGTATGGTAGGCAAGCTCTCTATCAGTGAGCTCCATTTAACCTTTATTGAGAAAAGTAATAGTAACCAAGCATGAACACCACATATTATTACAAGAAAAAAATATTGGGCTTGGATTTGGAAGAACTGAGTTTTAACTTCAACTATATTCTTTTTTTTTTTTTTAGGTGATATCTCACTGTGACCCAGGCTGGCCTCAAACTTAATATCCTCCTGCCTCCACATCTAGAATAGCTGGGATTCAGTCATGTGCCACTTTGACAGGTTTAACTCAATTTTAGACTTGCTGGTATGCTTTCCAGCAGTCACTTAACTTCACAGAATTACTATTGTACTAAAGTATCATTGTACTTGTAAGTCTCCAACTTACCTCAGTGTCCTAGTCAATCTGATTTTAGACCAAGGTAGGAAGCAAAGAGAAGATGGTTCTCTTTGAAATCTCTCATCACCTTGAAATATAGTCAGTTTCCATGCTAGGGTTGAATAGCTCAAACTTTATAGCTGGTTCCTGCCACTATTAAGTGTGTCAATTCCTTGTTTTCAAATAAATGTAAGATCAAGTATTCCATAAGCGCCCATCATGTTGTTACTTACAATGAATAGTGCATAATAACTGTAGAAAATAATGGGTCTTATTGTGACATTTTCACACGTGTGTATTATATGCTTTGCTTATACCCACCTTCCTATTGTATTTTAACTTTAACTTCTGCAAAGCAGAATTCATTTTCTCTAGTTCCACATATGTCCCCACTCTACCCTGCATTCTTTCTAAGTCCTGCCAAATGTCACCAGATTTTTGAGGGCTTGGTCATTCCTGAGTATAGCTATACTTGTTCCCTTATCTGGTTCTCATCAGCCCTCCCTTTTAGATGTCAAACACTTTCCTCCAAAATCTTTGTCTATTTAAAGGATTTTCAAGTGTCTCCAAAACCGTCCTACCTGATCAAAGCCAGCATTAGCAATTTAGCAAGGCCCTGATCAACTTAGCAAGACCCTGTCTCAAAATCAAAAATAAAAAGGACTGGGGAGGTTGCTCAGTGGTTAAGCACCCCTGGGTTTAATCCCTGGTACCAACTCCCCCTACCCCAAAAAAAGCTTCCTACCTAAACTTAAGTATCCAGCTGTCCCTTGGATATTGTACCTTACACACCAGATTGGCTTTAATTTTACACAGCCTTCATAAAACTCACTTGAGTTTATTATGAATCTGGACATCCTGCCATGGCAATAGCTGCATATCTGTTAGTTCCCACCATGTCCTATTCCATGCCCTAATAACACAGCCTCTGCCACCTGCTTATTCCTCCTTGGCCATTTCTTATTCCAGGCATCCTGCAGTCTCCCAACTTAACCCATGTGGGTTTTCATAATGAGGACCAAGCAACACAACCGTGCAGGTTGTTAATTGATGCCCCAATGCACTCTAGACATCCGTCCTTTCTCCACATCACCACTCCCAGATTCACATTCACAGTTCCTTTCAAGGGTTAAAGCTATCAGACATACGGTGTGAGTTTTCTCATAACCTTACTACTTACTTAACATAAATGCCACATCCAGAGGATGTTATTCCCACAAAAAAAACTTACTCTTTGATGCCTTCTAACAATTTGAAGTTTAAGTTATCTTCACTTCTGTCGAAGAAACCCTTATTGTCTATAAAGACCAAATGCCTCGGGTCATGCTTTCGCTGGATAATGTGTGCTAGAGTCGCAGAATTTTGGTCATCACAATTTGGCCTCAATCCATTCTGTACACAGGCATCTTCCTTGCGTGGTCTGAATCCACAACAATTTGTATCTAAGCGATTATAAATCTGAAAATGGAAAACAGAAACAAAATCCAAGAAGCTGAGTAAGAAATAAAATAAAACTTGGGAAAGTCAGAAGATTTCCATAGAGCTGGTGCTGTCTGAATAGCTGACCTGCCAGAATCCTTCAATTAAAGACAACTGTCAGAATAAGTCCAGGGTTCACAGCCTTCTGACTCATCCATGGCTGTAAGCATTTCCAGCTTCTGCTAATAGCTCCAGAGTCAGATCATCCAAGTTAGGCATCTCCACCCTGAGTATTCAAAGTTCCCACTGACATCACATGTAGACTTATGGCCAGCAGGATTTTGACTCTATTCAGAAAAGACAAGACACTATTGTACTTTTTACTTATCCAGGAGGTAACATCTTGCTTTCTTCCTCAGGTAGGATTATTCAAAATCTCACTGACCTAAAAGTGTATTGCACTGGACTTCAGTATTTCAGTAGCTAATCTGAAATAATTTAGAAGAAACCTATTGGAAAGATCTTAGGCCCAATAATGAAAACTAAAACCATTACCTATATGGTGGTAGATTCTGAATAAGTGAGCAATAATAAAAACTATTAAAATACTTTGAGTTTTAGGAACTGCCACCTTTCAGAAGAGGATAAACAGATTAATTAGAAAACTGTGTAATTCCATTTGGGGAATGAAAAGAAAAATAAATCTTTATGAATCAGGGTAAAATAAACCTACAAATTAAGGAAATTTAAAGTCAATTCTCTGCTCTCACACTTAGCTCCACAATCTTGTACAGATTCCTCTATATACTATCTCTCCATTTAATTGTTGTATAAAGGAAATGGTACAATCTTCATTGCATAGTTGGTAGGAAGATTAATGAAAATGTTGTATACCTTCCAACCCTGATGCAAGCATCTAGGAGATACCTGCTGTAGTTTGGACTCTGAGTGGCCTCAAAGACTCATGTGTCAATGACTTAGTCCCCAGTATGGCACTATTGGGAGGAGGTAGAACCTTTAGGAGATGGGCCTAGTGGAGGTCTTAGGTCAATAAGGGTGGACACTTAAAGGGGATATTGGGACTCCAGACCCTTCCTCGCCATGCAATATCCACGCGGTACTGCTTTACCATAACCCCAAAAGCAAAAGACCAACTGGCCATGGACTAGAAATTCCAAACCTGTGAGTCCAAATAAACGTTTTCTCTTATAAGCTTCAGGTATTTGTTACAGTATTGGAAATCTGACTAAAGCAAACCTGGAAAAAAAATTGAAACTCTGCTATTGTTGAAGCACCCATAGATAACAAGATTCCAAAATAAAAGGCAATACATCCATCTTATAAGAAGAACTGAACCTCAGAGAGGTTAAGTAACCTGCCCAGGGTAGAATATTAGTAAGTAACAGAGTTAGGCTATAGGCACAGATCTGTTTGTTTCCAAAATGCCACAATTTTCCCCTAGCACATTCTATTGAATGTTTGAGACCAAAGATTGTATCTATGCTCATAATTCAAAAGATGTCTAGACACAGACACTGACACTTTTATTCTTTGGATATTTAATTCCCATGCTTCTCTCCTCTTTCTTTGTTTTTGCAGCTCCCATGGGGCTGGCTCCTGTGGGAGGCCAGCTACTTAGAAAGTGACACAGAAATAGAGTGCCAAAATTTAGCCTACTTTGGAATGATCTTACATTAAAACTCAATAATCAAGGATTGAACATCTACTACAGCTCATCAGTGGACAGGACAACAAGGCCAAAGTTCCCTGTGGCCAGCACCTCCTCACCTTCATACTTTTCAAAGAAAATGAAGTGGTCATTTACCTTTCCCTTGCTACCACAGCAAACTGCAAAAATGGGACAAATGACCTTCCTCTCTGTTTTCTGAATGTAAATAAACTTTGTATCAAATTTCATGCTTTGAAGAGCAGGGACTGGAGGAGAAGCTATTATAGCCCAATTTTCTACAAAGCTTAAGTAAAGCTTATCATATATGGCAGCGGTGGTCAATGAGCAAATGAGCATTTGTCAGCTTAGAGGGTACATCGCTTGTTTAGAAGTAATAAGAGATTGTTTCTAAGCAGCTCATCTATAGGGCCATAAACCTAACCAAAAGGTCACAGTTGCTGTTCTCAAAGGATGGCACTTGATAAAAAATTCATTTACATCTAAAAAACAGAGAAAGGTCATTTGCCCAGTTTTTGAAGTTTGCAAAATTAAATAACCACTCCAGGGAACAATAAGTCACCACCATTGATTAAAGTGCATTTGTTTGACATGAGCCTACTACACAGGGTGAGCCAGGGTTTCCCAAGAAAATCACTATAGGTTAGAAGAGCATATGGAATGAAAAACAAAAGCATAAATTTAAAACTATTAGGAAAATTTATTTAGCCTCTTATCCTCAAATGATTCATTCATTTCATGTAGTACCATGGCTTTTCAATAAAAGAGAAATCAAATTATAAAAGAGACTGCACCTGATTGACAACTATTTAAGGTCAGGAAGAACATAAAAAATAACTTTTCTAAAAGCAACTTCTTACCCAATTCTGCCTTTTTAAATAAACATTAATAATCATTACCAAAGAATCTTTATAAAATTTTTCCATCACCATATGTTTATGTTCAATTACATTTGACATCTGTAAATGAAGAAAAATATCTTTTAAAATTTTGATCAAAACAACAAGATCTATTACATTAAATGTATGGGCTTAGAATTTAACTCTTAAGGGCAAAATCTGCCAAATTTTTTACAACAGCTCTGAACCCTAATTTCCTTTATCGTTGATTTAATGGTGGTGGAGAAAGGAGTAGGACACATAGCTAATTTGTATTGTTTCTACAAAAAAAGCTCTGTTAGTCCATTTTTCAACACTATGACAAATACCAGGAATAATCAATTTATAAAAATAAAAGGTTTATTTGGGTTCATAGTTTTAGAGGTTTTAGTCCATTGTCTGTTGAACCTACTGCTTTGAGCCTGGGGTGGCATATTATAGCAAGAGAATATGGTAAAGCAAAACCACTCTCCTCAGGGCCAGGAAGCAAAAGAGAGAAAGAAGAAGTAACTGAGTCCTAATATCCCCTTCAATGGCACAACCCCAATGACCTAAATTCCCACCACTAGGGCCCATCTCCTAAAGGTTTCACCACTTTCCAAAAGTACCAAGCTGAGGACCAACCCTTCAACATATGGGTCTTTATGGAGTATTTCAGGCCCAAACTAGCAAAAGCTATGTATAGTAAATATATTGATGTTAAACAATGGCCTTAGCATTTAGGTCCTAACCTTTAATAATTTTATAAATGCTGTAAATTTCTAATTTTGAACTACATGAAAATATTAAAAGTTAGCAGTGGAAAAGACTGATGTCAGGTTTTTATTTATTTTTTATTTTTTGCTTCACCAACATTACATTGTTTCCTACAGTATGTTGTAAAGTTCTTTCTGTGATCTACTTTTGAATCACTCATCTGTGATGATTTTACCATTTGTCTGGCCAACTGTTGTGACATTCATGTCTAAGAGACATTATCATTAAAAATGAGTTCGTGTGTTCAGCTCAACTTCTCTTCTGCAAAATGTTAATGCTCACATGTTGAGAGAGTGTGTGTGTGTGTGTGTGTGTGTGTGCACACGCGTGCGCGCATGTGTGCACGTGGAGAGATATAGAATAAGACTGTGAGGTCTCAAATAATCTTACTTTGTTTATCTTATCCTCCAACTGTACTAAATTATGTCTTTGTATTATTGCCATGGTCTAGCAAGGGGCTTGTCTGCCTCTTAAATCATGCTAACTCTTCTTAGAATTTTTAATAGTCTTCCTCTGAATTCCTGTTCAATACACCAGAAATGTATTCACCACAAAACTATAATCCACTTCCTTAAATTCAGTGCCATTTTGGTTGGCAGTTGTTTAAGCTATATACTGAAAATATCCCTGCTTCCATTTAAGATGGCTTACCTATTTTTTAAAGCCTAATAAAGCACATCCTACATAGCTATGAATCTATAATATGGTTTTAATATACTTGTTTAGTGCACACATTAAAACAATCATTTCATCTAATTATTACAAGAGTAAGCACTGTAGTTCATATCTTTGTGCCTCTGTTATCTGTTAATTATCCTACAAAGAAGGAAATTTGGGTATAAATTGTCACTTAAGCAATTGTGAATTTTAGTCACCAGCATGGCAGTACTTGAATTTACATCTTATTCTTTAAAACAAATAAATATTTTTGCAAAATTGCTTTTCCACATCTGAAGAAGACTGCCAATCACAATTTTCCAGAAAATCATTCTTTTCTATTTTAGTAAAATGTATCTTTTCAGTGTTTCTCTAGCTAAAATTATACTTATAAAAATCCAGGTATTCCAGCCAATTGGGGTGGAGGAGCCCAGTGGAATATATTTCCTTCTGAAATTTATTTTTCTTAATCCAATTTTCCTTTGGTAGTCCCAGTTTTGCCTATAGGAAAAAAGTATCTTATAAGTGATTCATGATTTTCTTGTAGTGTCTAAATGAAGGCACCCATGCTCTAAGGAGTTGGCTCAACAAGATCCATTAGAAATCTGTAGAAACGATATCTTTCAAACTATATGCACACCACCTATTCTAGCTGTGTTTTCAAAAATCAGTCAATCAAGTAATTGGGTTAGTTTCTTTATAGCTTCTTTTTCCTCAAGACAATGTGATTAAACAAGTAACTTCAGGCAATGCCTGAATAAAGGTAATAAAATATATTAGCTCTTCACTTTGTGGCCATCACCAAAATAGCAACAACCAAAATAAAGTTCAATGGCTTTGTGACTTATGAAAAAAGCAAGAGCCAAAGGAGACATTTCAATATACCTCCTAACACTTGCAGGAAGATAGATCTTCCCCCTTGTCCGAAGAGCTGAAGCAGAAGTACAAGGCTTCATCCTTGCCCATCTGAAAGGATGGTAAAGTTCACGTTGTTGGAGGACACTATAAAGGTCAGCAGATTGGCAAGTAGTCCGGGTTTACAGGAAGAAATATGGCATGAATATTGAATAGGTGTAGTGGGAAAAGGTTAATGGTACAGCCATCCATGTGTGCATTCATCCCAGCAAGGTGGTTGTCACCAGGCTAAAACTGGACAAAGATGCAAGAAGATCTTTTAATGGAAAGCCAAATCTCACCAAACAGGAAAGGGAAAGAGCAGATATAAGGAAGAAACCATTGAGATGAGTATGAATAAATGCATCTTATATACAACTTTCAATTAAAAACTACTCAAATGAAAAGAAAATATACTGACTGTGCCATTAATATTAATAATGAAAAATATAGTGGCCATATATCAAGTGCTGAGTATGCACAGAAACCATATACTTAAAGCATCATGTGTATTGTTTCTTTTAATCTTCATTGTAACCTTGAGAAATAGGTCCTATATACAGTCCCATTTGATAAACGAGGAAACTAAGGTGCAAAGAGGCTAGTTGACTTCCCCAAGAACTCTCAACTCTTAAAGGACAGAACTCAGGATTCAAACCTAGATGCACAGGACTTTGAGGCATGTATTTATCCATCCTGACTATAACTCCCAATTAGAGTCTTCCAGCAATACTGCCAAAAAAGCAAGTACATTTGTACTGAATGTTAAATGATACTGCATTCAGTAAATATGATTGTATGGGGTTTAGTAGAAACACAAAGAACTTCAGTGTGGGAGTTCAAGGAAAAACTCAGGAAGGACAGGTTTACAGTTGAGCATTAAGTATTAGCTAGAAAACAGGTAAAAGCATAAAGGTATTTAATCTCTAGACAGAGTATGTTAGACCAATGCTTCTCCATGTGAACTATTAATTTGTTTTAACAAATTAATCAGTAAAAATTAGAGCAATGAGGCCAGGTGCAGTGGTGCAAGTCTGTAATCCCAGTGGCTCAGGAGACTGAGGCAGGAGAATCGTAAGTTCAAAGCCAGCCTCAGCAAAAAGCAAGGAGCTAAGCAACTCACTGAGTCCCTGTCTCTAAATAAAATACAAAATAGGGCTGGTGATGTGCCTCAGTGGTAGAGTATCCCTGAGTTCAATCCCTAGTACAAAAAAAAAAAAATAGAGAAATAAAATCTTCAACAATACAAAATACTAAAAAAAAAAAAAATAGACTCAGTCAACAAAAATTGTTCTACCAAATTAGTATTGAAGTTTCTGAATGCTTACTTGCAATATGAGTATTTATCTTATCCTGGACTGGTGTGAAGTGGCATGCATCCTTGGATCACACTTTGTACAGCACAGCATAAGACTAACGGTGCCAGGAGTAAGGGACGTGAAGGCAGGCAGGCAGAGCAAAAGATGATTGTGAGCATTGTGCCCAAAAGAAAAATTTAACTATAGTTATATCTGCAAGTTTTCTCATTTTCTCCTATAGAACTGGAAGAAAAGGAGACGGCAAGGGAGTGGGAGTCAGGTGAAAACATTTTAAAAAATGACAACTAAAGCAGAACATACTTGGAAGATGAAGACAGAAGAAAATGAGGATGTTCTTGTTAACAGCAAATTTCCATTATCGAAATGTTTTTCATTATGTTGGTTAAAATTAGCTAAACTTGTATATTTTTTGTGCCTGTGTTTTCCTGTGCCTCCTTAAGGTCTGAGTGAGTGTATATACATGGGAGTTTACGTAAGTAGGTGTATTTCCAGTTTGCTAAGTCAGTATATTAAGATTCTACACATTTCTTTTCCCAATTTGTTTTTACTATTAAAAATTGCACCTTCAGAGCACAATTCCCAACACCAAACTATGGAATCAGCCTAGGTGTCCATCAATGGATGAATCGATAATGAAAATCTGGTATATATACACAATGGAAAATATTCAGTCACAAAGAAAAATGAAATTATGGCAGTTGCAGAAAAACAGATGGAATGAGAGGGCTGGTTAAGCAAAATAAGTTAAACTCAGAAAGTTAAGGGTGGCATTTTTCTCTCATAGGCAAAAGCTAGAGAGGAAAAAGGAAAACAAAGGTGGGGATGGATCTTCTAAAACTCAAAGGGAGATCAGTAGGGAGAGGGACCAAGAGGTGGGAGACAGGGAGAAGAGGAGAAATGTTGGGGAGTCATATTGGCAAAGTTATATTGTTATATTGTGCATATATGAATATCTTAAAAATGCCATCAATATGTACAACTATAATGCATCAGTCAAAAGATGAGGAAATTTAAAAAAGTAAAATTCATTATAAAATATGTTAAACATTTACCTGAAAAAAATTAAACCTTCAGAAAGAAAGTTGTACTTTTAAAAATTTAAGTACTTGATAAAATATGTAATTGGTCGAATCTAACAATTCATCTAAAACCTAGCATATACTAAGCATTCAATAAATGTGTATTTTACTGAATAAAATCTAGTGAAAGTTGGAAGTCACATTATCTTTGCCTATCTACAAAGTTTTTCCAAAGCACCATCTTTTATGGGGAAGGGTCAGACTAACAAAATGATGGTGGTATACCAAGGCATAGATTTTTTGTTTGTTTTGGGGGGCACATCAGAGATAGAACTCAGGGGCACCCAACCACTGGGCCACATCCCCACCCCTACTTTGTATTTTATTTAAAGACAGGGTTCCACTGAGTTCCTTAGTGTCTCGCTTTTGCTAAGGCTGGCTTTGAACTCACGATCCTCCTGTCTCAGCCTCCCAAGCATCTGGGATTACGGAATGTGCACCACCGCACACAGCTAAGGCATAGATTTTTTTTTTTTTAAAGTAAATTCCAACAAATGGAGCAAAAAAAAAAACAGTTAAAAATAAATAAACAGGGTAATCAATGGAACTGCCTATGCTTATCACTTAACTTGGTTAGCTTCTTTGTGTGGGTTTAATTTCACAAACCATGGATTATGAATTTTCATATCTTGAGAAGAGTCCAACATATTGCCTTGCATGAAAAGGCATCTGATAAAAACACAACAGGCAGGTGTAACAGAAATAACAAAAGGAAATTCTTCTCTCTAATTAGCAGTTTTCTGGAAAACTACTTTGAATCCAAGTTACCTCATTGGACATCTCATTTGGTTTTAAGAATGTATGCAGAAAATAGTTAACTTTTTCAACAGTTATCTTAATTATTTCAAAAAGACAAAGACAAAAAACAAAAATACAATCCTCTCTTCAGCACCACCTCAGGCATGTAGAGATGCAAAACCACATAGGTTTGTTTGTTTATCAGCTAATCACTCATAGTGGAAAATCCTTGTACATGAGTTTTTCTGGATGTACATCAGTATATGGTTTCAAGGTTACTAATGGAATTGAAGCTGAATCCTTGTAGTCTAATGAATGTATAAAGTACACCAGGTCATAGGGAAGGGCAACCTTGGACAAGTCCCACAGTCCCCTGTACTTGTCAATACAGATGTAGCCACTCTGTGAGCTACACAGAGCAAAAACCCACAGATCCGCCTACACCTGGATCACTTGGGAATGCTCACCTCATGAAACAATGGATATCATTTTTGTTCCGTGCTGCCATGACAACGGGTGCCTGTTACAGTAGTAACCATGCAAATGTGACTGGCAGAGCAGTTGATGAACAAAGAGAAAAGTAAAAATAATCTACTTCCCACATATACATCTAGCAAAAACCACAGGCTCCCCGTGCCTCTGCTTCTGTGAACAGCAATCTTTACACTGCTCTATCTCTAGATTCCACATTTAAAAATAAATATCAATATGTACCAATTCAAGGAAGAATCTCTACTTCTTTTCATATTACCGAATCACAAGTCAAGTCACAGTGGTATTTCTTTGTGGATAAGTACAAATATTTTTAATGCTACGATATATTTGGATCTGGGGAGCTCGTTTGTGGACATAGTACTTCAACCCATACACCACACCTCTGGATAAGTACCAGCAGTCAAGCATCACTATAACACAGACTCTAGATAGAATCACTAAGCAAGTGGCAATCTATTTTTAAGGAAGGAAAGTTCATGTTCTATAATTTGAACAAACAGAACTGCATGAAAATAACCTCTTGCCAAAGGCACATCCACCTTCTTGTAAAGATTTTAAGAGTGTGCAGACTAAAACAATAATTTTTACATTTTATGAAATTCTGATTTTATAATGAATTTATACTATGCAAATAAGTATTAAATGCAAATGAAACAAGCTTATCATAATAAAATGTTTCCTTTCAATATAGTGAAACATTATTTTTAACTTGTCATTAAATAAGTTTATAAATAAGCTAAAAATCATGTTCATTTATATCTGAAAGGAAATTATCCCTGAAAACTTATCTTTTGTTTAACTTACTGTGAGTTAAAATATTGACATTACTGTGAGTTAAAAAACATACCAGTTTTTTACATAGGTTTTACATAGAATTTTCATCAATTTTATTTTCTCCTACAATAGGGATTTTATTAAAAGGAAATTAATAAAAATAAGACAAACTGAATGATTATAGCAAAATGCAACTCTGTTTATAATTAACAAAATCTAATAACTATTTAAATGCACGCATTTTCATGGAACTCAGTTCTCTTAATAAACTAATTAATTCTGACACTGATTAGTTTTTTGGTCATTAAAAATAAATTTTAAACTGTTTTCAAAAATTATTTTACATATCATATAGAATTTCACATTCTCAGATGTACTTATTTATATGTTCCTTGAATTAACAGGTTGCTATAAAATAAAGTCCTTTAGGTAACCTGCTAAGACATTCCAGAAAAATGCTGATGTACTTCATAATATAAAGCCTCTAATCATCAAAATAATCTAAACTGGCATGTATCTTTTTTTTTAACCATATTTCAAATGAAGAAAAAGTTCAGAGAGGGTAAGCAGCCTGCCTAGAGGAAGAAACAAGTGACCAATGAGGGTTTTACAGACATCCGGGTGACCTACCCTGCTGCCTCCCTGGGTAGACAAGACAGTGTTCTTGCTTTCATGGAGATTACAGACTAATGCCTCCAATTATGTTTCTCTATGTTTCCTCTCCAGTGACCAGCATCATATTTCCCAAAGTGAACAAACTTAGTAGGTATTTGAACTAACAAACAAACTTAGTAGATATATTTAAAAAAAGAAAATGAAAGAATGAATACTGGCTTTATTTGGCTCACTTATTGGGAGCTCACTCACATAGTTCAAATAGCTAACTACTAAAAGGTGTCTAATTAGGCCATAAGCCATGTTTCCCCCTGTACAGTCTCTTGTAAAAAATAAAATAAATCTCAAAAATCTTAAAATTACAGAATCTTAAAGTCACAGAAATGTAATACCTTTGAAGTAACAAAGAACTTACTGTACAGACAAAGGGGATCCTATTCATAAAAAGTCAACCGAGGGCAGTGGTTTATAACTCTTGACTTCAGGACACTTTTAAAATCATTAAGGACTCCTAAAGAGAATTTATTTATGGGGGTTATTTGGCATGTTAAGAATAAACAGAATTTTAAAAAATATTTTTAAAAAACATTACATTTCATCATAATTAACATATTCAAGAGGAAATTGCTATACTTTCCAAAGAAAATTTAAGAGAAACAAAATTTTTATTTCAAGTTACAATGGAATATAAGCTCTAAATTCCAATAATCACATGAGTGCTTTTTTTCAATACAAACATTGCACTGAGAGATGCAATACATATGCTTCATACATTCCTTTCATCACTGTGGATATTAAAATGATATATACTTATGGTAAACATTTAGTGATATTAATGTTTTTTATTGCTTCACAAAGGACACTCCTAAATGAATCTGGCATTTAGCTCATGTGTTTTTTCCTTGTGAGTGGAGTGGTAAACAAGACTATACTGACTAGTAGTAGTTTAGTGTCTATCTTAATTCATGCTAAAACATCAACAGATTTACCCACTAGTGTAACCATCAGTACAATGGAAACAGAAAAAAAAGGCTTTCAGTATTATTATGAAAATAATTTTGACTTCATGGAATGCCAAAAAAGGCAAACACACACACACACACACACACACACACACACATACACATACACACACACACACACACACACACACACACACACTGCTACAAACAGTCCCATTCAATTTGCCCATGCAAAAGCAATGATTCCTTAAAGTTCATATATCTCTTAGTAAATTGTGTCCATAAACAATATAAATATGATTGGGAAGAGAATGAGACTAACAGAATCCTTATCCCACTTTTGCACTGGGTGAACTCTCAGTTAACTCTTCACACTCTGAGTCTACTTCTTCATTAGCCAATAATGAACCATAATTTTTTAAAAAGTAACCAAATATATATATAGAAGGAGAAAAGAGAGAACGGAAAAAAAACAAACAAAACTAAGGAATATCTGTGTGCCCTCCCAGGTATTCCTGTGGAAACACTATCAAGTCAGTTTTTCCAATCATTTAATTTGCTTTCTTGCAGATGTACTTAGAGGGCCAATGCACTAAACTCCTGTTTCCCTGTAACATTCCAGTAAAGTCGGTTTCAGTCCATGGTTGGTTTCAGTCTATGGTTTAATGGCACAGGTAGTGAGAAAGCCAGTTCCAAAGCTAGTTTAAGTAATGTATTAAACAATCTTTGAATCTCAAATGTTTGTACATAGAATCCCACAGGCATTCTCAAATCTGTGATCTCTCCAACAGCTATATGTATTTAGACTTACTGACTAATATGTACTAACTATGCACTGATCAGCCTAAAATATTTGTGGAAGAGTGGAAATAAACAAAAATAATATATAGTTAAATAATATGTGCTGCACTTTGATTTATTATATTATATTATCCCATTTTAATTATTCCTTTGACAGAGACAAGAGCAAAGACCAAGGTCGACCAGTTTCCTAGTCTACTTTTTATATAGATGAGGCTTTAGAACAATCAATGCCAATAATCTCTGAAAATGAATGTAAACAGTAAGTGAAAAAATATATTAATTTTTATAACAATATGATCTAATAATCCCATCAGTGGGTATATGTCCAAAGGAAATAATATCAGTATGTCAAAGAGATATCTGCATTCCCATGTTTATTACCTCACTATTCACAATAGCCAAGTGTGAAACAAACTGAGGTGTCTGATGGATGAATGGATAAGGAAAATGTGGTACACATTCATAATGGAACATTATCCAATCATATAAAATTAAATTCTATCATTTTCCATTTTTCACAATATGGATAGAGCTGGAGGATGTTATAGTAAGTGAAATAAGTCAGACATGAAAAGAAAAACACCATTTGGTCTCACTCATATCTGGAGGTCAAAGAGTTGATGTCATAGAAGTTGAAAGTAGGCTAATATTTACCAGAAGCTAGGAAATGTTGCAGGTGGGAAAATGGAGAAAAATGGAGAGAAGATGATTAATAGGTACAGGGTGTAAAGACTCATAGGAGGAATAACTTATAATGTTCTCTACCACAGTAGGGTTTAACTATGGTTGACAACAATTAATCATACATTTCAAAAATAGCTAGTAGAAACAAATGATAAATGTTCAAGGTCAATGGATATTCCATGTACCTTACTTGATCATTACATATTTTTTGAAATATCACACTGTATATCCAAAAATGTACAAACATGTATTATGTGTCAATTAAAAATTTTAGGAGACTGTTTTTAAAAAGGAATGCACAACGTTCTAAAGGATTCCATGTTGGAAGCCAATACCTGAAGAATTGTGTGCTCCTTAACAAGAGAGATATGCATTGATTCACAGGCAGCTTTTAAAAGAAAGTATGCTGGGCTCTAGAGAAGTACATTTTGATTGCAGAGACTAGTTAGCTAGCAAGCTGTCTCTATGTCAAACATAGCTCAGTGGGGCTAAACCACCTTTTCTCTTCGAAGTTCCCAGCATGAAAACTCAAATAAATAGCTAAAATCTGTGAAATGAGAGAACATGGTCCCCAAATGTCATTTCTTAACTAGAAAAATGTCAAAGCCCAAAAGGGCGATTCATAGGTCAATGTCTTTGTATTTACTTTCCCAAACTGTGATATTTTGGAAGGGAATTTGAGCACCAGAGAAGAAGATTCCATTAAGGCCCATAAAAAAGGAAAACCATTTGCCTTTTGAAGTATAGACCCATATAATTCTAATGTTGGTTTCCTAATCTCCCCAAGGTTTTGAGAAGGCCTAACACTCAGAAGGAAACAGGTCAACTTCTGCAAAGGGAGATATTTCAGAATTCCTAGATCAGATGCTCTTTGAAAGGTTAAATCCAAAGGAATTCCCACGTGGAAACAGAATGTGTTCTGTAGACAGTTAAGGTAGAATTAGATGTGCAGATCAATAAAGAAAACAGCTGGGAAGGAACCCCACTGAGAAACACTGGTTCCCAGGCATGAAAATAACATTTTGTCAGATTCAAAAGACAAGTTACAAAATCTCAAATAATGACACAGGCCCACAGACTAAGTGGAAATTGTCCAGATAGAACATAGAAATCCTTCCATTCAGATGTATTTAATTTAATTGAATCCCTTAAACAATTTCCTGTATGTCCATAATTCCTGGTTTTGTTTATAAAGTAAAATAAGAAGTACTGAACTATGCCAACAGAAAAAAAAATAGAACAGATAATTATGAAGCAAACTATTCAAATTAAACACCTACAAAGCTAAACAAAGCTTTTTATATGATGTTAAAATGTCCAAAAGCAAGAAATATATAATCTGTAGTATCTGTCACATTAAGACTCTGATTATAGTCTGAAGAATAATTCTTGGCTGCTGCCTTATAGACATATGTTCTCAGGAATAGATTTTCTCTATTATCTACCTCCTACCACACCCTTATTTCTGCCATAACCAAACTAGATATTGGCTAGACTAAGTATTTTCCTAGGAGCAGCAAGTTGAAGAAAAATACATAGTCAATTGCCTTTACAGTAGGTAAATTTTTAAAATACACACAGATATCCACTTATTATGCATGGATTCATGCATACATGCATGCAAAATGATCTTTAAATTGACTGGAAAGATGTGTACTGATTTCATTAGAGGGATGACTTGTGGGGAGAAAATGCAGGAGAAGAGCAGAGGGTGACATGAGTCAAAGGGAACTTCAACTTATTTTTATATCTCTGAATGCAAGAATGAAAAAAACATTGACAGAATAATTCTGGATAGGAGAAATATGGTATTTGTTTTGTTACTCTTTATGCTTTGGTATTTTTTTATGACTGAATAAAAGGAATAGAAACCTTGGAACAGAAACTAGGAATAAAATCTCAAATGAGTTTGCAAATTCTGTAGGCTGAGAACCCCACAGTTAATAAATACTTTAGGAGGTACTCTGCAGTTCCTTTGTCTGTATAAAAATGACAGTCTCTGTCCCAATCTGACCTGAATGACAGGCCCAAGAAAACTAGTCTTATGTGGTCTTGTGGATTCTTTCAGCACCAGTTGCTGTAATAGGAATCCCTACACTGTAGAAAATTCAAAGAAATACCAATATAATCCCTACTATCAGGGGCTTGCCATATTTGAAGACTCAGAAAATCATAGCTATGATAGTTATATATACATATAAATACATATATGCAATTCAAATCTTTATACATGGAGCGGCTGTAGATATGCTGGTTGAGTTCCTGATATCTGCCAGGCATTATAAGTACTTTGTGTGCATTACTTTATATTATTTTCATAATAAATATGTAAAGGAGATAGAATTATTCTCCCACTAAAATGACAGATTGTAGCTTAGTGGTAGAGTGCAGTTTAGTATTAATAAGGCCCTGGGTTCAATCTGCAGCACCAAAAATAAATTAATAATAATAATAATAATAAATTAAAGTTCAGAAAAATTATGAACTCTCTACTATTAAACAAGCTGGAATTTGAACTCAAATCTGTTTTACATGTGCAATATTTTGTCACTTCTCTATAAGTTAAATACAATATAAACTTATTTTAAAATTATATGAGATGTCCAGAAGAAGAAGGGTACCTAATCCAGTTAAGTGAGTCCCAGAAAGCTTTGCAGGAGTAGTTCTGCAGTGGAAAATACGTCAGGAATGTGATAGCAGATAGACCATGCTCTACAATACACATACACACACACACACACACACACACACACACACACACAGTGCAAAGGAATGGTGACAGGATGGAAAGGAAGTGAGAAGGTCAGGTTATAGCATTTCTTAAAAGCAATTGTCTTTTTTTCTGTATAAACAGTTCTACTGGATAATCAAACAGGAGATTAGGGGAAATTTATCTTCAAAGAAAAATAATAAATGAACTAATAGGTAAAGAAGTGGGATAGAATGAGGCTATCACCATTTTCCAATGCCTGAATGAACTGATGGATCACTGTGAGTATCTGTCACTGCTAATATCATAAAAATGATTAACTGGATATTAACTGTGTCCCAAAAAAAAGAATGAAGCACTATCTATAATGAAGTTTTGACAAAATAAAGGCAAATCTTATCAAGTCTCTAAATTTAACACCAATGTGCATGGAATAAAGACAAAAATATAGTACACGGAAAAAATATCAGAATATAGTACATGAGAATAAAACAAAGTCACCAAAGAAAATCACGGAAAAAATATCAAAATATAGTACATGAGAATAAAACAAAGTCACCAAAAGAAGTGCAACCAGCAAAATCCAGAGTGTGACCTCCACAAAACAAAGGTCTAGTTTCTTCAATAAATAAATGGAATGGGGGGAAAGTAAGAGAAGTGGAGTCTATAAATTAAAAAACAGACCAGCCAATCACAGGGGTAGGCTTAATTTGATTCTGATTCAGATAAACTGAAATATATAGCATTTATGAAATAATTAAGAATCTGATCACTAAGTACATATTTATCTGGAATTGTTGATACATTTTCTTTGGGGTATTATAATGTGCTTATGTGTAATAATGTACTCATATGTCTCACCCTCTAGTGATACATATTGAAATATTTTCAGATAAAATAACCTGATGTCAATGACTTGCTCCAAATTAACATGGGCACAGGAATTAGACAGGGTAGAGATGAAACAAGATTGGTAATAAGATGATGATTGTTGCAATTGGATGATAGGTACATTAGAGCTCATCATAATATCTTGTTATGTTTAATTTTTTTCACTTTTTTGGGGGGGTGGTGTTGGGGATTGAACCCAGGGCCTTGCACATGCTAAGCACATGCTCTATCACTAAGCCTCTATATAATTTTAATACATTATTTTCCAAACAAATGGAAGTCTTTGGAGATTCTGTTTTGACAAAGGCAATGTGATTAAAAGGGAAGTAGGAAAGATCAATTGAGCAATGATTTGCACATTAAATGGCAGATGAGGAAGACTACAGCCAAGGAGATCCATTATGAGTCTCCTACAACATTCTGACTGTATTGATGAAAGTCTTATTAATTCCAGTAGCATTAATAAGAATGAAAAGGAAAATATGACAGGGGTGATTATGAGAAACTGTCAACGTTTGCTGCTACTTGACTATGAGGCACTAAGCAAAAGAAGATTAAAAGGTGACTCTAATTTTCATACCTGGCAAATTTAAAAATAGAAAATGTCATGAATAGAAATAGGTAAGTCAAGAGGGCAAATCATTAGGGGATGAGGTGACAGATTTGCTTCCAGACATCAATTTGAAGCAGCTGAAATGACCAAATGCTATTTAAAGGAAATTGTTTAGCTATACATGCATAGAAATGATAACCTTTGTGGCTTTTTACTCAAAAGTGATGACCCATTTAAAAATGAAGTATCATATATTAAACTTACTGTAATAAAATATAATTAAATAAAAGGTAGGACAAATCTTGGATTTAAAATTAAAATAGTTCAAATCCTTCTCTATAACAACAATTTCTTGGCATGTTGTAACCCTTTCATTTACACCCTTTTCTCTGCAATAATCTGTTTCTTCGTCTCATAAGTAGATCTGTATACTTCTTCTCTATCACTTCCTTATCTCTATATACTTAAACATAAAAAGCAAGAAACGCATTCTAGTGCCCAATAAATATCAAAATTTTTGGCCAATTTGCTCAGTTATTGTAAGCAATACTCAGAAGAATGAAATGATGGTGTCATAATTTTAAAAGTCTTCTTAGGCCTTTTAAGATGAAATAACATGATCTTATTAACTAGCATCATCAACATTGAAATGATTTTCAATTTCACTTATGACAAAGAACAAAGTTTGTTGTATACAATGAAAATTCTATAACAATTAAAATACATTTCAGAGCTTAGCATGGCCACACCTGCAAAGTTTTAAGTTTATCATTTGTGATGCCTAGAATCACACCGTCCCCTTTACCTTAGTAAGAAACTCCCTGTAACCAAGCAAACCACTCAGATTCTCTGATTCTCTCCACACAAAGAAATTGGGAAGATACCTCAACAAAAAAAATAAAAAGCAGAAATATTTCATTCTCTAAATCCTCTGATCCTCAGCAATCTTTGCTCATCAGATCCCAGCCATTTCATCATGCTGACCAATATTGCCAAAGCTAAATCCAGAATCTCTTGGCTACTCGGAGCCAAGAAATTATCTGACTACCTCATCTCTCATTGTTCACTAGGAAATAAATGAGCAATGATAGCAGTTTCTTGCTTGGATCGATCAATAAGTACATAGCTGGAGGTCATTTAGATTGGCAATATTCTAGTTCTGTGAAACAATAAGATTGACCCAACTATTTGAAATCCCAATGTCCAAGACTCTGAAGCAGTATGCCTCTTGCTGACAGAGCCCCTGCCTGTGTCTTTCTTCACTGGCTTCTGAAAGCTAGAAGTGAGACTCTTATCATGGAGCAGAAGGGAAAAAGGGAGAGTTGCTTGGGAGAATTTCATAATGTACCAAGAAGGCCATAATCAGAATCTTTCTTTAAGTAACACATAGAATGTTCCTGAAGAAACAAATATCCTTTTAGGAAAAAAATAATAAGTTTCCTCATATTTAAAAGAGAATTGGTTGAAATTTTAACTTTTATTTTTATTGTAGTATTAAATGGAAAAAAATAACCCATAGGATCAAAGGAGAAGGGAAGAGGTCAAAGATTAACACTCCTCAATCAAATTCATTAGATTCAGGAAATAATCTTTACAAGCCATGTTAAAAGAAAGGTAGAGGTAACAGAAAAGAGACCACTCTAGGGGACAAGGCATACCAGTTCATATTGTGGTTTCTTGCTGAATATATGAACATAAGTTTATTACTCACAACCATCTGAGACAAAACTACCTTTAGGAAACAGGAAGTTTCTGTAAACATCATTTTTTCCCATTCAATGAACTTTTTCACACTTTTAGCTCTTTGCTAGGATCCCTCTCTCTTAAACTCTTTTCCTGTCCCTTGGACTCACATAATTTCCATGTGTTCTTTCATTTTCACGCTAAGTGTCATGTCATATTCTCAGTTCACATTCTCTAACCTCTAATTCCACAAGAATTGACAGCACCTTATTTCTTTCTGCAAAATTTTAGACTTAATTATGGTGCTTGATATAGTGTATCATTATTTGTCTCTTATACTTAGATTGTATAACTCTTGAAGGCAGAGAGATGGTCTCATTCATATTTTTATCACCAGAAGTAAAACTGCTCAGTATCTAGAACAAATAAGAACATAAAAGAGTTTTAATTAAATTCAAGTGGAAAGAACTATGTAATTCTCTTTGCTTGTGGTAGAAACAAGTATTTTCCAAGATATGGATTTGTTCATCCCCTCTGTGAACAGCCATTAATTTCTCATTGAATAATAATGTATTCTTGGAAAATATAAGTACATTTACTTATATTTTACTTACTCCATTAAATAGTAAAAACAATGTCTATTTATTTCAGTCTTTTATTTTCTAATATTCTAATTATCTTCTTTTAACAAAAATTACTTATTCCTATATTACAAGCATACTTTTATTTCTTCAGCTTTTAATATTTCATATCTGGCATCTGGGGTTTAATATTTTAATATAACTAGGTAAATTTTTTGATCAAAAAATAATGCTCTGAGTACTTGTGACATTTTTAGACATTCTACTGCTAACAGAAATGTTACAAAGTTGAATTAGACAGGGTCTTACCTTTGAGAAATTCACAGCTTACTGGAGAAGACAGACTAGTCAAATATAATTAAACCTTAATGGAATGAGACCTACCATATAGATATAAAAGACCATAAGAGAATTAAAAAATGAAATTATTTGGGAATGACTTGCAATTTAAAAAATAAAAGTAATAGTTTATTTAATTTTTACTTACTGCTACTCTTATTTCTGGATGACCAATTTGTTTAAGAAATGTTAAAATTTATTTGCAACCTTATGTACCAAGCATTATTCTAAATGCTTTATGTGTAAAAAAGTAATTAATCCTCCTAATAACCTTGTATATATGCATTATAACCATCCTATTTTTACAGATGAGGAAACAAGGCAGAAGGAAGTTACAGCAACTTCTCAAGTAAGGAATTACTAGTACAGACTCAGGATTCAAACTTATAAAACAGCTCCAGAGTCTACATTAACTATCATACTACAATGTCCCTTAGATCAAAATGCAATCATCTTCATCTCACATTTGTTCCTGTCAATTTATATAATCTTGAGAAATTTGACCAAATCTTAGAAACTCAAATATTCTCTAGAATCCTTCTGTTTGTCTTCCTAACAGTGGAGAATTTTAGTCTATGCAGTTTATACCCGCCGAGCTTCAAGAATAAAAGACTACTTGTCTCTCACATTTTACAGAGCCAGTAAATGGCATGCATAGCCTTTGTGAATGTAGATTCATTAATTGGGTGAAACAAAAAGAATGCTGTATACAGAAAAGTAACAACTGGGTTCTGTATTCCCCAGCCCTTGCGAGTATCACAGAGGAAGTGATTTTACTTTGCTTTGGGGATAATTTGCCTAAGATTGTTCACAAAATCCATCCAATACATTCCTGAATATCATTGAAAAAAGCATATATTTTGACATTCAAATAAAATTTTTCAGTGTCAGTGATGAGACAGAGTATTTTGTAAAAAAAATAATAACTATGTACTATGAAACCATGAAAAATGGCCTATTTGTTGATGCACTCATTTGTCCAATAAACTTTTTCAATTAGTATATTTCTATAAACATTTTATAATGCTAAATACAGAGGCAAAACAAATACAAATAAGATGTGATCTTATATAGTGTGCAACACCTTGGAGTAAAATCTATGAGTCAAAAGATAAACAACAAATTAAGAAAAATTATTTCTGGGGCATCACTAGAGTTTGGATCTGGAATACCAGCTAAAGGCCCATATTTTTAAAGTCTTGGTCCCCAGGGTAATGCTACTTGGAGATGGTAGAACCTTTAAAAAGTGGGACCTAGTGGGAGGTCTTCAAGTCACTGGGGATGTGAATCCCAAAGGGATTATGGTACCCCAGGCTCTTCCTCTTTCCCTTTAACTTCTTAGCCATGAGACAAGTTCTACCACTCATTTCTCCCATAATGTGCTGCCTCACTAAAGGCCCAAAGCAACAGGGCCCATCAATCATAGACTGGAATCTGTAAAACTGTCAGCCAAAATCAACTTTATCTCTTCATTAGTTGATTTTTTTTCAAGTATTTGTTATAGTGACAAAAAACAGACTACCGCAGACTTATAGGACTGATCAAGGCTGATTTTCATAAGATATAAAACCTTTTTGTTAAACAATAAGAAAAAGTTATAAAATGAAATAAAAATGGCAATGGTTTGAACAAACAGTTCACTGAAAACAAAATACATATTTGAAACATGATATTCTCAATCTCACTCATCATGAAAAACCAAAAGTTTATAAACAAGACCTTAAACCCCTGGTCCATAAGATTAACAAAAACATTAATTTTCCTTCCACTTCCCTGAGTTGGCAAAAAAGAGGGAAACAGGCACTTTCATACCTTACTCATGGAATTAGAAAATGCTCCCAGTTTGAGTGAATTGGAGGGAGTCATCCAGGTAAGAAAGGGCAACACATAAAATAAGACAGGAGCATATCTAAACATAAAAGTGTTATGGGCCAGGCTATATGGGCAATGACCAAACAGACTCCATTTTACCCTGAGACTCTATATCATGTAAGAAATGTTTCTCCCTTGGGAAAGCCCCACCTCTTTATCCATTAATAGTTACCTAGCATAACATACTTGGCAACACAAAATAGCAAAAAAGAGGGAAATGTAAAATTGTTCTCTTTGGTTTCCATTTTTCTTGGGCAATGTACCTTGTCAGAGATTGATTGTCTAGATGTTAGTAACCATTCTCTAACTTGTACTGAACTAGGGTCATTTTGACCCACTTACCTTCTGTTTGCTTGCTGCTATGTCAACCTGGAAAGTCCCATGGGAAATACCAAGGTACCCATTGCATTGTCTCACTAACTGCCCAATTCAGTTTCTGTACCTGTTTGCTTGCAGCTACGTCAACCCAGATGTGGTTTTTGCCTGTAGATATCCTAAAATGCTCAGGCTCTAGGCCATTCCTTGCAGATACAGTTATGGGTCCTGTAGGGGACAGTCACCAGCTGGCAGGCTAAATAAAGACTGGGACTTAGTGTGTTTTCTGAGTGACCTGCCCTACAACAAAAGAAGGTGGAGGTAAGAGATATCAAGATTTTGGTCACGAAGTAGATGAGGGGGTATCACAGGACTACCTATATGATTCCAAATTTTTTGACTTGGAAAATTCAATGATGAAGTTATTATTCCCCCATGTAATGAACAGAAGGCAGCATTGCTTGGGAGCTTGATTCTTGTTTTGTTTTAGTTTTTCTTTTAATTTTTTTTACTGGTGCATTATAATTACACATAATTATTCATTTTTACATATTCATACATGCACAAGGGAGTTTGTTTCTTAAGCCAAAGTTCTACCACTACTGCATATTAACCTGTGTAACCCTGATCAGATTACCTATTTCTTTTTTGCCTCAGGTTATACATCTTTACAATATTAACAATGATAGTACTAATATCATAGGGTGGATAGGAGGATTATGTATGTTATCATTTTAGTGTTTAGAGCCTATGAGAGTGCCTGGCACATAGCAAACGTTCTAAAAATCTTAGATTATTAATAGTATTATTTCAAGGAATTTGAAATGTTTTTCTTTGTTAAAAATTCATCATAGTGATTTCACATGCCCGTATCTATCCATGAGATTACCTGGAATTTATTCCTGCACAGTCCGTGTAATGAACAGAAGAATGACCAGGTAAACACCCATCTTGTGAAAATAGGTCTCTTCCTTTCATGTTCCATCATAAGCCTTTGAGGCAGGAAGCACTGTTGCTCCCTTAAGCAACTCTCCACTTCAAATGTTATATTTAGAATGTCTTAAATACTAAATGGGCATCACCAGTCCTATATTCTCCCTCTTGCTTTCCCTATTCTATCTATGAGAGCCCTATGATCCTACTCTAATTCCTCTTCCTTCACTAGCTATTTGATGGCTAAGTATTCTTCCCCTTTTGACCTCAGGACAATTAAAACTTATATTCAGCCAATCATTCTTAAATGGAGCTACCATTTGTTTCATATATTATATTTTCCCAACTAAATACTTTTTTAAAAACCCTGGAGTGTGGTAGAGAGATTAATCATCATATTCGACTTTGGTTAGTGTTCTATACCCCTGGCCCTTGTTATGCATAGTAAATATTGCATAAATATATTTTATTGGTTGAGTAATAATTTCCTCTGATAGAAAGGAGAATCATGAAGGCAGTAGGGTAGATTTAATTGAGGGCCCAGAATAAAAACACATGTCATTAAAGTATTTCAACCAGAGTTTTCTATCTAGTCATTAAAAGTTAGTTCTTATGTTCATCAGCTTCAAACTTCAAGGCCATTACTTTCCACAGACTTTGCTACTTGATTCATAGACTTCTTATCCTTTATACCTCCAGTTATCATTTTCAGGAACTGTAACATTTTTGCTAGCTTCTTCCCCAAATATCTGACCTCAAAGTAAGTTTGTTTACCTACTTAACCCTCAGTCTCTTCATTTGTACCACATTTTATTGTTATTATATTTTATCATACCAATTTGTTTCATTAACCCAAGGATAATTTAGTAAATATTATGCAATGAAGGTGAAGAATACATAATCTAGAGTTAGCTAGACTTGCTGAGACCTTATTTAGGAAATTCCTGGTTATATAACACAGAACAAGTTAGGTAACCACTGAAAGGTATTTGTCCGTGGCATTTCTGCTTCAGATTCCTCATCACTGACACAAACACGTTATATGAAACATTCACCACAACCATTCTGCATCACCCCCATGGAACTAGAAGGGCAAGGAAGCATAAGGCACATACCACTCACTGTGTCGTGAGTAATAAAGTCATGCGTTTCCAACCCAGGATACCATCTATTAAGCTGTGGTAGGCTATGGTAGGCTGTTAACCTGCAAACCAAGTAAAACCCCACTCTTCATAGTTCTTGATAATAACTTATGCCTCAGTTTCCTTACATGTAAAATGGAGAGAAGACACTAGATCACAGAGCTAATATGTTAATAAAATAGAAAAATGAGATAATTCATGTGAAATACTTAAAACCAGTCTAAGCCTCACACCTGGTCTCCAATTGCTCTTCAAGGGGGAAGTATTTGGTGACCACTGGCTGCCTCCTCACCTGCTTCCCAGCTCACTTCTCATGGGTCACTCTGCAACACTGACTCCAGAGATCCTTCTCTCCTTCATCACAGTTCCTATTTCCTAGACTCTGCACTATGCTAGCTTTCTCTTTAAGTTTTGGCCCTCTGTATCTCTTCCTTTTACACACACACACACACACACACACACACACACTGAACTATCAGAAGGAGAATGTTTTGCAAATGTCCTACAGTCCTAAATTTCCAGGGATACTCATTAACAGAACAACAACAGAAAACCAGTTTTTAAAAACTGGGAGAAGGGAAAGACAGTAATAAAAATGAGGGAGTAGAGAGAGAGTCATGAAATCTTCATTGAAACAGAGAATAGTTACAAGTAACATATTATATGTGAAGAGTCACCCAGTTACATAGATGGTCAACATTTATCATTTTCCAATGTCAAATACTAATAAAATATTTCCAAAAAATAATACTGAAAAGAAAATAAGTGAATTGGTGGTTGTAAGCTAGATGGCTGCTGAAACATAGTGTGGGATGATGGAAAGCAGATAAACTGATACCACCAACAGGTCCCGGGGAATCCCAGCTCTAGTTTTCTGTACTTGAGAGAACTTGGATGAGGTAATCAATGGCACCAAACATCAGTTTACTCACCTTCCAAATGGATAAGACTACTCCCTATAGTCTTATACATTGTAGCTATGATGAGCATGACTGTTGCAGGATGATCAGTAAATTGCCTCTTCAAAAACTCATAAAAAGACCAAGGCACATTTATGATTATGTCCCAAAAGAATGTAAGATTTCATAATGGGCATACTACACTCGCCAAATACAGCATTATAGAACTTAAGCTCTGGTTTCATAAAAACTCCAGGCACTGAAAATTTCTTAGGGTCAGGCTTATATAACTAAGTGTCAGTCTTAGATAACCAATTGCTGGCTTGATAAACTTACCTGTAGCAAAAAATCAAAGAGCGCCATCTTAGACCACTCATGGTGATGGATTCCAGTGCAGCCCCATTCGGGTTTGGGTACCCGGCCATTCAGCCAGCATTTCTGTTTCAGCAACTGCTGATAAGTTCCCCAGGTGAGCTTGACTGAAGAATGGGTATCATTACTTGCTGGAGATAAAGATGAGTCCCAGAGAGTGATAGGACATGGACGGCCATCTGTGGAATCAGATGGACAAATACACTTTCAGCATCCTGTTATTGACCCTGGGGTTGCCCTTAGAGCAGGATATTCACTCACACTGCCTCTCTCTCTCACCTGTCCAATGCTGGGAGCCACAGCCAATTAATATGATGCATGGCATTTTTGATTGAAAGGTGATGCCAGCTAGCCATTGAGATGATATGATTATGTTAAAAATTACATTCATATGGATACCGGACTCCTGCTGCGGGACTCCTGGAGAGTTCCCATTGGTTGGGAAAGTACAGTAGGAGGGAATTCCGGGGAGGCGCTTGCGCTGGAGTTCCGGAAAGGAGCAGCAGAACGCCGCGTGGGTGGATCGGGAAGCTTCCCGGGCGGACGTGTTATTGGCGGTTCTTTCAAATAAAGTTTGTTCCTGTTTGAGTGGCTCGTGATCTTGTGCCCAGCCAGACAGCGGCAACTGGTGGCCCTGTACGGGGAGCGCCTGAAGCTTGGAGGTGAGTAAAATTGCTCGCCCCTGAGGGAAGGCGACAGAATGGGTGACCATTTCAAAAAACAATGTGTTCTTCTTTTGATTTATTTTGTTTTTGTTTCAAGCTGCCTATCCCTAGAATTTTCTCAGGCAAACTGGGAAAAATGGTTGGCTCAAGGCTTGAAGTTGTTTGGCCCGGAGAAAGAGAAAATTGATACAACTATTCTTTGCTCCGTTTTTGTTTCATTCTGTTTCGGGTTTGTTTTATGCTACCTAACTGGGTTGCGTTACCTTTATAGTAGATTAGAAACTAGTAAAAAACAAACCGAAAAACTGTTAAGTAAATTGTTAGAGGTCCAAACTGTGGTAGAAAACATGTCAGGTCAAGCAAAAGAGAAGGTCTCTCCAGCTAGTCAGACAGAGGAAAATTTGAAGAAAGAAAGCTTAGAGGAAAAACGACCATCAGTTGGGGAGTTACAACAGGAGGCTGCTACTAACTCCGTTCTATCACCAGAGGGCGTAAGAGCTGAGCGGCCCTCAATTCCTGTAGTTAATGCACAAAATCCTAAGGCAAGATCCCAAAGACTAGCATGCCCTGTACTTGAGCAGGCAGGAGGGCAACGAATTCATCGCGCTCTAGATTTCAAAACAGTAAAGCAATTAAAAGAGGCTGTAACAACCTATGGCCCGCAAGCACCCTTCACCATAAGCATGGTTGAATCTATTACCAACTTAGACATGACACCAGCAGATTGGGCTAACATGTGTCGATCTGTGCTAAATGGAGGACAATATTTGTTATGGAAGGTTGCCAATGAGGAATTCTGCATGGAGACAGCTAGGCGAAATACAGCAGCCGGTTACCCTCAAAGAAATCTGGAGATGTTGTTAGGAAAGGGACCTTATGAGGGTCAACGGCAACAAATTGAATATGATCCTGGTGTATACGCACAAATTGCTGCAGATGCAGTTAGGGCATGGAAAACTTTACAGGGGCATGGAGATTTACAAGGACAGTTATCTAAGGTAATACAAGGAACTAACGAACCTTACGCTGAATTTGTAGATAGGCTTATTCAGACAGCTTCTAGGATATTTGGAGATGTAGAACAAGCAATGCCATTTATAAAACAACTGGCTTATGACCAAGCAAATCGTTGCTGCAGAGAGGTCATTAGACCATGGAAACATGAAGATTTAAACACATATATTAAATTATGTAGAGACATTAATGAACAAGGACAAGTCTTAGCAGCAGTACAACAGGCTTTAGATGCCAGGCCAAAAACATGCTACAATTGTGATCAGACAGGACATTTTAAAAGGAATTGTCCCATAGGAGGAGGGTTTAACAAAGCTAGGTATCAAAGAAATAGAATACCAGGTATTTGCCCACGATGCCGTAGAGGGAGACATTGGGCTAATGAATGCCGTTCTCAAACTACCATAGAGGGCACTCCGTTATCAAAAAACGGACAAGGATCAAGTGTTTACCCACGATATCGTGGAGAAAGGCATCAGGCTCCATTGCCAAAAAACGGACTGGAGGGCCCAATGCTCCGGGGCCCAAAACCACAAATATACGGGGCAATGGAGGAACCCAACAGCACCATCAAGGTAGTGCCCAGGACACATTATCCATTAAATCCCTCATCAGACAAACTAGAGGGAGCGCAGGGCTGGACATCTGCGCCTCCGCAAGAGCAGTACTAACTCCAGAGATGGGAATTCAAATTATTCCCACAGGAGTAAAAGGACCTCTTCCCCAAGGAACGGTAGGCTTATTATTGGGACGCAGTTCTTCCACACTAAAAGGACTTATGATAAGTCCCGGGGTAATTGATCCCGATTATGAAGGTGAAATAAAAATTATAGCTAGTTCTCCAAGAGGCATATCAGTTATCTCACCAGGGGATAGAATAGCACAGTTACTAATAATACCCAGCCTACATGATAAATTTTCTAGTCGTACTGTAGAAAGAGGTACCAGGGGATTGGGCTCCACAGGTGTAGATTGGGCTATGCTGTCTTTAAATTTAGATTCTCGCCCCATGCTAAAACTAAATATTCAAGGATACGACTTTAATGGGCTACTGGACACAGGTGCAGACCTTAGCATCATATCTAGTCAGGAATGGCCAAAACATTGGCCATTACAACAAGCCACTCAAACGCTTCGAGGCCTAGGAGTGGCTACTAATCCCCATAGAAGTGCAATGGTATTAGATTGGAAGGATCCTGAAGGATGTGAGGGAACTATACAGCCATATGTATTGGATCATCTTCCTATAAATTTATGGGGACGAGATGTCCTAGATCAATTAGGTTTAACGTTAACAAATAACATCAATCCTAATGCGCCCACTACTAGGGCTAAACAAGGTTTTAAAAAAGAAAAAAGATTAGGAAAACAAGGACAAAATATAGCAGCACCAATTCAAATAGATCAAGGAACAGACAGACATGGGTTGGATTTTCAGAAAGGGCCACTGAGACAATAAAAATTACTTGGAAATCAGAAAGACCAGTGTGGGTTCCTCAGTGGCCCCTGACTAAAGAAAAGATACAAGTAGCCCATGATCTGGTTAAACAACAATTAGCGAAAGGACATATACAACCTTCCATATCTCCCCATAATACTCCCATTTTTGTTATTAAAAAGAAATCTGGTAAATGGAGATTATTACAAGATTTAAGAGCCATTAATAATGAGATGGTTATTATGGGACCTGCTCAATCAGGGATTCCCCAATTGTCTGCTTTACCAAAAACCTGGTATGTTTTAGCTATAGATATTAAAGATTGTTTTTTTTCAATTCCTATTCATCCTGAGGATAGTCCACATTTTGCATTTACTATCCCTGCACTAAATCATGAAGGTCCTGATCAGAGATATGAATGGAAAGTACTCCCTCAGGGGATGGCTAATAGTCCAACTATGTGTCAAATTTATGTTAACAAAGCAATCCAACCACTTAGAAATCAAAATCCTGAACTACAAATATTTCACTATATGGATGATGTATTATTGGCACATAAAGATAAAAACATATTGCTGGAATGTTATGCCACACTTACAAACTTATTAAAAAATTATAATCTAGAGATAGCAATAGATAAAGTACAATTAAATCTTCCAATTAATTATCTAGGAGTCCTGTTATCCTCAACCATGGTCCGTCCACCAAAAATTCAAATACGAGTAGATCAACTCAAATCACTTAATGACTTTCAAAAGTTATTGGGAGACATAAATTGGATAAGGCCTTATCTAGGCATACCAACAGGAGAGCTAGGACCTTTATTTGATATCCTAAAAGGTCCATCAGATCCAAATTCACCCCGCATGCTAACGCCTGAAGCAAGAAAGGCATTAAAAATCATTGAAACATATATGGAAAATATGCACTTGGATAGAATTGATATAAGTTTGCCTTTATTATTTATTGTACTACCAACAAAAAATATTCCTACAGGAGTATTTTGGCAAGAAGGTCCATTATTGTGGATACATTTATCTTATTCTCCTAATACTATTCTTACTAGATATCCTGAGGCTGTAGGACAATTAATACTCAAAGGAATAAAAGCAGCAAAGGGAGTGTTTGGGATTTCTCCCAATAAAATTATTACTCCATATACTATGGATCAAATTGATGAGTTAGCCAATGAGTTAAATACTTGGGCAATAATCATGTGTAAATCTAATGTTTCATTTGATAATCACTTGCCATCTAATCCTTTGTTGTCTTTTTGGTCTAAGCATCCTGTAGTTTTTCCAAAAATGACAAGAAAGACCCCTATCATGAATGCTCCAAATATATTCACTGATGGGTCAAATAATGGTACAGCAGCAGTAGTTACCCCTGATCAAACTTTTACATTTTTAGTACCCAAACAATCAGCTCAAAAGGTAGAGCTTAATGCAGTATTACAAGCTTTTATGATGTTTAAAGATTCTGTATTTAATTTATTTTCTGATAGTCAATATGTAGTTAATGCTATAGTATCCCTTGAAGATGCAGGTAGGATTTCCCCTTCTTCTACTGTTTTCTCTTTGTTTTCCACTATACAAAGTCTAATCTGGGACAGAAAAGATCCATTCTTTATAGGACATATCAGGGCACATACAGGATTGCCTGGAGCCCTTAGTTTAGGCAATGAATTAGCAGATAAATCTACACATGACATACATATTTTCTCCACAATAGAAGAAGCTATAAATTTTCATAAAAGGTTTCATGTCAATGCTAATACTTTACAAAAACGTTTTAAAATAACTAAAGAACAAGCCAGACATATAATAAAACAATGTCAAAATTGTGTGACATTTTTACCACAAGTTAATCTTGGAGTCAATCCTAGAGGACTGATACCTAACCATATTTGGCAGATGGACGTCACACACTTGCCAGAATTTGGAAAATTAAAATATTTGCATGTTACAGTTGATACTTCTTCTGGATTTTTGATGGGCTCCCTTCATGCCGGAGAAAAAACTAAAGATGTTATAGCTCATTGCTTACAAAATTTTGCCACTGTGGGCGTTCCAAAACAGTTAAAAACAGATAACGGTCCCGGTTATGCTTCTACCTCTTTTAAACAATTCTGCTCATCATTTGGCATTACTCACATAACAGGAATTCCATACAATCCACAGGGACAAGGCATAGTTGAAAGAGCTCATCAAACTATTAAAATGTACTTATTAAAACAAAAGGAGGGAATTGGAAAGGGGTATATATCCCCCAAAGATAAACTTAAAATAACCCTCTTTACTCTAAACTTTTTAAATTTGGATTCATCAGGACTTAGTGCTGCGGAAAGGCATATGTATCCAAAAAATGTGCATAAGCCTAAAGTTCTTTGGAAAGATATTCTAACAGGACAATGGAAAGGTCCTGACCCAGTAATTGTCTGGAGTCGGGGCTCTGTTTGCGTGTTTCCACAGGGAGAACAGCAGCCGATTTGGATTCCAGAAAGACTAACTAAAACGATTTCTACAGATCAAAAAGAAGATAATTTGACTCAAATCCATAACAGCTGATATCCAGAACTCCAGCTTGGCCATTCTTACATCTGCGACTGATTAACCAGGATGCTTTTTTCAATATCTATTTTATTATTGCATTTTTCCATATCATAGGTTCTATTTTATTTTTGAGCTCATACAGACCTAGGTTGATGTTTTTCTGATCAGTTTTATTTTTTAACTGTGGAGTTTTTAACATTGCAATGGAGATTTCACCTAGGTGAAACTACAAGGCCTTTACTATTGTCTTATGTGTTGTATGTTATATGTGCACACTTCTGTTTTGTGTTATGTGTCTATATGTGCGTATGTCCATAGATCATATATGAGGAGTGCTCAAAAAAAAAAAAAAAAAAAAAATGGATCCAAGTACTTTTTATTATTCACGTCATTTTAATGGTTTAATTTAAATTGGGTAAACAGCTGTTAAAAATTATTTTAATATGTGTACAAATAAGCAGGTTAACAAATCTGTTTGTTTATTTTCATCTTTCCTTTTCATTATATTTAATAATTCTGTTCAAGATAATGTAAATTGTTCTAAAAAAAAAAAAAAAAAAATGTTTTCTTAGTACCTGTTAAAATGTTACATTTTTTTTTCTTTTTCTCTTTAACATCATTGTCAGAATTCTTATTTTTCATCCCAGTGCCGGTGAAGACAAAGATGAAACCAAACTACAACTTCTTCGATAATTATCACAACAAACTGTATAAACTGATATATCAATGATCTTGGGAGAAAATGGACATATTGATAGATTCCTCCACTTTGAACTGCTTACAAAACTTGCCTGGACTATGTATCACTTGTATGCACTGTGATCTATCCGTTGATACAACAAATTATGGTAATGCTGGCGTATCTTTGCTGATGTGTCACCAGTGATGCAATTTTCCCTAGGAGTCGTCAATTGATGTGGTGTTGTGGCATTTCTGTATCCTCCTCCCTTCTACTAGTGATGGTCTAATTTTGGGGGCCAACAGAGGTGAGGCAAAGAACCTCACCCCCCCACTGGCACCAAGGCCAAATCTGGGGGCCAACAGAGGTGAGGCAAAGAACCTCACCCCCCCACTGGTGCATAGGCCTATCCACAATTATGGCTATTTGCTGGACCGGTAGTCAGTGACGGGTATGATCCAATTGCAATGGTATCAACCTAAGACAGGAGGCTGACGCCTAAAGGTCAGTTTTCCAATGACGGGTAAGAACCATATGTTGAATTGGACAAACCTAACAGGCACGGTCCCTAGCCACATTACTTGCTTCTTAATTAAACAGAAGGGGGGAGATGCTGGGAGCCACAGCCAATTAATATGATGCATGGCATTTTTGATTGAAAGGTGATGCCAGCTAGCCATTGAGATGATATGATTATGTTAAAAATTACATTCATATGGATACCGGACTCCTGCTGCGGGACTCCTGGAGAGTTCCCATTGGTTGGGAAAGTACAGTAGGAGGGAATTCCGGGGAGGCGCTTGCGCTGGAGTTCCGGAAAGGAGCAGCAGAACGCCGCGTGGGTGGATCGGGAAGCTTCCCGGGCGGACGTGTTATTGGCGGTTCTTTCAAATAAAGTTTGTTCCTGTTTGAGTGGCTCGTGATCTTGTGCCCAGCCAGACAGCGGCAGTCCAATGCAAGAGATCGACTAATCATATTTTATGGTCCCTTTGTCCTTCTAAAATTTCAATATTTTTTATACCACAATGATGCTTCCTGTTACAAATCTTACAAAGTGGAAAATTATTGTTAGACAATGAAAAAAAAATTTTTTAAACAAGATATTTTATAGATGTGGCAGGAATAGGTCACTAACCACCAATAACAACGTCCTCTGGCTAATGTGGTTTTATTCCACATCTAAAAGCAGCCACCACAGAAAAGGAAAGAATCCAGACATTTATAATTGTCTATTCAATGTCTGAGTGGAGCTGTTCTCTATTTGTAATAACAACTGTCTGATTTTTTCTGAGGCCACATTATGATGTCAGGAAGAAAAAGAATTTTTAGAAGTCAAAAATTTCCAAGTGAAATTGTATGGTCCACACCAATCACTATAATCTCCAGAGAAGGGGAAAAAAAAAAAAGAAGAAGCAAGAGGTATATTTATTTATTTTTTTCTTTTCTGATAGAAATAGTGTAAGCCTGACAGTGCCCTGGGTAATGGATCATTTATCCACACATAGTCTCATAAAGTATATTTTTTAAAATGTCATTTCTTCATGTATATACACACACGCGATTTTTTTCTCAAATGTGTCCAATTGTGTCAGGCTCACTCACTCCTCATGGAAGAGATGCAATCTCTTTCACAGCTAAACTGTATAAAGAATGATAAGCCCCAGTGAAGTCATCATAAACAAGAAAGACTATGATGGGGCACACTGAACAAACACTTCAGTCTTAAAACCAATAACATCATTCCCAAGTTCCCATTTCTGCTAAATAAAGTCACAAAGAGAGGGAGTTGAACAACTCTGCTTATAACTCAAAAATCAGTTTGATGCTCTTGGAAGAAAAAAAAACTGAGTTACAAAGAACTGAAAAAGCATACTTAACAGGTCTGAACAACGGAGGTGTCTGAAATTGTGGCTGGAATGTCCAGACATGCCCCAGGAATTTTTAAAAGCCCTTTTAAATAGCCTCAGATGTTCTCAACCTATAACTTCATTCATTGTTTGCTAGAAACTTTTAATTCACCACCTTTTGGGCTTATTCTGACATTCTTATCTACAAGAAACAGTCTTGTTCACTAACCATTCTTGCATTAGGTGCCATACTACCCTCCATAATTTTAATTGCATTCACTTAATCGTTCTAATCACCTACATTCCAGCTTTATTTAAAAGGAAGTTTGCTCTCCCTTCACTTTGCAATTGAGGCCAGGGCATGAGAAACATCCCTTGAATTGCACAAAATATGCCAACAGTCATTGACACACAATTAAAAGAAAACAGAGAAAGAAACATGAGCCATCACTAGAGAATTTCACTTGTAAGATTCTTTTTCTCCTTTCTATGTCTTTGTACCTTACTAAGTGATTCAGAGCTTCTGGGACCTAATTGTTTTCTTATATAAAATCATGTTAAATACGTGGACCTCAAATACCGTGCCAGTGAAAAGGGAGAAAGAATAAATTCCAGGTGAAATCAGCCCCAGCGTGTGGTTGCAGACAGGTCTGGATCACTGTAACTAAATATGAATAGAAAACACAATTCAGCTTTCCAAGACTTGTGCTTGGGATATCTGAAGATGAGAACCAGTGAGTGGGGGTGGGGGCTGGGACACGGTGGTAGAGCCCTGCCCTCTCAACTCCCATCTCTGTGACTTTATTTGGCTAAAACAGGGCCTTGGGAATGATATTACTGGTTTGAAGCCTAAAGTATTTATTCAGTGTGCCCCATGGTGGTCTTTCTTGTTTATGATGACTTCAATAAGGCTTCTCATTCTTTATACAGTTTAGCAATGAAAAAAAAAAATGCTTCTCTAACCCTACTGTGATCCCCAGCACTGACAGATAAATAAATAAACACCAAGAAGCTCCATCAGTGTCTTTCCACCAAAGTTATACTCAAAAAGTACTTTCTATTCTAGGGGCTAGGAAGTACTCAAAAGGAATTGAAACCCAATACTGAACTTCAACAACACAGATCAATACGCAGGACAAACAGGACCACAGAGTTTCCTTAGCAATTCACACAAGACCCTCAGCTGAACAGGAAATGTTCTGCATAAAAAGTTTAAGCCTTGGCTCTTTCTCCCTTTAGAAATATCCAGTTTTTATTGTAAAAGTAACTAAACATAAATACCCTCATTTTAGGAAATGTGGAAAAACATAAAAATGTACAGCTAAGAAAACAAAACCATCTACAACCCAGTAATTGGTTCTATTATGTGCATATTTACCTCCAGTATTTTCCCATCCCTTTCTTTTTCACCTGAATATGTAAAAAGCTTTTAGAAATTTAAGAAAAAGGAATAGCTTATGACTGGAGCTCAAATTCTGGAAACCAACAGACTTTTTTGAATTATGGTCACTTAGATTTGTCACATCAGATGAGTTATATAATCCCTCTAACCCTTGCTCCTTTCTTCTGTAAAATGGGGCTGATAACTGACTTGTTGAAATTAAATGAGTTCATGCATTTAAAATTCTCTCCTCTAACTTTTTTTTCATTTCTTCATGGTGGAAACATTCAGAATTCTTTCTTCTAACTTGAAGTATATAATTGTTGCCTATAGTCAACCAGCTGCTCAATGCTCAATAATAGATACATTTTACCTGATTTGAACATTATGCCATGTACAAATGTATCAAAACACTACATGGTTATTATTAGTATGTATAATTTTTATGTTTTATGTATCAAATAAGAAGAAAAACATTAAAAAAGAATACATAAAGCTTTCAACCTGGTGCCTAACATAAATGCATCCCCAGATGTATTCTGTGGTGATTATTACCACATACATACATTATACAGTCACAGAATGCATCAGTCTTCAACTGATCTTTATTGCTTCTTGAGCGTTTTCTCCATCAGTGTTCTAGAACCCGAATTTAAATGCATAAATAAGATAAATGCCAATACATTTTTGCTTTCATGGAGTGTACATTTCTACCAAGGAAAAGAAACAAAAGATATGCAAAGAAAAAATACCACTTGGAATTATCTTGTAAAATTTTATTATGAACACTGAAACTGAAAGTTCATATGGTTTTCAAGTGTCACAGTAATATTACTTTCTTGATATGTTTCAATCATTTAAAATTACAGAAACCACTCTTAATTCATAAAATAAAAATAAGCCTACATTCCCTACTAGACGTGAGTTTACTGTGGTTCCTTTACCATTTCTCTACTTTAGAACAACAAATTTCTTTTGAGGGGAAAAGTGAGTGCTGGTGACGAAACCCAGGGCCTTATGCACATAGGCAAGCATTCTATTTCTAAGCTACACACCCAGCCCTCATTAGATTCTTTGAGTGGTACAGTTTTTGTACTAGCAATTAAAAATTGTTCTCAAACTGCCAAAGCTGATGTTCAACTGAAAGAATAATTGCTTTTCAATTAATATCCTGTGGTTTTTCTCTATAACCATCCATGTCCCCTCAGCAAAATATTTTGGATGCTGACTACCACATAAAGACATTCTTTCCTGGCCTGGCAGGAATCCGGGCACCTCAGGAAAGGGGATTTCCAAAGCATATGAAGAACGTGGGGAGAACAGCAATGTGCAGACTTTTGAGTCCAAGATGCTGAGGTTCTTTTCCACATTCCTTCCCAGGTATTCTTGCTACATGTGAGTGTGTGCGGCCCTTGCAGGGAATAGTAGTAGTCAGAATGGCTCAGGATCTCACTACTGTGGGGAGAACTCCACTTTATATGAAATATGGCTTTTAAAAGAATTAAATGAACTTTGATAGATTTAAACTGATGACAGAAAAATCATCTCTGAAAACAGGTATCTGGTTAAAGCAACTTGCCCTGAAGTGTTTGGGGGATGAGGACCATTCATCTCTTCACATTCGGGTTTGTCAAAATGATGCAGTACTGTACTCTCTGGAGAAATTTTAACAGTGAAGAGATAAAATTCTAACTGTCAGTTTGGTGAGAAAGCAGGTTTTAAAAGATACGTGAGTGTTCATGTGAATTAAAGGTTACACAGCTGTCTTAAAAAATGAGACTTGCCAGTAAAACTTTTATCTGATATCTGAATATTTCCCTTGAATTTTGATGTTCTCTCAAATCATGTTTTTATTCAAAAGCACAAAGAAGACATCCTTCTGAAAAGATGAACATGAAAATTAACCAAGAGTAAATGCTTTGTACAATCTTCTTTGTCTAGATTTATTAAATGCCCTTCACTTTGAACATTGGCTGACTGGTTTCGTTGCACTACAGGTGAATGCTAAGCATGTTGGGCAGAGGGCTAAATGTCTATCAGTATATGTTACTTAAGTAAAAATTTACTGAGATCTGAAATCAAAAGTCCTTTTTATTGTATGGACCAACTTCCAAGACTTCCCCTGACCAAGATATAAAGGAAGTGACGGTCCAGCTCAGATGGTTCACCTTCTTTGAAAACAACTTTCTAAAACTCATTAAAGAAAACGAAGACTAGACAAAATGTGGAGCGTCTTTGCTATAGGAAACAAATTCTGTTGGGCTCCATCACAACTATCAACAATGCCTTGAGGGAAATTTTTCATGCTATAGGTCTCCTTTTGGAAAAGGCAATTATTAACATTGAATCAACCCTCACGATACTGTGGCAGGCATCTAAGTGTTAAGGGATCCCTTAAGTATTATCAGCTCTCCTTTTCTCTATGTTTATTATATTATGGTTTGAATATGTTGTGTCCCCCAAAAGCTCATTTTTGAAACAATGCAAGAAATTTCAGAGGTAAAAATGATTAGATTACAATAGCTGTAACCTCATCAGTAGATTAATTCACTGACATGGATTAACCAGATGATAACTGCAGACAAGAAGGGTGTGTCTACAGGAAATAGGTCACTAGGGCATGCCTTGGGGGGTATATATTTGGTCCCTGGTGAGGGGAGCTCTCTCTTTCTGCTTCCTGTAGCCCCATCTTTAGGTGCTCTCCTTCACCATAACCTTCTGTTCATGGCCTCATTGAAGGCCCAGAGCTATGGAGTCAAACATCTATGGACTGAACCTCTGAAACCTGAACCAAAGTAAGCTTTTTCTCCTCTTTATTATTCTTATTAGGTCTTTCAATCATTGTGGCAAAAAAAAAAAAAAAAAAAAATCTCTAACTAAAACATTTACCATGATAGGATTTTGGCAATTAAAGAAGTATTAGACTGAAGTATGAAAAAGCAGAGTAAGATCTCTTGGCATGAGGTTGGTGAACATAAGCAAATTAGTAAGTATGAGGGAGAGCAGAAGACTAATGCAAGGTTTGTGAGGAGTGAGTTTGAAAATTAGATGAAATTTTATATATTCTCAGTATTTTATGTATTGTTAATTCATTTATTTATTAGGTATCATTCATTTATTCATTAGGTATTATAGATTCATAAGGATCTACAAGCATTCCTTGCTACCTATCTGGGCCTGTTTGGTTCTCAGGTTTGGGATAAAAAAAATTCAGACAGCTGTGTTAAAAATGTGGCCTTATAAGGTCCTACTCTCAGTCAAGTCCAAAGCCTTTGAGTTGAGTAGGAATACACAGGTACACACAGATGTCCATCAGGTGAACAAATGTTTTGAAGGAAGAACTAAAGATGGAGCTCTTGTGATTAAACCAAGAGATCCAGAAATGCTGTGTCTCAAGAATGTAGTCAGACGCCAGGGTTCATAAGGGGAAGAACATTTGCTGAAAGGGAACTGAGAGTTGATTTGGGGTGAGTGGAGTTAAGAAAGGAGTCACAAGTCATTGATTCTATTCCTGGTATTATTACTGGTCTCCACAAAGGCACTAATTTCCCCAAGATGAAACAAAAGTATCTTTCAAATCCACCTGGGCAGGCTCTTTTGACAACCCAGTGAAACAGTGAAATGCTTAAACCATCAACTCTACCTTAAAAACAGACCGCCCTTCTATTTATTTACTTATTTATTTATTTTGGAACCAGGGATTGAATTCAGGGGCACTCGACCACTGAGCCACCCCTATTTTGTATTTTATTTAGAGACAGGGTCTCATTTAGTTGCTTAGTACCTCGCCTTTGCTGAGGCTGGCTTTGAACTTGTGATTCTCCTTTGGCTTTGAACTTGCGATTCTCCTGTGTCAGCCTCCCCAGCCCGCTGGGATTACAGGCTTGTACCACCATGCCTGACCAAGAATGTCCTTCTTTGTTCTGAACTTTTGACTAATGGGCAGGAACTTCTACTTTCTAGGCCTGACCTGGACATCCGCTACAAAAGACTTCTGCTATATAAATGGAAACTTCCAGACTTTTCCGGTCTCAGTGTTCCATTTAAAAAAAAAAATAGGAATCAAATTTGACTTCGGGTGGTGACGATGTGATGACTATGCCAGAATACAGAAACAAGCAATCTTTGCAGACAAAGTCATGGGTATATTAGAATGATTTATTCCTTCAGGATTTAGTATGTATTACTGTAGTTCAAGGAGCCATGAATTCCTGACCAGAGCAACCTTCTACAATGCAAAGCCCAATTACATCACTCCCCTCTTCAAACCCTTCAGTGATTCCTCATCATCTGCAAGATGAAGTTCGTGCTCCTTACATAAAAATAAAACATAACTCACTCTCTACTTACCATAGATTTATCTCACTTCATCCCCACAAACCTCAATTTCCAGTTTTTCAGAAATATTTGCACTTTTGAACACACGCTTCCTTCACAAGTTTTCCAATCTATTCTCTCTCCTCTGCCTACACTGCCACATCCCATACTCCACCCACATTGATCTTTAAGAGCCAATTACCTCTTCCAAAAGTCTATTTATACAATCTATGTTAAATTATCTTGCTTGCTCTCTGGGCATGCAGGGCTTCCTAAAAATATCTCCATTGAGGAGTTTTTCATACCCTTCCAGGATGGTGGGTTTGCTTAGCTGTCTGTCTTCCAAGCTGGGAGCCCCGTAAAAACAGACACCACTGCTTAGTCATCTTTGCATCTCTAAGTCCTGAGCAATATCTAAACCAGAGAGAACATTCAAAATATTTGATAAATGGATGAATAAAATTTTCAGAACTCCACAATGTTCTTGGCAATGACCAGTTGACCCAGAATAAAAATTTCGTTGTTGTGACATCCTGGAAATCTGTGACTTCCATGGTCTTACTGTAAATAAATTGAGAAGGATTAGAGGAAAAAATTGAAAAACTTATCCAGGAATGTAGAGATGTTTCCGTGTCCTCCTTCAGTCCAGCTTGTGCTCAACTATTCATCCCCATGTATCCATAATTCTATAAGATGTAGGAACAAGGAAAGTGGTGGGAGCCTCCCTCCTGCCTCTCACCTCCTGACCCAAGGTCACTATCATGAGACAGAGAAGAGTTAAAGACATCAGAGACATATTCAGGAATTAGACTACAGAAATGAGGGAAAGCAGGTTGTAATCTGGGGGTCTGATTAACAGGGAAAGGCCACAGGTACAATTCTTGGATGTGAGGGACAATGGGAGGCAGTAAGGCACAGTGAGAAAGAGTAAGAATACTGACTCCTCCCAACTCAGGTCTGTAGCGCAGCCCCACTGTGCACTACCTGTGGGCCTTTGGAGAACATCTGTAAATCTTAAAGCCTCAGGTTTCCTACCAGAAATCTATACAAGAACATTTGATGTATGGGACTGTTGTGAAATTAAATGAGATAATGAATGTAAAGTGCTTAGCACTCAACAACTGAGAGATTGCTATTCATTATTCCAAGAACTTTGTTTAAATAAAACATTTTGATGCCCATTTATTTAGTGCAAGAAAACATCAATTTAGATAAATAAACTAATAAAATCTAAAGAAACATATCACAAAGAGCTAAATCAGCTTCAAACTGAATGAAAATAAAAGGCAACTCTTATGAGTATGTGTTAGGCCCTGTTACAAATATTTTATACATACCAACTCAATTCTTACAACACATCTAAGTAGGGTTATTATCACCATCCCTATTACACCAATGAAGAAAACAAAAGTACAAAATTAAGTAACTTGCTTCTGGTCACAAAGCAGAAGTGACAGAATCAGGATTCAAACTCAGGGAGCCTACATTGCCAGTTCACACCTTTAACTACATAACTATATAAATTAGAAACTACAGTGGTTTCTACTAACACATAAAAGTAAATGCCATTATTCCTGAACTGATTGCAACTGAATTGGATTGAAATTGTAATATTTGCCCATTAACTTAGAAAGGAAGTCCTACTGCACAGTATGATGTAATATTTGCCCATTAACTTAGGAAGGAGGTCCTACTGCACAGTATGACAGTTTCTGTGGCAATAAAGCAGTCTCCTGGTCTTTAGACTAAGCCAGATCTGCAGCAGAGTCAGTCCTCTTTGATAGAGGTCATGTCCTTGAGCTCAAGATGTACTGAGTAAATTCTGAAATCAGTGACAGTAAGATTCCCCTCAGGCCATTAAACTCTCTAAGCACCCATTACTGTCAGTTCCATGAGGGTGGGGATTCTTGACTATTCTGTTCATTTATGCAATCCTGGTGAGAAGAGTGTCTGGGACATAGCAGGTGCTCAATAAATATATGTTAAAGTAATAAAGATAAATGTGATGTATAGAAAAAAAAACAGATTGTGTGGAGTTAAGGCACAAACATTCTCTACACTGTGGGTACTGTGACAACCATTCATTGCCCCTTCTCTCCCAGCCATGTGTGAGATCAAGGGACAAATTCCAGAAGCACAGCAGAGAAGGTTGCTTGGCTCCCGCAGTTTGTCCATGAAGGTATGTAGTGAGCAAACAAGATTTCACTGCGGCAGAGGCTGCTGAGAATGGATGCTCAGTAGACCTTTGTTCACTGATGAATGCAAGTATTAAGCAGACCAGCTCAATTTGATTGCTAAAGAAATAGCCTTGGGGCCTCTCTGATAAAGAATACAATATGCTTTCAATCCCAATTTTCAAAATTAAGCATGTTTATATACCCCCAAACAAATATTTTAAGAAAGTTTGCAGATGCGTCAACGATTTCTAAGATTTGGAAGCCAGCATGTTTCTAAGTAGCAGGGGCATCTGAGTTATTCTCAAAACTCCCTGCTCCCTTTTGGACTCTCTCCTTACCTGAAAAACAGAAACTATGAACTGCCAAGCTGCCATCCCATCCCTCAGCCTTGGCAACTGCTCCATCCAGAATTCACAATGCTGCTCAAATGGACTTGAAAAAACGGTGAAAAATACACAGTGTCTTTTTCCTACTCTATAATAAGAAGAGGCAATGCAAGTTGGAAAACAGTGAGCGACTTGGGATCTACAATGAATTTAAATGGAAGTTTGTGGGGTGCCTGTAGTTTGTCATCAAAGCAGCCTGCCATACAGAATTCCTGGAACTAGGCTACCTTAATTCAGTATGACAGTTCTGTGGTAATAAAGCAGTCTCCTAAAAATAAAGCATACATAATGCATCTTCCATGCTGGGCATGAAAAATAGTACAATGCTTCAATGCTACCCAAATGGTGTCCCTCGAGATTCATTCACATTACTGTGACTATGAAAACGATAAAGGAAGCTTTGGCAAAGATACTAAATCAAAGATCACAGAAGGGTACTGGATTTTCTTTTCTCATGCTCTTGACTTTTACATGGACATAGTCTGCTTTGTCTTCTCCTAAACAAATACTTTCATCTATTTTGTTCAAAAAGATTATCCAAATGTATCAGCGCCACACAATGTCTGGTGGCTTTTGCAATGATTTGATACTTGTACAAGTACAGAAAGGCAGAAAACAAACTGATATATTCAGTCACATTTGCATACATATGGTTGTTTATGGTAAACAAGGAAATCTGTTAAGTATTGGAGCATTGGCTTGCATAAAAAAAATTACTTGTAGCAGTGTTCAGAGTCCCTTGAATAGGAAAATTAGCAAAGTTATATTGTTGAGTTGAAAAAAAGAAATCTTGGCATACTGGTAAAATCAAAATCCACCATGCTAAAATGTGGCCATTTTGGTCAGTATCCCAGAATTACACCACATTATATTTGAGAAATGGTGTGAGCTAATAGAAGCAATAGGTTGAGACGTTAGTATATGAAAGAGTAGGATACAAATTGCCATTCCTCTGCTCTTTAGCTAGGTTATGGGGATATTTTCATGGTTTTCTTGAGCCTTAGCATTCCAGTATTTAAAATAATAGTAACATCTACTATACAGATTTATTAGAGCATAATAGACAAAAGACATCAAATATAGTATAATCACTATCGATGCATAACACTATATTCTTTATAGATTCACAATTGAATCCAATTGCAAAAAAAAATATGGAATTGTTTTTAAACAAAGAACACTTGGTGCTTTATTTCAGTTTTGCATGTGCCTTACAGATACACGGAGCTTGAGAATCTGCACCAGTGATAATTGCTGGCTTTTGTACTGTGGTACACTGCTGTCACTCCCTACCTAATTACAACCTTGTCCTTCCCCAAGTAGACATTTCTTTTCCAGGATATCTTTGGAGTAACACCTGTTAGAAAATGATCTGGTATACAGTATGAAACTGGTTAGACCACCAATTTCAAATGTCTATTTGTATATTCAGAAGAATCATCTAGAATTCATCATCATAAAACCAATTACTTGCCCCAGACTAACCTTAGCTAGAGACACTGTGATAACTGGATCATCTATATCAGTTTTATCAATTAAGAAAAAAAATCCCTGAAGATGGACTGCATACTGACAGTTCCCAACTTACCATGATCCAACTTACAAATTTCAGTAGAAAGTGTGCTTTAAATTTTGAATGTTGATCTTTCCCTGGGATGATGGTACATCATGTATATTCTGCTGTGATTCTGGGCAGTGGCAATGCACCCCATTCTGCCACACAATCACCAGGACAGACAGCAAATACTCCACAGTGTTCTGCATTGCTAGTATTTCTGCATACTGTGTGTTGATTTCCATATCCCATAATGGACACAAAATGCCCATCTCTGTGTGTGCCTAAGCCTGTATTATAAAATAGGCTTTATGTTAAATGATTTTGCCATCTAGGCTCATGTGGGCTGCCTGATCATTTTTAAGATCAGATAGGCTAAGCTACACTATTCAGTAAGTTAGGTGTTACGGTTTAGATATAAGTGTCCCCCAAAAGCTCATGTATGAGACAATGAAAGAAAGTTTATCAGTGAAATGATTAGGTTATGAAAGTCTTAACCCAATCAGTGAAATAATCTGTTAATAGGGATTAACTGGGTGATAACTGCACACAGGTAGGAGATGACTGGAGGAGGTGGGCCCCTTAGGGTGTGCCTTTGGAATATATATTTTGTCTATGGTGAGAGGAGCTCTCTCTGCTTCCTGGTGCCATGATTCTAGCTGTTTTCCTCTGCCATACCCTTCCTCCATGACATTCTGCCTTACCTAAGACCCCAAGGAATGGAGTTGACCATCTATGGACTAAGACTTCTAAAACCATGAGCCCCCCCAAAAAACTTTTCCTCCTTTAAAGTTGTTTTTGTCAAGTCTTTTGGTGACAGAACAAAAAAGCTGACTAAAACATTAGGTACATTAAATGCATTTTCAACTTCCAAAACTTATCAAGTCATAACCCAAGATAAGTAGAGAAGCATCTGAAATAGGGATTCTTGGTCTTTAGACTAAATCAATGGAGAAAAGTTTAACCTGAGAAGCAGAGGTCAAACCAGACACTCAGATCATAGCATTTGATTCTCTCCCATATCTCCATTTATATCACATACATCCCTTTAATATCCAGGTAATTTGTAAGATCTTGAGCAAGGTGCCTAATTCTTCCAGGCCTCAATTTCTATTTCCACAAAATGCCTGTCATAGAGCCTCCAGGCTCTAGGATACCTAGGTACACCTCCAGAATTTTATGAAGATTTAGCAAGTTAATAGAAACAAAGATTTTAGAACAGAATGGTGCCTGTACATGATAGCAATCAGTAGCTCTCAGTTATGGCCAAGGTTGTTGTCTCCTTGAGAAGAGAGGTGCCCATATCCTGTGTCTGTGCATCATTATTAGTTATCTGGATCACTATATTAATAACCAGATATACAAACAGGCTGTGATCATGGAGAAAGAAGACACACTCCATGGCCCCTTAAAAGATGTGTTGTGAGAAGCAAATTGATTAAAAAAAAAAAAAGAGGAAAGACTTGGAACTTAGAAAATGAGTGTTTGATGGACTCAAGAATTTGAACTCATTGTGTGAATGTGAGCAGTCTGCTTGCCATTCTCTTATCTCTAAATGACATGATTTTACATGTCTACTTGCATAGGATTTTGGAAAGATAAACTGAGGTACCTCAAACAGTTAATGTTCATTTTGCAATTTAGACCAGCTACCTTTTTTGTAATGGTCATGAATTGATTTTCATAAACATTAAAAGCCAAAGAACAGAAACAACATTTAGTCCATATCACTTATAGAATTTTCTGGCTCCCTGTTCTCCCTGATATGAAAAGATGTACTTTTACATCAAGCCAGATCATCAAATAAATATATACTAAATTAAATCCTACTGTTCCTCCTACAGAAAGCCCATTACCAAATTATACTACAGTACAATGCCAACAGACCATAGCATTATGAGGAGGTAGCCAGCGACATTTGTCGTTACCTCCACAATGTTGAATGATTTTAATGAGTCCTCCAGGAGAAATCCCAGCCTGGATTTCAGACTAAAAATGGTAGTACTTGTTCTGAGTATTGGGAGCTGGAATCCATTTCTGCATTTCTTTGAAATGTTTATTGAACCGGTCACGGTGTCACACACCTGTAATCCCAGAAGTTAGGGAGGCTGAGACAGAAAGATTGCAAGTTCAAAGCCAGGGCTGGTGTGTGGCTCTGGTTGAGTGTCCCTGAGTTCAATCCCTGGTAACCCTCTCACCTACTATGTACCAGATTCTCCATGAGGATCCAGAATTACAACAATAAAGAATACAGGTAATCTCTCTGTACCTGGAGACTAGTGGTAAGGAAAAGATGATTAAACAAGCAATTATGATAAAAATGTGTATTATGCAATATGATGATACAGAATGAGCCACAAATAGGTGATAGATAAGAGCGATCTCCTGTTTGGGTAGACAGAGAGGCTCAAGTAAAGCTAAGCTTGGACTAAGAGAAAAGTAGGAGGGCTCTGGGAAAAAATCATACTTTCATGCAAATTAGGAGAAAAAAAGACACAAATCAAGAAGAGTCCAGGAAAAAGTGGGTAGAGAGAGGTTCTGAGAACCCATGATTGTCTACATAGTGACCAGATATGGTCTATTTGTGTACTTTGCCTAACAGTAACCGTCTAAATGAATAGAATTATATTGTGCAGAGTGTTTAAAACTGTATGTAAATCATCACAGGTTCTTGAGGAAACTGGCCTGAGTTCATGACTCTAAATAACTAAATGGGAGAAGACGCCAAAAAGAAAACAAAGGAAGGTCTGATATTGTTTGACGTGTAATCTTGGAGATTTAACGCAAATTGAGTCACATCACTGTGACTTTATTGATTTATTTCCATCATTTCCATTACTTTATGAATGGAAAGAGGAACACTCCATTTATAAACCCCTTCTTCAAATTGAATTTTTATTCTCTAAGATGCTGGAAATTAAGAGCACAGAATTAAATATCTGAAATCTAAAAGGAATATTGGTAACAAAAATCTTAATTAAGCAGTCAAGAAACAAAGGCTTCAGTCTTTTTTTAACATAAAGAAACAGTCTTTGAGGTTTGAAGGCTATGTGAGAAATTTAATTAACTTGGTCCTTTTTGTGCTTAGTATAGTAACAACCCTAACCAAGAGTTATTGAAGGTTAACTCTGTGCCAAGAACTAAGTGTTGTCCATGTCTGAGCTAAATAACAACCTCACAGGTAGGCAGTTTTGTCAAGCTGAGGAAACTGAGGCAAAGAGAGAAACTGACATTTCCAGGTAATACAGCTGGAAAATGCAAGCCCAGGCAATCCAAGTCCAGAGTCAGGCTCCTAGTTACTACTTTATTCTCCCCATTTCCATCCAAGAAATGGGTCCTCAGGAAGCTCAAAGGATATAACAGTTTATCTAGCCTTGAGATGTATCCAAAAGTTCACCTATTCTTCTTTGAAAATTTTATAATATAAAAATGAATGGCAAGCCCAGGCCCATCCCATCACAGTCAGACACCTGCTGGAGCTCAGGCTCCGGCACAGGACCACCTTCTCTGACCAGTAGACACCTGCTGGAGCTCAGGCCCAGCCCAGATCTGCCTCTGCCTACCTGTGTGTGACCCAGACCCAGGATAGGTCCAGGTTCATCACCACTCCCCAACCTGGGAGCCTAGGCCTAACCCACTTCCATCTTAGGCCACTGCAGACATTACCATAGACTTTCCCACATAATAGCCTCTACCTTTTGACAACAGACTGGGCCTAGAAGCAACTGCATCTTGGAGCAGGCATCCCAAAACCAGTATAATGCCTACCCTTTTAACCCCATCTCTGGAAGATGTTGCATCCATCTTGGGACACCTCCACTGCTATCTCATGTTACCTCCCCTATTGCCACCACCACCTTCAATTACAGTAGCATCCATCATGGGACACCTGCAGGGTCTGGAAGCCCAGCATCAAGGTGTGGTACAGATAATCTGCATGGATAACTACAAGGTTACAGGGTAGAAAGTATAATATCTCAGATACACACTGCAAGAAAGGAAGACACATAAGCAACATGAAAAAACAAAGGAGGAAAATGCCCAAAATAAACCAGGACACTATAATAACAGAACCTATGGACAGTGAAGTTGATGAAATGTCAGAAAAGGAGTTCAGAATGTTTATAATTAAAATGATCTCTGAATCAAAGAATGACCTAAATGAACAAATACAGGCAAAAATTGATCACTCCAACAAAGAAATAAGAGAGCAAATACAGGTAGCAATAGATTACTTCAAGAAAGAGATACACACTCGGAAAAAAAAATTGGAATTCCTTGAAATAAGAGAAACAATAAACCAAATTAAAAAAAAAAAAAAAACTCAACAGAAAGCATCACCAACAGACTAGATCACTTGGAAGAAAGAATGTCAGGTAATGAAGACAAAGTATACAATCTGGAAAATAAAGTTGACCACACAGTGAAGATAGTAAGAAACTATGAACAGAACATCCAAGAATTATGGAACAGCATTAAAAGACAAAATCTAAGAGTTATTGAGATAGAGGAAGGCACAGAGTTTCAAACCAAAGGAATGCACAATCTCTTCAATGAGATAATATCAGAAAATTTCCCAAACATTAAAAATGAATTGGAAAATCAAATGAGGCTTACAAGACACCAAATGTACAAAATTACAACAGATCTATGCCTACGCATATTATAATGAAAATATCTAGCATACAGAATAAGGTTAGAATCTTAAAGGACGCAATACAGAAGAATCAAATCACATATAGGGTGAGACCAATTCATATCTCAGCAGATTTTTCAACTCAGACCCTCAAAGCCAGGATATCATGGAACAACATATACCAAGCTCTGAAAGAAAATAAATGCAAACCAAGAATCTTAAACCTATCAAAATTAAGCTTTAGATTTGATGAAGAAATAAAAACCTTCATTATAAACAAAAGTTAAAAGAATTTACAACTAGAAAGCCTGCACTATCGAACATCCTTGGCATGAAGAGAAAATAAAAAACAATGATTAAAATCAACAGAGGGAGGGATGCACTAAAAAAAAAAAATGGCTGGGAATACAAATCATGTCTCAGTAATAACCCTAAATGTTAATAGCCTAAACTCACCAATCAAAAGACATAGACTAGCACACTGGATTAAAAAAAAAAGACCCAACAAAATGCTACCTCCCAGAGACTCATCTCATAGGAAAAGACATCCACAGACTGAAGGTGAAAGGTTGGGGAAAATCACAGCATTTACTTGGATTGCTGAAGCAAGCAGGGGTTTCCACCCTCATATCAAATAAAGTAGACTTCAAGCTAAAGTTAATCAAAAGGGATAAAGAAGGACACTACATACTGCTAAAGGGAACCATAACCAACAAGACATAACAATTATAAATATATATTCCCCAAACAATGGAGCATCTACATTCATCAAACAAACTCTTCTCAAGTTCAAGAATCAAATAGAACACAAGAAAATAATTCTGGGTGACATTAACACATCTCTTTCACTACTGGATAGATCATCCAAACAAAAGCTGAACAAAGAGACTCAATATACAACCTAGAACTCAATATACAATCAATAACTTAGATGTAGCTGACATATATAGAATATTTTATCCTTCAATGAATGAGTATACTTTCTTCTCAGCAGCACATGTATCATTCTCTAAAATAGACAATATATTATATCACAAAGCAACTCTTAGAAAATATAAAAATGTAGAGATATTACCTTGCATTCTATCAGGTCATAATGGAATAAAATTAGAAATCAATGATAAAATAAAAATCAAAAATAGAAGGTACTCCAACACCTGGAGACTCAATAATGTTCTACTGAATGAACAATGAGTTGCAAAAGATATCAAGGAGGAGATTACAAAATTCTTAGAGGTAAATGAGAACACTGATACAACATATCAAAATCTCTGGGACATGAAGGCAGTACTAAGAGGAAAGTTCATTGCATGGAGCTCATTCCTTAAAAGAAGAAAAAGTCAACAAATAAATTACCTAACATTACATCTCAACCCAAGAAAAAGAAGAACAAACCAACACCAAAATTAAGAGAAGACAGGAAATAATTAAAATCAGAGCTGAATCAATGAAATTGAATCAAAAGAAAAAATTTATTAAAAAAAACTTGGTTCTTTGAAAAAGATAAATAAAATTGACAGGTCTTAGCCATGCTAATGAAGAGAAGGAAAGAGAAAACTCAAATTACTAACATACATGATGAAAAAGGAAATATCACAGCAGACACTACAAAAATGCAGAAGATAATTAGAAATTATTTTGAAAACTTATATTCCAATAAAATATAAAATATCAAAGACATAAAAAATTCCTAGAATCTTATGATTTGCCCAAATTGAATCAAGATGATATACACAATTTAAACAGATGAATTTCAAGCAATGAAATAGAAGATGCCATTAGAAGTCTACCAACCAAGAAAAGCACTGGCCCAGATGGATACATAGCTGAATTCTACAAGACCTTTAGTGAAGAACTAATAACAATACTCCTCAAATTATTTTGTGAAATAGAAAAAGAGGAGCACTTCCAAACTCATTCTATGAGGCCAGTATCACCCTGATTCCAAAACCATGCAAAGACACAAAGACACACAAAGACACATGAAAACTTCAGATCAATACCTCTAATGAACATAGATGCAAAAATTCTCAATAAAATTCTCGCAAATCAGATACAAAAAACATATCGAAATGATAGTGCACCATAATCAAGTGGGGTTCTTCCCAGGGATGCAAGGCTCATTTAATATATGAATATCAAAAGTGTAATTCAGCACATCAACAGACTTAAAGATGAGAATCATATGATCATCTCAATAGATACAGAAAAAGCATTCAATAAAATACAGCACCTCTTCTGTTCAAAACACTAGAAAAACTAGGAATAATAGGAACATATCTCAACATGGTTAAAGCTATCAATGCTAAACCACAGACCACTATCATTCTAAATGGAGAAAATTGAAATCATGCCCTCTAAAAACTAGAATAAGACAGGAATGTCCTCTTTCACCTCTTCTATTTAACATAGTTCTTGAAACACTGGCTAGAACAATTAGACAGACCAAAGAAATTAAAGGGATATGAACAAGGAAAAGAAAAATTCAAATTAGCACTATTTGCCAATAATATAATTCTATACCTAGAAGATCAAAAAAATTTCACCAGAAAACTTCTAGATTAAGAAATGAATTCAGTAAAGAACTAGAATATGAAATCAACACCCATAAAGCAAAGGCATTTCTGTATATCATCAGTGACACATCCTCTGAAAGGGAAACAAGGAAAACTACACCATTTACAATAGCCTCAAAAACAATAAAATACTTGGGGATCAACCTAACCAAAAACCTCTACAATGAAAAATACAGAACACTAAATAAAGAAATTAAAGAAGACCTTAGAAGATAGAAAGATCTCTCTTGTTCTTGGATAAGCAGATTTAATATTATCAAAATGGCCATAGTACCATAAGCACCATACAGATTTAATGCAATTCCAATCAAAATCCCAATGACATTCCTCATAGAAATAGAAAAAGCAATCATGAAATTCATCTGGAAAAGTAAGAGACACAGAATAGCTAAAGCAATCCTTAGCAAGAAGAGTGAAGTAGGTGGCATCACAATGTCAGATCTTAAACTATACTACAGAGCAATAGTAACAAAAACAGCATGGTACTGTCACCAAAATACACTGGTAACACCAATAGTACAGAACAGAGGACACAGAGACTAACCCATGTAATTACAGTTATCTTATATTAGGCAAAGACACCAGAAACATGCATTGGAGAAAAGACAACCTCTTCAACAATGGTGCTGGGAAAACTGGAAAGCCATATGCAACAAAATGAAATTAAACCCCTATCTCTCACCATGCACAAAACTCAACTCAAAGTGGATCAAAGACCTAGGAATTAAACCAGAGACACTGCACCTATTAGAAGAAAAAGTAGGCCCAAATCTCCATCGTGTCAAATTAGGCACCGATTTCCTTAATAAGACTCCTACAGCACAAGATTAAAATCAAGAATCAATAAATGGAATGGATTCAAACTAAAAAGCTTCTGTTCAGTAAAAGAAACAATCCATGAGGTGAGTAGAGAGCTTACATTTTGGGAGCAAATTTTTACCACTCAGAAATCAGACAGAGCTCTAATCTCTAGGGTATATAAAGAATTCAAAAAGATAAACACCGAAGAAGAAGAAGAAGAAGAAGGAGGAGGAGGAGGAGGAGGAGGAGGAGGAGGAGGAGGAGGAGGAGGAGAAGGAGAAGGAGAAGAAGAAGAACCCAATCAATAAACGGGCTAAGGAACTGAACAGACGCTTCTCAGAAGAAGATATACAATCAATCAAAATTTCTGTATATCAGTGACAAATCTTCTGAGAAGGAAAAGAGGAAAACTACCCCATTCACAATAACCTCAAAAAAAAAATAAGATACTTGGGAATCAACTTAATGAAAGAGGTCAAAGATCTATACAATGAAAACTACAGAACCCTAAAGAGAGAAATCAAAGAAGACTTTAGAAGATGGAAAGATTCTGCTCTTGAATAGGCAGAATTAATATTATCAAAATGACCACACTACCAAAAGCACTACACAGAATTTAATGCAATTCCAATCAAAATCTCAATGACATTCCTCATAGAAATAGTAAAAGCAAGAGTGAAATTCATCTGGAAAAATAAGACACCCAGAATGGCCAAAACGATCCTTAGCAGGGAGAATGAAGAAGGTGGCATCACTATAACAGATTATAAACTACACTACAGAACAATAGTAACAAAAACAGCATGGTATTGGCACCGAAACAGACTGGTAGACCAATGGTACAGAATAAAGGACACAGAGACTAACCCATAAAATTAAAATTATCTTATATTTGACAAAGGTGCCAAAAAAATGCACTGGAGAAAAGATAGCATCTTCAACAAATGGTGTTGGGAAAACTGGAAATCCATATGCAACAAAATGAGATTAAATCCCAATCTCTTACCATGCACAAAACTTCACTCAAAATAGATCAAGGACATAGGAATTAAACCAGAGACTCTGAGTCTAATAGAAGAAAAAGTAGGCCCTAATCTTCATCATGTGGGATTAGTCCACAACTTCCTTAATAAGGCTCCTATAGCACAAGAATTAAAATCAAGAATCAATAAATGCGATGGAATCAAACTAAAAAGTTTCTTATCAGCAAAAGAAACAATCTGTGAGGTGAACAGAGAGCCTGCATCCTGGGAGCAAATATTTACCCCTCACACATCAGATAGAAATCTCTAGGGTATATAAAGAACTCAAAAAGTTAAACATTGAAAAAACAAATAATCCAATCAATAAATGGGCCAAGGACCTGAACGGACATTTCTCAGAAGAGAATATACAATCAATCAACAAATATATGAAAAAATGCTCATCATCTCTAGCAATCAGAGAAATGCAAATCAAAAGTACTCTTAAGATGTCATCTCACCCCAGTCAGAATGGAAGCTATTATGAAGACAAACAACAGTAAGTGTTGGAGAAGACGTGGGGAAGAAGGTACACACATATGGCTGGTGAGACTGCAAATTGGTGCAGCCAATATGGAAAGCAGTATGGAGATTCCTTGTAAATCTGGGAATGGAACCACCATTTGACCCAGCTATCCCTCTCCTCAGACTATACCCAAAGGACTTAAAAACAGCATACTACAGGGACACAGCCACATCAATGTTTATAGCAGCACAATTCACAATAGCTAAACTGTGGAGTCAACCTAGATGCCCTTCAGTGGATGAATGGATAAAAAAAAAAAGTGATCTATATACACAATGGAATTTTACTCAACAATAAAAGAAAATAAAATCATGGCATTTGCAGGTAAATGGATGGCTTTGGAGAAGATAATGCTAAGTGAAGTTAGCCAATCTCAAAAAACCAAATGCCGAATGTTTTCTCTGATATAAGGAGGCTGACTCATAGAGGGATATGGCAAGGGAGGATGGGAGGATTAGATGAATTCTAGATAGGGAAGAGGGGTGGGAGGCAAAGGGAGGGGGCAGGGGATTAGCAAGGATGGTGGAATGTGATGGACATCATTATCCAAAGTTCATGTATGAAGACTCAAATTGGGTGCCTACATACTTTATATACAAACAGCGATATGAAAAATTGTGGTATAGATGTATAAAAGGAATTGTAATACAGAAAAACCCAAAGTATATGTATAAAGGCATGAATTTATGTGAACATACTTTATATACAAAGATATGAAAAATTGTGCTCTATATGTGTAATAAGAATTGTAATGCATTCTGCTGTCGTGTATTTAAAAAAATAACATCAATAAAAAAATCAACAAATACATGAAAGAAGTGTTCAATATCTCTAGCAATTAGAGAAATACAAACCAAAACCACTCTAAGATTTCATCTCACTCCAATCAGAATGGTAGCTATTAAGAATACAAACAACAATAAATGTTGGTGAGGATGTGGGAGAAAAGGCACCCTCATATTACTGGTGGAACTGCAAATTGGTGCAGCCAATATGGAAAGAAGTATGAAGATTCCTTGGAAAACTGGAATGGAACCACCATTTGGCCCAACTATCCCTCTCCTCAGTCTATACCCAAAGGACTTAAAACAGCATACTACAGGGACACAGCCACATCAATGTTTATAGCAGCACAATTCACAACACCTAACTGTGGAGCCAACCTAAATGCCCTTCAGTAGATGAATGGATAACAAATATGTGGTATATATACACAATAGAATACCATTCAGCATTAAAAGATAATAAAATCATGGCATTTGCAGGTAAATGAATAGAGTTGAAAACTAGTACTAGGTGAAGTTAGCCAATCCCTAAAAACCAAATGCCAAATGTTTTCTCTGATAAACAAATTATACAGTCACCCAAGTCTACTGGTTAAGAGGTTATGTTCTGAAGTTTGTTGGCCTTGTTTGAATTGCAGTGGAGCATGTACTAGGTGTGCAAATTGAGGCCAACTATTTTGCCTGAATAAGTCTCAATTTTCTTATCAATTAAACAAGAATAACAATAACACTTACCTCATAGAATCATTATGAGAATTATAGGGATCCATGATTGTATGAATTACATGAATCAATTTGCATAGAGCATAGTAAATGATGTACTCAACAAAATTTAGCTTTTACCAACATTAAATTAAATATTTAATATGAGCAACATTGACATAATTATGGAAACCACTTTATGAACTTGAGATATCAAAATGTACCTGTAAATCCTGAACATTTAGCCATGAAGCAGTGTAAGGAAGGCCAGTAAGCAAATCATTAGTACGTCAAGAAATAGCCATTCTAAAACTAAATTATAATCCCAAAGCTAAAGGAATAGTGGTTTGGTTTCAGCTACGCCCAATAACTTTAATCTGTTCCATTCCAAGCTCCCTGGGAACCTTCCTGAAAAGCTAAAGGTAATGCTAACAGGAAGAAAGGGAGCATCCTTTGAGTTTACAATCTCTTTGGGTCCCTTCTCAGCCTCTTAGGTCAACCTGGATTCACAGGTATAACTTCTGAGATGATTCTGCATTCCAACACAAGCCATTGATTTGTTGTATTTTGGATTCAAATCCTGGAATAACCTCAACATTCAGAGAATATCCTTTATGTGGTGTGGCATGACCACAGATCAATACTTTCATCTACAACTGCAGTTAACTGGCTACCTATCCTATAATGTATCAAAACATTTGTCTCCCAGGTAGAGATAATCTTGTAAATCATACTCAATAAACCACATCGTGAAGCTTGAAGAAACCAATGGCTAGTTAGTATCCATGCTGAACACCATCAAATGTCTTTGCTTCTTTTCTTTATTTGTTAAATAAAAGTGTTTAAATCCATTGGAGAAAGAAATCAAGGCATTGAGTCTAACATGGTCTGGCTCTGGACTTCTTGAAAAGATTGTGTCTACTGAAGAAAGATAACTCATTTCCTTCTTACTTTTAAAAACTTCCAAAGGGAAAAAAAAAAATTCTACTTTCACAGTATCTTATAATAACATGCCTGACTGTCAGCAAGTTCTGTGCCTCCACTGCTCCACCCTGGCTTCCTCTCCTCATCATGCAAATTGCCATTGGCTTTAATTAGATTTAATAAGCCACTGGGAAGTGCAGCAGGGAAATGGAGAGCAAAGATTACACAGTGTGGGCTTACTCTTGCATGTCCAGCACAGCATTTCTCTGGAACTCTCATATCCTCCCAGGCTGGGAAAATAATGAATGCCAAGCGTATGGAAAGACACGCTGTTGCTGCTGCTGCTGTCCAAATGTGAAACGTGGGTGGAGAGAAATCATTAAAAAAAAAAAAAAAAAGTAAGGGAAAAGGGAAAAGGAACCCGAATCCCCAACAGCTGCAAATAACGAAACATGTGAATCTGTTACCTCGGATGAACTCTGATTTCCTGCTCACAGACGGCAGGGTCCTGTTGAGCCCCAAGATCCTATCCAGGTGGAAGGCAAACACCTCACTCATGTCCAATGGCTGCTTGAGCAAGCCACAGGGGCTAGGGCCACAGCGAGGCAGTGAGCCAGCTGTGCTCCCTTCCAGCACCAGCAGGCGGGCACCACTCCTTGAGGACACAGGCTGGACTCCCGCCACCGCACCATCTGCCAACAGGCGCATTCTGCGGATGTCTTCTCTGCTCAGCCACGAGGGGGCGCTCTCGCTGTAGATCCTGATGTTGCTCTCTCTGGCCTTGGGCAACTGGAAGTCTAAAACCCCAGCTCGGACTCCAGGGCCCCTCACCAGCCTCCAGGATGGTTCTCCAATCTTGGCCAGGTTTCCTCCCTGAGCATACCCAAGCACTTCAGCGTCAGCTGCCCTGGCAGCATCCTGTGTCTGAAAGGAGGGTCCGACCAATGCTTCCTGACCAGGGATACCAGATGCAACTGCATATTTCTTCCTGCGCTTGGGTTTCACAGTGCCACGGATATTGGCAGGCTTGCTGCGCTTGGAGCGTAGGGTAATGTACACCACATTGGGCTGCAAGGTGGTCCCATTGCCCTGGGACTCAGGAGGAGCCAGGGTGCCATCCAGGGGGATCTCAGGAAAGGATGCCTCTGCAGAGTCGCGGCTGCGGGGTGGCCTCTGGTCGGCTGCTTGTCCGTGCTGAATTGAGGCCCGCCCCACCTGGCTAACCAGAAAGCCCAGGTAGATGGCACAGGCAGTGCCCAGCAGAAGGTTCCTCCGGGTCCTGGGACGCCGGCTGCTCCAGAGTTTACGCGCCCTCGGGACGCACAAGGAGCAGATGAACCAGTTTATGAGTTGCCCTGGCTTGTCTGGACAGGTCATTTCTCTGCTGTATCCACATGTTGAACAGAGTTTAAGATCTGCAGTTGGCTCCTGCTGATACGATGCATGGTTTCCTGAATTCAGCTGTCGTGTCCGGTTGGTTATCTAAGTGGTCTCCAGTGGGTTGAAGTGGAAGGGAAATCTTGGTGATAGAGCTGAGAATGTTTTTGACACTCGCCACAACAAACCTTTTAAACTTCTATCAACCTCCCCAAGGAGAAATGAGAGTTGATTCTGGGAATGAATGGAAACAGAGTTAACTGAGTCACATCTCAAACCGTTTCAGTTCCTCCACAAGAGGAAAGAAAAAAATAACCCTTTCCTTCCATAAATTTTACCACTAAATACGTAAAGTTTAAAAAATGAAAGCAAAATAGATGTGTAGGTTTATATTCAGTTTGAAGCTGTGAAAACAAGCCATGAAAAATCCAAGAATATTTTATGACTTGTAGCTAGAGTCTTTTAATTTGATTCTGAAGCAAAGCAGTAAAATTTGACCAACCTGGGCTTTTCCTTTTTGCAGAGCAGAATTAACTTAAGACAGATGGCTTTTAAAAATTTATAGCTATCCTACATTATTTTCAAAAATCATGCATTAACTAATTAGGCAGGAGCACAAAGTATTAACATTCAAACTCAGGAACATATTATCTTAATCTAATGTTATACAGATTTTTCTTCACAATGTGTTCCATTATCTTATTTTAAATGTGCTATAATATAAAGCCATAAATGTCTATACAGCACGGGAGCACTTACATTTATTCAGTCACACACAAACACACCAAACACAAATCCAACTACTTTTCATTTATTTTCTTTCCACCAAAGTCAGCTGAAAGAGAACAAAAGAATCTCTAGTACAATCTCTTCACATTATTAGAAAAGAAGAAACTCGTAAGCAATCTTACTTACACAGCTGGACTCAAGCTTGGCTCCAGGAAGAATGTAATCCCTGACTCTAATGCAAAGAACTTCTAAAGGCTGAGGCATGTAAGTAGAACATATTTCATGGTCAAGAGTGTTCCACAGTTCAAACATTTCAGCTCAGCTTTAAAACTCCCTCAAAAATCACCGATGGCAAGGCAAAATGGATACTTGTAAACTAGCTACTGACGTTTTCTGACATCCAAGGATTTGGTAAAGAAGATTTGAAAAATAAACTTTAATTTTATATTCTAAAAAAAACAAATGCCGTACAGAATCAGTTTTCATTCAAACAACTTTCCGCTTATTTTTAACCCCTGGGAGCCCTCTAGTGTTCTGTTTGCAAACAGACTCAGAAATGTCAGTCTTGTGAGGTTAAAAAGTATCTGGAGTGTTTGTTCAGTTTGGTGGAGCAGCCCATGCTGAATAAATACCTTGTAAAATGAAGAATGCCATTGCCCCTCTGTCCATCCCACGTATCTGGAGAGTGGAGCACCAGGGTTCCAGGACCTAGCACTTACCTCACCATCCTGGCCATTTGCAGAATAGCACTTGTCTCCCAGTTCAGGGAAGAGAAGGCTTAGAAGATCAGAAAAGCTAAGAAAGGGTTACTATGAATGAGAGAGAAATAGAACAGTGAGATAAGAGTGCAGAGATAGGGAGAGACATTTATAGTGAGCAGTTACACGGTGCAGCAGTTCACAAAAAGCAGTCATGGGGCCTCTCTGATTGGAGGCTTTTTTAAAAAAACAGGTTAGGGATTGGCCTAGGTTGTTTGCATGTCTTGGTACAAAGGCGGGGGAGCTGATGACCTTGGGCTCTCACTTTGGCTTATTCTATTTGCTTGTATGGCAAAGGGAATCAGAAGTCAAAAAGGCACAAAGGGAAACTAAAAAAAAGGTTGTAACACTGGGAAGTAAAAGTGGGAAAGAGATTACAGCATGGTGTAAGGTCTTAAAAGTTCTATATTTTACAATGAAAAGAAGAAGAAGAAGAAGTGCTAGGAATTGGAATAGGTAGAGAAGGAAAGAGAAAATGTCAAAGTGGTAAAAAAAAAAAAAAAAAAAAACCACAAATTATAACAGGACTGTTATTTCAGCTTTTTTAAACTCAGACCTTTTTCCTTTTTAAAAATTCTCCTACTGAAAAGAGAAAGAACAATTCCAATATTGACAGTTGCCTAGAAGTACCCTGAGGTTTTTACTAACTTCAAGAGAAGGCAGGTTATCAGAGCCATTTTCTGTATGAGCCCAAACTCTTAAAGCACACACTTCCATAAGCACAGAATTATTTTCTAGAGAGTAAATATGAACTTCTTAAAAGGAAACCATGGTACAGCTGCTTCTCATAACTAGCTTATAATTTTCACATATTTAGAAGAAGAAATGACCCGAATCTTTTAAAATTAAAAGGGCTCAGAGGTAGAGCACTTGTCTAGCATGCGTGAGGCACTGGGTTCGATCCTCAGCACCACATAAATATAAAATAAAGACATTGTTTCCACCTATAACTAAAAAAAGGGGGGGCAGGGTTATAGTACAGTGGTGAAGCACTTACCTGGTAGGTGGGGGTCCTGGTTCCACTCCTAGCGCCACAAAAGATAAAAAATAAAAAGTCTTTGGTAAAGGCCAGATGATGATAAGCAGAAGTCTCCTCCAACTATTTTTAAAGCAACTTTTTAAGTAGAGAAATGACTAGAAAGCAGGTAGATTTGTCTGAGTTGGTAAATTTGATTGAATCCCCTCAGAAATGTCTCTATTAGAAAAAAAATAAATACATTGCCTCCTCTTACAGAGGAGGCTAAAGCATATGATGACTGGAAAATGGGCTGTAGAGGAGAAAGCCCAGCTTCACGTTCTCCTTCCTCCTTCATTTGCTATAGGTGGTGCCCTGGGACATGTAATTATATTGTCTGAGTTTTTGTCTCCGTATCTTTAAGGGAAGAAGAATAATAGCACTCAGCCCATGGTGGATTTCTTGTAATGATTAAAATAAGATAATGGCAAGGGAGTGGTCTTTTGGAATAGCCAGCAAAGTGTTTATCTCCCCCACAATCCACACACCTTATCGAACTTCTCAAAGACCCTCCCTACACCAAGGTATTTTGGTAGAATTGAGAACAAGAATGGAATTTATCCAATTTTATCACTCCCCCCACTGCCCAAACCTGATTTGGAGTGAGTGTTACTGGGAATTGAACCCAAGGCCTCACAAGTGATTAGCAAATGCTGTGCTACTGAGCTAAGTCCCCAGTCCTTAGTAGCTCTTTCAGTACTCTTGGATGCAATCTCAGATAGGTTACCTGACTTTTCCAGTTACACTTAGATTTCTTCTAGGTTCTTCAGTCATTGTTATAGGCATACAAATATATGTATACCCATATTACGCTTTGGATATGAGGTGTCTCCCAAAAGCTCCTGTGCTAATACAGGAATGTTCAGAGGTAAAATGATTAGATTAACTTTCTATTAAAAATTATCTACAAAAAAAAAGGTCAAAAAGTACACAATTAACTTAGCGAGACCCTAAGCAACTTAACACATCTGTCTCAAAATCAAAAATGAAAAGGGCTAGGGATGTGGCTCAGTGGTTAAGTGCCCCTGGGTTCAATCCTCCATACAAAAATAAATAAATAAATATAATAAGACAAGGGTACAGCTCATTATAGTTACCTGGGGAGTTTTTAATACATCTTAAGAGGAAGGAATGAATAGTCACAAAGAAGCAATATGAGTGAGGACTAGGGGTTGTGGTAATAGGCTATTTCTTCACATTTACATATTTTTGTATATATCTTTTCATTCAATAAAATTTACAGATTTGGTGGATAAAGCAGTATTCATATTATAATGTTTATACTTCATGAATTTTGTTTATGTTTATAAGAGGAGAAGATAATAAAATCTTCTACATCTTTTATTTGCAATGGAGACTCCATATTAGTTTGATTGGTTTAAAATTAAATTTTAGAGATAAAGAATGATAAAATCACTGAAAACTTTTTAAATATATGGCTGCCTAGGCCACATCTACTTTCCCAGAGATTCAAATTAAATTGATCTGAGTGGACCCCAGGAATTCATAGTTTTAAAAACTTACAATGTTCAGGGTGATGGTTCACTATTCTAAGAGCTAAAATAGCTTGTTCCCGAAGTGAATTAGCCTCTTTTTACAGTAAAATGATAAGTCTTAGGTTTCACTGGCAATGAAATCTGTAAATCTTTCAAGACTTCCAATTTTAAGACCCCAGTGTGGTAAAGGCTGTTTTGCCTTCATCCTGGGAAAAGTCCTTGACTAGTAGACAGTAAACCTTCATATTCCCCACCCACTGCACCTCACTTCCCCCTCTCCTGTCATGGGTAAAACTTGCTGTGTGGCTCAAGTTTACCCACCTGCTGAAAGCCATTCAGAAAGTGAGAAAAATATATAAGTTCTCCAATTGTTGGAAAGCTGAGCACTAAGTTTTCCCCTGTTGTTGTGGACCATGCTTGTTATGCATATTACAAACCTGCAGATGGAAACCTGGTTCTATGCTGATCAGAAACTTCCACTGTGTCCCTGACCCTAGTTCACCACCCTACTGACCTCTAAACCCCCACCCCTTTCTAGAACAATAATCCCAGCTTTAGCCTAATATAACCTCTGTCCTGTTTGCCACATGAAATTTGCTAATACTTCTGCTATTCATTCTAACAGATGGCCTGGATAGCACCACACTGCCCTGTCCTGCCACTGAAAAGCCCTTCTCCTAATAATCTTTTGTCATAAAGGTGTTTAAATGATACCAAGGAGTTTGTAATGCTTCAAATAATACTCCCTGCTGTATGCAAAAGAATTCATATAGTATTGTTTTATTGAAATATGTGCATATTCATATGACTCATGATTGCTCATCCTAAAGACATCTTTCCTGTTGATCTATACATGCATTTGCAGTAGGAGAAGCACTTTAGAAGTTCGCCTATTTCAGAGCTATAAATCCATGAAGCAACACTGAGGGCCATAGCTTAATCTCTGATATGTGACCAAGACAGCACCAAGTAGGAATGACTCCAGGGGATGAGAGCCTGCATTTGCTTGTGTGGGTGTTCTTTCCTCTCTACTCTTAAACCTGGTTAAAAGAATACTGAGGCTCCTTGCCTTTTACCAGTATGGAAATCTCCTGCAATAAACCAGTTAGCCTCATCTCCCTAGGAATGTCTGTTCAATTTCCTTAAAAAATGTGTATAAGGATGATTCTGCCACATGACCAGAAACTGAACAGAGGGTAAAACAATAAATAGACAAAACGTATAACAGACAATTTGACTTATATTTGAAATGACAAGTATTTTAAGGTTATTAATCATCTCTTAATAAATTACACAACTTATTCGCATTAGGATAATTAGCATTTTCTCATAGTTCTCAGAATAACTCATACAGCCATCACAGAGTGAAAAGTAAAATAGGTAGATTGGTGGTTGGCCTGAGCTTCCACCCATCGCCCCCAAACAATCTACACAACTAAGCGAGTGGGCAGAAGAGGGCACTGAGGCCTCAATCCCCTGCCTGCCATTCTTGCCACCAAGCTGCCCACAGAGGAGAAACAACACAGGACAGGCACACTGGTCCCTGGCCATTTTTGGTCTAGAGAGAATAACACATGCAGCAGTGTTTTGTGCCTTTGTATTGTAGTAGACAAATCTGTCTCAGTCCTTGGGATCTTTGCTAGCACCAAGCAGCAAATTCTCTCTTTTCTCCTCTCTTAAGGTACAGTTTATATAAAACAAAATAAGCTGTAGTGTTACATTTCAAGGAAAGGAGGCCCCTGTTATGGTTTAGATGTGAGGTGTCCCCCAGAAATTCATATGTGAGACAAAGCAAGAAGGTTCAGAGGAGAAGTGATTGAGCTGTGAAAGACTTAACCCAATCAGTGAATTAATCCCCTGGTGGGATTAACTGAGTGGTAACTGAAGGCAGGTGGGGTGTGGCTGGAGGAGGTGGGACATTGGGGTCCTGGCTTTGGGGTATATACTTGTATCTGGCAAGTGGAAATCTCTCTCTCTGCTGTCTGATCATCATGTCAGCTGCTTCCCTTTGCCACACTCTTCCACCATGATGTCCTTCCTCATCTTGAGCCCCAAGGAAGAGAGCCAGCCACTTATGAACTGAGACCTCTGAAATCATGAGCCCCTAAATAAACTTACCTCCTCTGTTGTTCTGGTTGAGTCCTTTTAGTCACAGAAGTGAAAAAACTGACTAAAACAGACCCCTGGTTGTACCAGATTAAATCTGGCACATCAGAAATGCCTTGGATTTATAAATAAATACCATTAAAGTGAAGAGAAGAAGGTAGAGAGAAGTTTGTATCTTTTATTCATTTGTGTAGAGTAGTTTTGAGACTCTTTTGTGTCACCCTGTATGATTCAAATTACATGGCATATCAGATAACTTTTTGGAGTATATTAACCATGCACATATTTTATGAATCAACAGTGAAAGTGGTTAGAAAAGAAAGAATGGGTTAATCTCACATACCATGCCCAACCACCCATTCCCACCTACCCAGACCTAACAGGTTCAAGTACCACGAAATATAAAAAGACAGTGAGGAAGATACTTTCATATATTATTCTGTGAGATATCGAGGAACCAGCAGCATACTTTTATTTTCAGGTGAGAAAATGGAATGCAGCGTCTGGCAGCATCTTATATTCTCCATCGCTATCCAGGCACTGCTATGTGTGCTACTTTGGGAGCATGCTGGGTAGCACTCTGACATGAAAGTCATGGTCCCACAGAAGGCAGCAGCAGCAACAGCAGGTACAGTAGTAAGTTGCCCTGAAGTAGGCGCACAGACAAAAAACATGCCGTGAGGGAGGCTTATGCATGGGAACTAGAAGTAGGGTTATAAACATATGAGTGACAAGCTCTGGCATCCCTGAGATAAAATTGAATGTTTTATTGAGATGCTAGAGGTCTCATTTCATGCAAGAGAAAGAGTCGGCACAATTTGAATCATTCCTACTAAAGAGTTCTTGGAATCCATAAGCTAGTCAGATTTGGGGAAATATAGATGGAAAAGACATTTAACATTTATTAAAATTTTATTAAATGCCAATCACTAAAGGTGGGTTCCATGAAAGGTATTCAATGTCTAAGGCACTGCTTAGCTCAATAGTATCCCAATAAATACTGAATGAATGAATGAATGAAAATTTTAAGAGATAAAGCCTAATCCCTAGACCAGTGGTTCTCAAGGCATCAGTAGTACTGATGCTTTGGGTCCAGGGACCTGGATATTTGTTAGATGTGCAAATCTTCCACTACCACCTCAGATCTACTAAATTAGAAATTCTGGAGGAAACACTCCATAACCTGTATTATCTCAAGCCCTTCCGGTGACCAAAAGTGTGAAAACAGCTACCTAAATGAAAAAAAAACAAGAAGAATGGGGCCAGCCAAAAGGAAAACAGGAAGATGCCAAAATAGGAAGGATAGAAAAAGTTAAAAAAAAAAAAAGAAGAAGAAGAAGATTTAAAGTCACACGTGCAATTTATCTATTGTTGTTCTAAACCTAACCCTCTTTGTGAGAGTTCCATTTCTTTCCTGACATTTCAGCCATTGGATTGACAAAAATGCAATGTGTCAGTATCACATACTCTGTCCAGCCACCCACCCTCACATACCCAGCCCTGCAGACTCAAGCCCCCTTCTCAGAGCAAGTTCATGGTGTGTAGATACTTGGGAAAGAAGAAATTTAAGATAGACTACAATTTACAGCTTGTGGAATAAAAACCTGGAGCACTGTGGCTGGGTGGAGGAACTACCTCAGGAAAACTGCCAGAAGAAATCAAACCTCTACTGGCCATCACCAGTTATGCATCCATAAAGATGCCTTTTATAGTAAAATCACACTGTTTTCCAAAGGGCAGTCATCAGGTTCCCATGGTCATGAAGCCTGTAGCATAGCCAAAAATTATAAGCCTAAAAGCTTTTGGTTAGAAGCCTAGAGTAGGTCCTAAAATGAAAAAGAAGAAAACATACAAAAGAGTACAACAGAAGAAAATTAAATATTTTTGTAAGAATGAATATATCATTTTTCTAAATAAAACACACCCCAATTAGTTTTCCACAGGAAATGACCAATGCTTTAGTAAAGAATGCACATTGGATTTCAGTTCTTTAGGGAATGAAGCCATTCGTGACTAAGGTAATCACCAGCTCAGAGGCAACTCCTTGTTTTATTTTGGCACTAATTGCTTACCACATAGAAATAGCCAGACAATGTAGTCTTTATGACCATAAATTTGCATTCAATTCAATTCAATTGAGAATCTGTAAACAAAAAAATTCTTAGCTTGGTGCTTGTCACAATATGCTACATTCTGCTCAGTTTTCTCATCTGAAAAATTAGGATTATATCTAGTTCACAGAGTGATTCTAATAATTAAATTACTCATTACATATCAAACACTTTCTGCAGTGTTTGATAGTCTGTAAGAAATTGCTCATTCACTTGTCCTCATTTTCTTGCAAAGATGCTGCTGATACCTAAGTACTCTCTAAGGAAACCACAAGAAGGCATTGACAGATAAAACTAATTGATCAGCACACAATTTCAGGTTCATGAAATAGTTGTCAACTTACTTACTAAATTACTTATGCAGCAAATTATCCAGAATTTGCTTCACCATCTTCATCTATACTTAAAAGACTTAAAAGATAATCAGAAGTGTATTTTACATGCTAATTTGAATGCAAATCTTTGGTTATTTGCTTTTGAAATTTAGAACTGGTATATGGTAATGTACATTAAACTATAGTAAAGTGGATCTTTGGCAATATAATGGAAAGCCAGGGAATTTGTTTAAAAAGATATAAAGTGTAGATCAGAAATTAGACAATTTCCTCTGGGGTGATTGACCTCTTCAGGCTGATTGAACACACTTTCCCTAGGCCTCTGACAATATTACCAGAACAAAAAATATTTAGTACAACAGTAGTAAATTAGATGGATTAATACTAATTTTACTATTCTTTACTATCCTTAAGTAGCACCTATCTCATAGGGTTTATATGAATGTTGTATAAATTAATATATAAAAGCTCTTATTATGAATACATGAAATTCATGAATACTTGAAAGCCCTCATCATGCAAAAAAGAAGTTAACTTTGTTATTATCAGAAAGAACACTGTGAAGGGAAAATTAGGATTCATAAATATTCATTTATTATGACCAAATAATAAGAGATCCACAGTTGTTCAAGTCCATTGATGAGGGGAGAGGTCAACCAATTATTAGATCTTTTTAGTTAGCCAGTTGTCCTAGAAATATCTCTTCCTATTATGGAGAAACATGTGGCAGCCTATCACAGACAGAGGTATTTGTTGTTATGTCTTGAAGTCCATCTTTAATATTTTTAGTTCAAATATTTTTGGAGTGGGTAGGACTGGAGTTGTAGCTCAATGGTAGAGTGCTCCTCTCACAGTGAGGCACTGGGTTTAACCCTCAGAACTACATAAAAATAAATAAAATAAAGGTATTGTGTCCATCTACAGCTAAAAAAGTATTTTAAAAATATTTTTGGAGCAACTACTGTGTGATAGACTGTCAAGTTACTTTGGATGTAGCAATAAAAAAGATAAACAATGGCCTAGCAGTCAAGGGATTTGTGGTCTCTTTCTGCTAACACTTTCTACTCTATTCTATTCCCCAACTTCTCCCCCATCTACCACCCTTAGAATGAGCCCATACCTAACAGAAACGTCCCATTTCAGGTCTCAATTCCTTTTATTTCATTATAATTCAGTATATCATACCTATATACAGCCTCAAATACAATAATTTTAATCATAACCAATTTGTCATCTACCAAGGGACAGTACTGGAATGGTTTAAACAGTTGTGTAGATAATTCACTTTAGTTGATAAATAATTCATTCATCAATCTGTCATAAGTTTTAAATGAACCAAAGCTTATTTTCACATATTGCTCACTGGATCTTAGAGGAAAAAAGACATTCTCCTTTTCCTCAAAAAGGAAAAAAAAATCCTAGTCAGACATGGGGTGCATGCATGTAACCCCAGCAGCTCAGGATACTGAGGCAGGAAGATTATGAGTTCAAAGCCACCCTAGGCAACTTAGAGAGGATCTGTTTTTAAATAAAATGCAAAAAAGAAGGGGGGTGTCTGGGGACTTGGCTCAGTGGTTAAACACTCCTGGGTTCATTCCTGGTACAAAAAAAAAAGTGGGGGGAGGAAAAAATTCTTTAAATTTGGTTGGACTTGAGCTAACAGCTTTCCTTCTAAAATCCATATTTAAAAAAATAAACAAAAATGTTTAATAAGATGGGCTTGGAATTTCTGTAGGTACAGCTTATAAGGGAGAAACTTGGTGAATCTAAGGTTGTTAAACATTTTTATTACTTTTCAAGTTTACCATGGAGAAAACAATTCAAAATTAAAATGTATAAATTTTGATTCAGTGTGCCAGTCCTGAAATTCTCAAAAGCCCTGTTATTTTAAGCCTAGACTCATAATGAATAAGGAAAAATGCATCTAATCAATCATTTGCAAGTTGCTAAAAATGAAAGATTCTCAAATTTAAAACTTCCACAAATTGGCATCAGTTTATATGAGATGAAAATAAAAAATCACTATAAAAAACTGTACAAAGAAAAAGAGAAACAGAATTCGACTATAGATGCACATATACAATATTTAAAGGAAGACAAGGGATGCTTGCAACATGTACCATGTCATTTTTTAATTCTTTTCGCATGTTCACTTTGTCTTCCTTCAGTAAAAATAACATTTAGAAATGATAAAAGTAACTGTTGAAATTAAAATTCAGTGAATAAAATGCTGGGTTCTGGATCCATGGGTGTAACATATACTGAATTAACTCTTCTACCAAAAATAACTTTAAAAGTTGGAAAAACATATAAACAATCCTCTGAAGGCATTAGAGACTTGTGCCAAGTAACATTGAACAGCTAGAATCCTTGAGAAAGGAAAGCATACAAGATGTATTAACCTTGACCTTGGAATTTTCCTCAGGGCATTTTCCAAATTGTAGTGAAAGTGAGGAAAACCCAAGAAGAAAGCAGCAGTCCCATACATCTAAGGAAAGGAGCTGGAGTTAAGGATTCTAACAGAGCTGAGATTTAAGGAACAAACTGTTGAAGTGAAAGGAACACGGGAAAGCACCCAAATCTCTGCATTCAGCTTATCCTCAAATTGTTAGTCAACATTTGAGCTATGACAAAGCAAGCCTCTAAGAAATATATAGAAAACAGCAGACAGAAAACGCTAATGCCATGATTTCCACAGCTGAAGGACACTGGGGAAATTCAAGAATAGAAATCAAGGTGGGGAAGACTTGCTAAACCCAGAGACTTGGGAAAAGACATGTCCTAGAAATGATCACATCCTATAATTAGCAAAAATGAAATAGGTCAGACATAACAAAGCTTAAAATCAAGTCTTGACTGGATCAGGTCATCCACTGAAACCCTTCATTACTAAAAAACAAAAATTAACATTTTTTTGTGGGAATATCAGAGTCTTTACATCTTATCATTTGTAATCTGAAAACTGATTATAAAACAAGCTTAAAATAACCAAAATAAGCAAATAACCAAAATAAACAGAAAGGAAAGGATATTTTAAATTGAAAAAAAAAAAAAAAAAACACCAATGCATCATCTGCCATGTCTTCCAGGAGGTCAGCATACTGCCCTTCAGCCTGCACATGAATCTTGTGCATCAGCCTCCACAGAGATTTGTGTCACTTCCTGTTGCATCACTTCCTGTTCCTGTGCATGCACCTTGACTTCCAGGCCAACTTCCAGCACTGAGCTACTGGACTCCCAGGGTCATGCCATTTACCAGCACCATAGGCCACCTCTATTGAGAGGCTCTCATTTTTGTGCTACCTGTGAACATTGCTGACACCTCCCAGGATGTGGCAGAGGTGGTGGGATGCCAGTGATCATCTGAAAGTATCATTCAAAAGATATCTTTCTGACACCCCTATAGTTCTATGAAATAAATTTATTTAAAGTTATGTGAAATATGAAAAACTTCCCCCCCTTTCTGACTTGCACAACTTTACTTGATTATACACTAGAAAAGAAAGGATAATTGCCAAGTATATTATTAATTTGTGGAGAACTCCAATTTTTATGTAGAGAGAGCTGTACTGAGGCATTGACCAACCCATCCACAGCCAGCCATTCGGAGGAACTTGCCTTGTCATCAGAGAACCCATGAGGTTTGAAGTGCTTGGCCACCTCCAGGTAGTCATCCAGGAGACCTAGGCTTTCTTGAGCCCCCAAACCTGACTGGTCGAAGGGGGACATCAAGTTCCCCGCCAAAACCTCGCTGCTCAGGAAGCTCAGTGATCTCTTTGCCCCCCTACTCCAGGAGACTAATAAGGAGCCCCCCAGATGGTGAACCTAATTGGCCATTTCCCAGAAAGTTTAACAAAAACAGATCAGGTTGCCCCTTTCACGTTCTTTCAACCTCTTTCCCTTCCCCCCTGGGATTCTTTCTTCCACTCAAGATCATTCCTTTAGCTTAGAGCTAGGCAGCGAAGTGGATATCTCTGAAGGAGAGAGGAAGCCCAACTCTGCTGCTTATGGTACTATGATCCCTCAGTGTGTCAAGGAGGAAGATGTCCCCTCAGAGAATGACAGTGGCATCTGTATGAGCCCAGAGTCCTACCTGGGCTCTCCTCAGCATAGCCCTTCCACCTCCAGAGGCTCTGCTAGCTAATGTCAGCCTGCCATCTCCAGGTGGCCCTTGTGGGTCTAATCGCCCCAAACCTTATGACCCTCCTGGGGATAAAATGGTTATAGCAAAAGTGAAAGGTAAGAAGATGGATAAAAAATTGGAAAAAAAAAATGGAGCAAAACAAGACAGCAGCTACCAGGTACTGCCAGAAGAAGAGGGCAGAACAGGAAGCTCTTACTGGTGAGTGTAAAGAGCTAGAAAAGAAGAATGAGGCTCTGAAAGAGAAGGCAGATTCTCTGGCCAAGGAGATCCAATATCTGAAAGATTTGATAGAAGAGGTCCCCAAGGCAAAGGGGAAATAAGGGTGCCTCAGTAGGGTAGTCAGGAGTGCTGTGCTTGGACATATGTCTCTCGTGCTGAAGCTGTGTTGTAATAAATTATTTTGTAGTTAAATAGTAACAAAAAAAAGAGATGAGCTACACTGAGAATATTCAGACTTTTCAGAAAATCGTTTATCCACTATGTTTTAAAAAAAAAGTTGAAGAAATCATGAAGAACAGCAAGAAATTTCAAGTAGTAGTGATAAGAAGTATCTTTGTGGTATCCATATGACTATTGAAAAACTAGAATGTTTATCTTAAGACCTATTGAAATGAGAGCTGTTTGTAAAGTCTTCCTTATTTGTAAGCTGCCCTACATGAAGTAGTCCTAGTGAATAATGAGGGTTAATTAGTCTTGCTTGAAACTGTGCCTGTGAAAGTTCAATACAGTCTTATTTCGAGCGTATTGTGGTTTTCTCTTGCTTATTTTAATTTTCAAATATTATAGTATGCCACAGTTAAAAGTAGTAATGATATACTTAGCAAAAAGAATATTTTTGTGCTATTATCTCAAAAGTTAAAATAAGATGTTCTTCTGCCATTATTCTGACTTTTCAGGGTATTACCTAATGTGTTTTGGAGGTGGATCCAAGAATTTCTTAGATTTTCTGCTGGAATTAATGTAAGAGTGTCTGATTCAATGGCGAACAGGGAGTAAAGTGGGGTAACTTTTAAGTGATAATGTCATTTATGTCTTTAGCTTTATGATTAAAATCCTGTTAAAACTAAATGGCATTAGTTCTTATCTGTCCCCAAATTGGAAATTTACTTTAGTCAGTATTTTAAAGGAATATAAAGCCATAACAAAAGCCATAATTACTTTTACCCTAGAGTGCTAGTTAATGAATGCAAATAGATTGAAGAGATTTAGAGTTATTCTTCATTTAATGGTACTTAATGATGTTTCTTTTCAGTACATTTAATACAGGTAATTTTCTTCAACAAAAATGAGAAATAATGCTCATTGACTATATTGAGATATGATGGTTGAGATAGGAGTTCTTTTTCAAGATTTTAAACTATACTATGTATTCTACAAAGGATTTAATTTTTCATGAAATTTCTTAGTTTTCACATTCTATAAAATAGAAATAATAGCTTAAACAGAGAGATAGAGATGCCCAGATAACTCAGACTTTAAAATAATATATTTAATATATAAAAATTATGAAAGTATGGACAAAAAATGAGGAGTGAAAGAATTTCAACAGGATATTGAACTTGTGAAACATCATCAAATGGACATTCTAAATCTGAAAAACTGTTTAAAAACCTAAAATTAAAAATTTGGCAAAGTTGACAAAGCAGAATACAAGGTTTATGATATCAAAAACAAGACCTAGAAAATATAAAAGTTAAATATCAAAGAGAAAAATAAATAGCACTGTGTGTGAGAAAAAAATAGAACCGGATGTTGCAGAAAAGCACTGGATACAGTTGAAAGGTCAATGGTATGTGTGATTAGATGTCCAAAAGAAACAAGAAAAACAATATGGCAGAAACATTTGAAAAGACAATGACAAAAAATTTTCCAACATTAAAAGATATCAATGATGCAAGACAATCATCAAAGTCAATGTAAGATCAACTACAAAGAACACTACCACTAAACACCTCATATTTTTAACTTCCTAAAAACCAAAATAGATACAGCTAGAACAAGAATTGTAATCTGAAAAGTTGCCCAAAAGAAAAATGACCAAATTGACCCATGGACAGTTAATGGTATGTTAAGAGAAAGGAGCAGTAGAGACATCATACATGGTGAAAAGATCTATATTTGACACAGAGAGAAAGGAGAGGAAACAGTGGAACAACAATAATATTTGAAAAGAAAATGACCAAGAATATTTCATGTTCAAAAAATGCCACAAGCAAACATTTTGTAAAATGGAAACAAAATAAAATTTGAACAATTGAGGTATAATTGTAGTTTAAAAAAAAAAAAAGATCTTAGAACTGGATGAGTTCTGGGAAATGAACTAATAAAACTCAGTGATTTTTATAGAGGGAACAGCTTGAGAGTTATACAGGTAAATTACCTAAGGAAAGTCAGACCAGGCACAGCCAGAATCAGAACCCTTGAATTCAAATTAATGACCTTTTCACTTCAAAATTTTCTCTCATTTGATTTTATTATGTCAGAATCATTATCAGATGATATAGATCATTCTATCATTTCAAAGATAGATTTTCCTAAACTATTTTTAAAGTTTTCCTGTTGACCTTTATATATTGCCTAACATGTTGATAGTGAGAAAAAGTAGTATTAGGTGAGTCACTTGTTCAAGATCACATAATTTTAGAGATATAACAAGGATTAAAATTTAGGTCACTCAACTTTCAAGTGACAATGTTTTTCTTATTCATCTTTTTCAGTTTTGTTTTGTTTTTTGTTGTTTTTGTTTACAAAAGGCTTTTCCGAACTGCAAAACCACCATTCTTTCACTTTTTGTTACCTTTAACAATTACTTGTTTTAAGATCCATGCAATTTCTAATCCAGTCCCTGTGTTCTAAAAGGGGAAGGACTAAGGAGAGATTGGAGAAAGGAACTGTAATTTATTGATAGCAGCCATCTAACTTTCGTTGACCTAACACTTTTCCTCCTTTATTTTGGAAACAGATTCCATTGCACCCCTGGGTGTGAGAAAGATGACATGACTCGGCTATGACAAAGACCATAGACTTCACTCTTATTCAGGCATTGGTCCAGGTTTGGGAACCTCATTCAAGCTTGTAATATTAGGCTTCTCATTAAGGCCTTTAAGTTCAAAATGTTCACTCTCTAGTCATGATGCGATGAGTTTCTAGTCATGAAGCAAGAAGTTGATAATGGCCATCATATCAGCCAGTTTAGGAAAATGAAGCCAGTATTCAAAAATAAGTAAAGGAAAAGGAAGAGAATAAATGACACAGATTAAAGACCTTAGTTCTATGTTCCATCTTCCCTGCCTTTTCCACAATTAAGGTAAGCCTATAAATATACACTTTTGCCTCATAAGCTCAAATTGAGTTTCAATCCCTTGAAATTCAGAAATTTTCATCTGATGCAAAGATTTGTACTTAAAACTGAAACCCTGTGGAGTTTAGGCCCTACTATGTGGAACTGGCTGAGTGCAAGATGGAATAGGAACAGTGAGAATCCTCCATCCCCATCTGGGTATTTAACATACCTGTTATGTACTGTATTGGTTTAAATAATGTCTCCTAAAAACTCTTGACCACCTGGAATCTCAGAATGTGACCATATTAGCAAAGGGGGCCTTTGAAAATTAAGGTCATACTGGTTTGGAATGGTCCAAAATCCAATTTCTGATATCATTATAAAAAGAGAATGTACAGAGACACAAGAAAGAAGGCAATGTAAAATCAAAGTAGTGCAACTACAAGCCAAGGAATGCAAAGGATTGCTAGAGCCACCAAAAGCTATGAAGAGGCAAGTAAGGATTCTTCCCTAGAGCCTTCATCAGAAGCATAGTCCTGCTGACACCTTGATTTTTGACATCTGAAACATGACAGAATGTTGTTAGCCGCTTACCTTGTGGTAAGTTGTTATAGCAGCTCCAGGAAACTAATGCATGCAGTAATAAAGCCGTGGGTAAAAACATTGCCTATTGCATTTTAGGAGTCAGACCATGTACCTAACAAGGCAGATGGTTTTGAAAATTGAAAGAAAACATATACAAGTACTTGACCATGCTCCTCCTTCCTAAAGACTGCAGGAAAATGCTAGAAAGAGAAGTTTTAGTTCAAACCTACTCATCTGAAGAAGACTAAAGATAACCTAATCATACAAACAAGGGGCATATTCAGATTTTGTGGGTCTGACAGTTACACAAGTTAGGAGATTATATTTAAATTTAAAAGAATACAAAATTGTATCTTAAAATGAATACTAGAAAAAACATAAAAATCAATTACACATTTTTAGAAGTTGACAAATGCTATGAACAACATCAATTCAAAAACTTTTAAAATTATTGTTATTAATATTATCAAATAACTCCCTGATACAGCTAATATCTATCCTATATTTTTGACAGGTATTCTTTGATAAGTTCTTAATATGGCAATGATTTTTAATACCTCTAAAGAGGATAGAAAAATAATCTGGCCTTTAATATAGCTTATTACAATCTTTTTTTTTTAACTATTTTTTGAGGTTTAGAAGTTTTCCTTTCACTTTCACAACTAATTATAGAATTTTGCTTCTTCTAAATTCCTCCAGTTTCTCATCCAGGTGACTTTTTTGTCAGAGATTAAGCCCCCAGAAAATTGTAGCTCTATGATATAGCTCAGTATGCTTGTCCCCAACATACACACACACACACACACACACACACACACACACACACAAACACATATGTACATACACACACATATTAATGGCTCCTCCAGCAGCTGGTCCAGCTCATCAAGGTTTCATCTATTTTCTTCACTCTTTTAGGTTTGGGATTTGTGATGTTAGATTAGTTATGAGACCTTGTTATTAGTTCCCAGAGAGGAGAGCAAGGAGGATTTCGTATCCTATTCTTTGGGGTTAAAGACAAGGCACAAATACTCAGTTGGGTATACCAGGGGCTGTTACTGGAGGTCAGTCAAATGTAGAAATAGTGCAAAGATACACTCTCACTCAACTCACAACCTAGGGATACCACTGCACCTTTAAGACTGATCTGTAAGCTGGCACAGCCCAGAAGCTACTTTGCAACTATAGTTGCTACTCCCACACCAAACCAAAAGATGCAGAGTGACCAAGGAGCATTTGAACTTAACCTTTCTTAGATTCATAATAAATCTACTTATGCAAAGAGCTTGGATTAAAAGAGGCCCATTTTACTAGCAGCCTGACAATTATATAGAGTTGGACAATCAGGAGCTATGCTAGACAGCTAAGCTGAATTCTCAGTTTCACAACACAGGAAGCTATTCTAAGGTTATTAGTTGAAAGCTTTTTGGTTTGCTTGTTTCAGGCAACAGAAAAAATCCAAATCTCAACTCAAGTCTCCACCAAAAGCAATTTTACTGGTTTAATGTCACAAGACCATTCAGAAGCACAGCAAGTTTCCATGCAGTTAAGTCTTGCTATGTTTCTCTGTGATTTTCTTGGCTTTGCTCTTGTCCAAGTTCTGGCTTCATCCCTAGACTGATTTACATCTTGATCACACAGTGACTTCCTGAAGCAGCAGACACTGTAGTCTCCTTCTTTCATGTTCAGGCAAAGGAGATGATAAATATTTCACAAGCCCCAAAGGTTTATGAGCTTTGTGCCAAAGTCAGTTCTACAGTTAAGAGTGTCATCCAGGTTTGTACTTTGGTCTACATTCTCACTGCTATACGACTTACCTGCTAGAAATGATTTTTAAGCATCCGTGGAGCTTACTGTGTGATCAATCCCACATAAATCCTTAGTTTCCTACTTGCTAAACAATGGATAATGGCTAGAATGTCTCTTGGATAGGCAAACAAAATGTCTATAGTAATCACGGTGGATTTTCTTGCATAGTGCACCAATAAAACCATGAGATTCTGGAAGACTGAGACAGTACTGACTCAGCTCTACATTCTCAGGTCCTTCTTCATGGCTGGCATGTAATCCATATTCAACAGTCATCTGAATGAATGAAAAAATAGAAGAATACTTGATTCTCTTTGAAAATACATTTGTCACCAACCATTCCTGTAATTTCTGAAGCATAGTATACTTGTAATAATATTTGTACAATACCTTATTGTTCAATCCCACCTTGCATGGTTATAATTTTTTACCTATTGCTTCCTAGGTCTTTCACTTGATTTCAACGCATTACTGATTATTTTTAGAGCTGCCATTAACACAGACTTCAATTGCTGTCCTGTTTTCCCCTTGAGCAGTGAAGCAGTTGCCATGGAAACAGAATCCAATGCCTCTCTAGAGCCTCACATCAATGCAGTTTGATGAGAGGAACTAACATATTACCTCCTACCTGTACTTCACAAGTCTGCAGATATGTTACTCAAAAAAGATGCAAGTCATTACTGGAGGAAGGCATACTTGATGAAGCATAGGTTTGACAGCTTGTCTGAGAAAATGTATCAGAGCTCCCATCTGGAAATAATGCTTTAATCAGAGGGGGAGAAACATTTTAATGCTTGAATTGACTAAAAATGCAAAGTCACAAGGTAGATGTTATTGAAAGGAGGGAGAATAATTTTATTTGGTACCACTCAAAAGCACAAAGCCACAGACTAGTAGCCCTTCTCCCAGAACCATGTATGGTGATTTTGTGGAAGGAAGTATCTTTTCCTCCAGTTTTACCATGCACAAAAAATTGGGACTTGAAATCTTATCCAGGTGGACTAATGAGGGAAAGACAAAGTAGTTTACCAATCAACACTGGATGAGGCAGCTCCTGTCACCCAAGGGATTTTCTCTGGAGACAGTTGCAGTTGCTATATTCTTAGCTTCTGCTCTTTCAACAGCTGTACAGGGGCTACACTGGCTATGTGAAACATTCTGCAGGGAAGCAACAGACACACATAGTAGAAATTATCCATCACCAAACTTTTTATCACCTTTATTGGGATGTTTTAGAACTGATTCATCGAGGGTCAATAATTGGTTCTAAATTCATGGAATTTAGTTCTAAGAGGAGTTGGTTTTAAATCTCAAGTAGAACAAATTTTCATAGTAAGACTAAGGTTTGGCCTTTTCAGCACAACAGGATATTTTATTTGGTGACTGGATATGTTATGACAGCATTTTCTATCACATCATGAGATGCTTGCACAGAATACCCTGTAGATCTCGAGGGTAGCCTGAACTAACCCAAGGATGTGATCTAGAAGAAACCAGGATGAGGCAGATACATGTTACACAGGGGCCAGTGGATGGGAAAAGGAAAGATTATAATCTTAGAGTCAACTTTGCCAATCAGAACCTAAAGCACATAGACCTAAGCAAAGCAGATGTAGTGAATAGAAGAGCCACTGCCAAGTAATCCTAAATGGAGTATTGAATCTTAGGAACAGGAAGGAAACAATGAGCAGATGAGAAACAAAGCTGGACAGGTATATGTACAGACTGGAACAGGGTCAATAAACTGAGATCAGTACCAGAAAAAAAGGAAGAGGCAGGAGATGAGACAGGCTACAGAATGAATAGTTGGGATTCCACCCCATAGATTGTCGTGGAATTTTTGTGGGATTTTTTTAGTCCAGTGTTTTAAACTGAGTGATCAACATATTTGTTTTTGGTTTTGTTTCATTTTTTTATTATCTGCTTCTTTGTTTTGCATTTCTAGCCCTATACTCTTTTTTTTCCCCAATGCTGGGGGTCAAACCTAGGCCTTCACACATGCTAGGCAAGTGCTCTACTACTGAGCTCCACCCCTAGCACAAGGCTATATTTTAAAGATGACACTCTATATGTCTGCTCTTGGTCCCTGCCTTCTCTGTCTCTGAGTGAAAATGAAGGCTATCCATGAGCTAGATCAAGGTTAATGCTCCCATTTTTCTTAGTTGCCACAGTTTTGCTCTTTGTCCTAACCACATCCCAGCTGTTCCCAAGAAATTTTCAACTATCTTTTTCTAGAAGAGAAGCAGATCTATATTATTAATAGAGGTGCTTTCACATACCACCAAATTTGGAAATAACCTTTTTTCTATGTAAACATTCACAAGCTTCCTACCACTGAATACCTCTACAACAAAGCCAGACCACATTTGGCACATCCCTAGGACTGAAGGTTGCTAAAAGTTGCCAGCTTCTCTGTAGGGCTCTTGTTGGAGCTGTTTTATTGTCTTCCTCCTACTAGGACTATTTCCAAAAGGCTGGGTACAGATCTTGTTCTTACCTGTTTTAATTTGAACAAAATTCCTAAACTGTTCCTGCTGTCTCTTGACTCTTACTTTTTGATCTTTATTACTTACACCATAACTTCCACCCCTGTCCTCGTGGCTTTCCCCAGGCCTGTTCTTGTTTTCTTGTATATTCCTGTTGTAACAATCCTATGATACACCCTCACCCATTCATTCCAGAAAGGCTAGGAGAACCACACAAGCTTGAGTGAAGGAATATCATAGATGATGTCAGAGGAGAGCTCAGAGTTGAGTCCAGGTTTTGTTAAGTCTGTTACAGTTTAGATATTAGGTGTCCCCTAAAAACTCATATGGGAGACAATGCATGAGAGTATAGAGGTGAAATGACTGGGTTATGAGAACCTTATCCTAATCAGTGCATTAATCTCCTGATAGGTATTAATTGGATGCTAACCATAGGCAGGTAGGGTATAGCCAGAGAAGGTAAGTACCTGGAGGTATGTTTAGGGGTGTATATTTTATCCTTATTGAGTGGAGCTCTGTTTCTCTGCTTCCTGATGGCCATGTCCAGACCTACTTTCTTCTGCCACACTCTTGCACCATGATGTTCTGCCTCACCTCAGGCTCTGAGGATAGAGTTGGCTGTCTATGGACTGAGACCTTTGAAACTGTGAGTCTCAAGATAAACTTTTTCTCTTCTAAAAATGTTCTTGTCATATCTTTTGGTCATCGCAGAAAAGGAAAGCTAACTAAAACAAGGTCATTGTAAGAATTTTGACTTTTGCCCTTAGGGAAATGGGGAACCACTGGAGAGTTTTTGGCTAAGGAGTAGACGTACTCTAAAAGTGATCAGAAAGGGTCACTTTTATTTATTATTTTAGGAAAAGATTGTGGATAGGCAAGAGTAAAAGTAAGGAAAGCATCTTTGAGCCATCATGTTAATTCAGATTGACATGACAGAGTCTTGATCCAGGAAGATCATGATAGAAGTGGTAAAAAGTGAGGTCAGATTCAGATACATATTTTGACTGTCAAAGGAAAAAGATTTCCTGGTAGATTAGGGATGATGTGTAAGAGAAGGGATGGAGGAAAGGCTGACTGTAATGGTTTGGGTCTCAGCAATTATTTAAACACATAATATTTCAGGAAAGCATTATTGTGTCTGGCATTATTCTAAGCACTTTACCAGTCACAATGCATTTAATCCTCAACACAGCCCCGTGAGACAGAAACTATCAACATGTCCATTTTACAGATGAGAAAGTCAATACACAGGTTGCTTAAATGACTTGTGCAAGTTCTCAGTGAATTAATTGAGATGGATCATTGCCAGAGTAGAATAGTTTTAGAGCAGAGTTAGGACCTTAGTTTTGGATTTTTTTAAGGTCTAGAACCACTAGTTAGTCATCTGTCAGGCTCAGTTCACCTGTGTTTTCAGGTGGTGTTAGTCCAGGATGTGTGCTGCTTAACTGCAGGGGTTTTACCTGTTAGCACAGGCTGGCACTAAAGCTACCACAGTTCCGTTGTCTACTGGAGCCAGTAGTACTTGATAAATGTTTAACAGTCTTCCAGGAAAAAAAAAAGTTACATTCTCTGAGTCTCCTTATTTCTGTGGTGCAAATATTTACACATATCTAATTTCAAACAACCAATGAGATTTTTTAAAATATGAAGTTGAAAGAGATACACACAATCTGCCCTTCACTGCAGTAGAGAACCATCTAGAGCAATTACAATAATTTTTAAGTGCTAGTGTACATCTAGCAAAGGCAGTTCAAGGTTTCCAAGTGAGAAGGACAATTTATGGTTGGAGACATACCCAAAGTATTCAGGAAAATTTATTTAAGTCTGAATAAGAGATTGATAGCTGATAAAACAAGAAGGACAGAATAAATTAAAAGATGCAGAATAAGGAGGAGGCTAATTAACTATAGGAGAGTAGAACAATTGAAATAGGTTATTCTGCATTCTAACACAAGGGTCCAGAGCAGAGATGACTGGGATATACATCTGAAGAGACTTCAAAGTCATACCAGCCAATCAGAAGACTTCTCAGGAGTAGCTCCAGGAAGAAATCCAGGCAGTGAAAAGAACCATCATCAGAGAACTCTGGTATCAGGCAGGAGCAGATATTCAAACACAGTGTTGGCTAAATGACTGCTTCTACAAACCATCTGCTTCTGAATCTCTAGGAGGTAATTTTTTAAAAAATTGCTTCTGATACACTGTTTGTGGGGTGGGCCAAGAAAACATAAGATTCTTAAAAGCTCCAACAGTGATTTATATACAATATGCAGTTGAGAACCTGATTACTATCAAAGGCAGAAGGAGTCAGGATATCAAGGAGTATAAGAGCAAATAAAAGACACCTAATTATGACATTAGAGGATAGGGTCAGGATAACAATGACTGAAAGGGACAGTACAAAGATGGCACAGCAGCAAGGTAAAAAGTACACAAATGAAAACAGATGCTGAGACCTGAATATTATGAGACAAGTTAAGTATCTTAGTAAACATTTACAAAGGGTCTTGTGCCCATCACCAAAACTTTAACTTTATTCTAAAGGCAATGGATGCCAAGATAAAAAATATTATTCAGGGAGATAACAAGATCATTTTATTTTTACCACAGGGTGGAAGATAGCAAAGAAGCAAGACTGAAAGTAGGAAAAATAATTAAGGAGTCATATCAAGCAAAAATGGTGAAGGCATTGTCAACCGTTGTGACAGCAGAGATGGAATAATGAGGTTGGTTGCAGAGATACTGTAAGGTTTGGACTGACATAGAATTTCTGATTAGATACAGAGAAGAAGGAATAGGCAAAACTTGATAATAATTTCTACATTTGGGGATATGGAGAGGGAGGGATGCAGAGAAATTAAGGAAGATTCTCACATTTCTAACTAGGGTGATTCAGCAAACAGAGACATCCAGGGAAATAGGACTCTATGAAAAAAGAAAAGACACATAAGAAATTCTTATGTATTCTTCAGGACTTTGATTGTAAGTAAGAAAAAATAATTTAACTGGATTAGGCAGAAAAATTAGGCAAGGAAACCAAGAAAGAATTAAACCAACAAAAAGTGGTGTAGTGTGTTGTGGTAGCTAGAGTTTGTATCCTCAGAGTATTATATCCTTTGTGGTAACAGTCCTGCACTTCTGTTTTTAGTTCATGTATGTCTTTACTGACCCATAGCCACAGAAATAGCATATGACTGCCATACCCTATGCTTTTGGCCAGGGGGTTGGTTCAGAGGTTGACGTGTGACCTGAGCTACACCAATCAGCCATTTTTAGACTTTTACATGAAATTTAGCACAGACTTATCCCCTAGAGGCTTTGTTTTGAGGGGTCACCATTTAGGATCATGCCTAAGAGCATGCATTCTGACTGGAACTAATAGCTAAGAGAAGCAGAAATGAGGGATGCATCAAAAAAGAAAAGTAAGTGTGAGTTATAGGTATAAATGGAGACCTGGTTACTGAAGCTATTGCTTTGGTTATGTTAGCTATTTTGATATCCTTTCCAACCATATAAGAAAATAAATTTGTTCACCACCCCACCACTTAAGCTAGTTAACAATGGCTCTCCACAATATAAAGCATAAGATTCTTCATTAACATCTGCTAAAAGGCCAACTAACTGGGCCTTGGGAAAAATATGAGATCCAGGTACAGAAATATCACCATGGTCTAGTCCTCTGCATTTCTTCTGTACCACTCAGGATGTTGGTTTCATTTAGTCTCACTGCAGACTGCTTTCCTTCACATAATTGGAAATGTGGTCACAAATAGCTCTTAAGTTTTGCTTCTCATGGGTTCTGTCTCCAGAGGGGAGCTGTATGTTACTCTCCATGCTTCCAAGTTCAGACAATTTAAGGAAGGATTGTAATTGACCCACATTGTGTCACCTAATGGATCAATTGATTGTAATTTTGAAATAATTGGCTGAGCCATGTTGACATCCCTAAACCAATCCAGTGGGGGTGAGTGAGGTTGGGTTATGTATGAAAATGATGATGTTCAAGAAAGTCACAAAGTTAGAGCAAGAAGCAGAGAAATTCCAAACGTAGCAAATGGTGTCACCTACAAGGAGATGGTGTTTTAAACATGTTGAATTGAGATCACATGGAGAGCCAAAAGAAAGCTAAGGCAATGTGACTACTTGAAATTATTACTCAAATCCATGAGACAATTTATGAATTTGACTTTGATGAATTAGGTCTTAAGACTATGAACTTCAAATTCTGCATATACTTTTATCCCAAAGTTACTCTGGTCTCTATGTTTCTTTTTTGTTTGTTTGTTTGTTTTGTTTTGGCTTTGTGTTTTTTGTTTTTTTGTTTTGTTTTGTTTTGTTTTGTTTTTGGTGTTGTTCATTTGTTTTTGGTAATGGAATTAAACCCAGGGGTTCTAACCACTGAACCACATCCCCAGACCTTTTAATTTTTTATTTTGAGACAGAGTCTCACTAAATTGCTGAGGCTGGCCTTGAACTTGTGATCTTCCTGCCTCAGTCTCCTGAGCTGCTGGGACGGTAGGCATGCACCATTGTGCCTGGCTAGGTTTCTAGTTTTGTTGTTGTTGTTGTTTGTGTGTGTGTGTGTGTGTGTGTGTGTGTGTGTATATATATATATATATATTTAGATGTTGATGGACCTTTATTCATTTATTTATATGCAGTGTCGAAAATCGAACCCAGGGCCTCACACATGCTAGTCTAGTGCTCCACCACTGAGCCACAACTACAGCCCCTAGGTTTCTAGTTTTTTTAAATAAAATTTACACATTGTGATGTATACTTTAGAAAGGTAGACATCATGAATTAAGAGGAAAAGTTTACAAATTGCAAAGGCAGAATCTTAAGGAAAAAAAATCCTAATCTATGTTCTCCCTATTAAGGCAAGAAAAAAGACTGTGGACTCGCCTTGATGTGAACAACTGGGGTTATGGACTTGCCAGTAGAAAGGGAAAATTATGCACAAGTAAGTTTGGGGGTACATCTCAGTTTTCTCTCAGGCATCCAAGTGGAGATACTGAGTAAGCTCTTAGAAAGATAAGACTGGATTTCAGAAAAGCAGTCTGGAAACTTTAAAATTTAGAGGTCAAGAATAAAAGAAAGAACCATCCAAGGAGATAGATGGGAGAACCTTCAGAGTTTTGGAGAAAAACCAAAAGAGTGTGGTGGCCTGGCAGCCATGTGAGTGAAAAACATCAAAGAGAAGGGAGAAATCAACGGCGTCAGATGCTGTAGAAAAGTCACATAAATAATGACAGAGAATTAATCATTGGCTTTAGTAACACAGCTGCCATGGGTGATTTTGACAGTTTCCATGCAGTGATGAGGGCAAAAGGCAAGAGTCAGGAAGTAGCCAAGAATGCCAGCTGCAGAGACAGAAATTAGATGGGACATTGTCCTGAAAGGTAGAGGATTCAAAAGACATAGCATCTAGCATCTTAAGACTCTGACTCATCCATGTTCATAATCTTAAGACATCCTTCCCCCATACACAGAGCCACTATCTGAGGGAGATGACTGGAGAATTCTGAGGTCATTTGATAAACTGAGCACTAGTTGTGTTTTGTGTGGTTTTTTTTTTTTTTTTAAATTTTCACCAAAGAGACTGAATACTGAATAAAGCCTTTGTTTAAATTAGCACAGTGGAGTAAGCTTTCAACCAAAATTAACAGTTTTTCTTCTTATCAGCAGGGGTACAGAAAGAACAAATCAACTATATAAAATAAAACTAAAGGAGCTACATTGTATCTTCATATTGGATTTGTTGCCTGTGTTAAGTTTCTGACCTACATGGGGGTCGAATTTCCAATATATTTTCACTAATAAGCTTCCCATATCATATTCAGAGCTTAGAGCTGAAAAGTTTTTCAAGCAGATCTGATCTTTTCGTTGCAATTATTTGGCAACTCTAAAGCTATCTCCTACTATTGATATATGAAATTGAATATTTCCAGATGAAATCCTAAAGGGAGAATTCAGAATGTTAAGTTTGAAAATGAATTCTATCTGAAAAGTATAAAGATAGTAGAAACAGGGTAAAAATTGGAAAACTCAAAAATGAGAAACAAAAAAAATGCAAGATGTACTTGATTGGCAGTGGGTGATACAGACCTAGAGAACTACTGAACATGCAGGTAAAGACACATGATATTTTTTTTACCTGCTTCAGATATTTGTATGTATATTTCAATTCTATTTAATAAGGCATATATCTCACAATATTACAGAAAGTAAATAAAGAATTAATAACAAGCACTGAAATCAGAGATTTTGTTTTAAGAACTAGCACTATCACTGATAAGCCATGTGATCTGAGCATGTTACTCCTTGAACCTTGGCATCCTCATCTATAAAATCTATAAGGGCTTGTAACTGACTAAGTGGTTCTAAGAATTGAACAAGATAAGGCCAATAATGGTCTTTCTGCAAGGCCTGCACATAGCAGATGCTCCAGTGATTATCCGTTATGAGCAGTGTTATCAGCACCATAGAGAGGGCTTTCTTGTAGAAGGCTTTTCCATCGATGCCTTTCTTTCCTCACTTATTTCTCCACCTTTAGTGCCTCTGCTGAATCTCATCAATGACACTCTCATCAGCATCCTTGGTGTCCCTTCTCTGTCCTTCCACTACAGGTTTGATAGGACTCTCACTTGTAAATCCATTGACTGTGGAAGAGGGTTGAAGAAAATCACATGGTCAATTGATTGTATATCCTCTTCTGAGAAGTGTCTGTGCAGGTCCTTGGCCCATTTATTGATTATTTGTTTTTTTGTTTGGGGGGTTTTTTTTGGTGCTTAGCTTTTTGAGTTCTTTATATACCCTAGAGAGGAGTGCTCTATAAGATGTGTGAGAGGTAAAGATTTGCTACCATTCTGTAGGCTCTCTATTCACCTCATAGATTTTTTCTTTTGTTGAGAAGAAACTTTTTAGTTTGAATCCATCCCATTTATTGATTTCTAGGTTTTAATTCTTGTGCTATAGGAGTCTTATTTAGGAAGTTGGAGCCCAATCCCACATGATGAAGATTGGGGCCTACTTTTTCTTCTATTAGACTTAGAGTCTCTGGTTTAATTCCTAGGTTCTTGATCCACTTTGAGTTGAGTTTTGTGCATGGTGATAGATAGGGGTTTAATTTCATTTTGTTGCATATGGATTTCCAGTTTTCCCAGCACCATTTGTTGAAGAGGCTATCTTTTCTCTAATGCATGTTTTTGGCACCTTTGTCTAATATAAGATAATTATAATTATGTGGGCTAGTCTCTGTGTCCTCTATTCTGTACCATTGGTCTATTAGTCTGTTTTGGTGACAATACCATGCAGTTTTTGTTACTATTTCTCTGTAGTATAGTTTAAGATCTGGTATAGTGATGCCACCTGCTTCACTCTTCTTGCTAAGAATTGCTTTAGCTATTTGGGATCTGTTATTTTTCCAGATGAATTTCATGATTGTTTTTCTATTTCTATGAGGAATGCATTGGGATTTTGATTGGAAGTGTATTAAAACAGTATAGTGCTATTGGTAGTATGGTCATTCTGATAATATTAATTCTGCCTATCCAAGAGTAAGGTAGATCTTTCCATCTTCTGGGGTCTTCTTTGATTTCTTTCTTTAGGGTTCTATAGAAAAATGTTCATAACCTCTATCAATTAGAGAAATGCAAATCAAAACTACTCTAAGATATCATCTCACTCCAGTCAGAATTGGCAGCTACTATGAAGACAAACAACAATAAGTGTTGGTGAGGATGTAGGGAGAAAGATACACTCATATAGCTGGTGGGACTGCAAATTGGTGCAGCCAATATGGAAAGCAGTATGGAGATTCCTTGGAAAACTGGAATGGCACACCATTTATCCCAACCATCCCACTCCTAGGTCTATACCCAAAGGACTTAAAATCAGCATACTATAGTAATGCAGCCCATCAATGTTCATAGCAGCACAATTCACAATAGCTAAACTGTGGAGCTAACTTAGATGCCCTTCAGTAGATAAATGGATAAAAAAAAAAGTGTGGCATGTATACACAACGGAATATTACTCAGCAATAAAAGAGAATAAAATCATAGCATTTGCAGGTAAATGGATGGCGTTGGAGAAGATAATGCTAAGCAAAGTTAGCCAATCCCCAAAAAACAAATGCCGAATGTCTTCTCTGATATAAGGTGACTGACTCAGAGTGAGGTAGGGAGGGGGAGCATGGGAGGAATAGAGGAACTCTAGATAGGGCAGAGGGGTGGAGGGAAAGGGAGGGGACAGGGGGTTAGCAAGGATGGTGGAATGTGATGGACATCATTATCCAAAGTTCGTGTATGAAGACATGAATTGGGGGTCAACACTTTATATATAACCAGAGATATGAAAAATCGTGCTGCATATGTGTAATAAGAATTGTAATGCATTCTGCTGTCATTTATTTTTTAAAAATCAATTTAAAAAAAGAAAATCACATGGTCATGACAACAAGCGAAGTGAGAGAGGCCACATATGTTTGTTGGGGGCATTTAAGGGTTACTTCTGTAATAGAATACCCTCACTACGATGATACTCCAGAGTTCTAAGGTTTTTGTTGGTTCGTATTTTAGATAAAGGGTCTCAAAATGTTGCCCAGACTGGTCTCAACTAACTCATGGGCTCAAGTAATCTTCCTACCTCAGCCTCCTAAGTAGCTAGGACTGTAAGTGCCTGGCTAAGAGATTTAAAAATCTTAATGAGTAAAATCAAGTAAAACCTTTAAGTATGACAGGATGAGAGGGTTTTTGTTTGTTTGTTGTTGTTGTTATTTTTTGGGTTTTGGTTTTTGGGGGGTTTTGTGGGTTTCTAAAGACAGACTCTTTTTTAAATTTATTTATTGGTACATACTAATTATAGAGAACAATGGGCTTCTCTGTGGAATATTCATACATATACATAGAATAATTTTGTCAGTAGTACTCGCCAACACTACTCCTTGCCTCTTCTCCTCCCTCTGTGCTCCCCTTCCTCTACTTTATTGGTTTTATTTTTACTTTCATGACACCCTTTTTATTTTTTTCCCTTCTATCCTCCACATCTAAGAAAAAAATATGATATTTGTCTTTCTGTGTTTAATTTATTTTGCTTAATATAATGCTCTCCAGTTCCATTAATTTTCCTGCAAATAACACAATTCCATTGTTCATTATGGTTGAATAAATCTCCATTATATATATTATATATTATATTATATATATACATATATATATCACATTTTTTTATTCATTCATCTGTTGGTGAACATCTCTACTGATTCTACAACTTAGCTATCATGATCATGGTCTGATAAACATGTTGTATACACACATTGCCAAAGTATTCTGTCTATAATTCTTCTGGATAAATACCAAGAAGTGGTATAGCTGGATTATATATCCGTTCAATTTTTAGTTTTATGAAAGGAAACTCCATACTGATTTTGGTAGTGGCTGCAATAACTTACATTCATCCCTCTAAGAATAACATGGAGACTCTAAATTACCTTAATAGATAATTCCCAATTTTTTAGAAAATTGTTGATCGTTATTCAAATTTAAGGTAGGCCCTTATTTTTTGACCAAAGACTAATGAACAAGTGCTGGGGCTAAGGGTTGCGGTCTGATCATTGTCTAAGCACAATCAGAGCAGGATCTCTGGGAAATGAAATATCATTTCTTGTCTTCCTTCTTTATGTTTGATCAGTTGATTTTTGTTTCTTGTTTTGATTTCTCTCTGTGTGTCTTTTTGTTTGTTTTGCTTTTGGTTTTGGTTTTGCATATTAGTTTTGAGGCCTGCTTGCAGAAAACAGGAGAAGCAGCTTTACTGAGAGAGAACGTGAGCACACTGCTTCAAAGTGCAAATGACATTGTAGTGAGACTCTCTGAGGTTCTTATAGAATCCAACAATGCCCTGCTCCCTGGGAAGATGCAGCTTTGGGCATAAGGAGTGGCAAACTCTCCACCAGCTGCAGCAACAGGAGGCCTTCTTCAGACTACTGTGATGGCAGTCGTCTTAGCCAGGGCAAGCTTAGAACAAGAAAGAACATGAGAGTAGCACAATGGGAGTGTGAGACTTCCCTCTGGAAACTGGCAAGCTTAACTGAGACACTTGGATGCTGAGGTCTGGTAAACATGCTGCAGGGGGCTTTGCAATTTGGGCATTAAAAGTGTGAGACACAAGCTGTTTATGTGCCGTGACTCAGATTTCTCAGGAAGGGAGAGTGACTTATGCATCAATATTTTAAACGATGGTAAGTGAAGACTTTCTGGGACTAAAAAAATAAAAATGTCCCTGCCATTCATCAGTCCTGAATCAGAGCTGTGGATAAAGTCATGTACAGATTTATTTCAACACATCATTTTTCCCATATACACACTACATAAAATGCCTTAACAATCCAATTCTTGGAAAGCTACTACTTTCTTACTGAAAATTTTTATTCTGTGAAATCATCAACTATTGGAAACATTTTTGCTCTTTGAAATTATTTTAGTAAGAATTAAATGCCCCACTCTCCTCTAGAGAAATTAAGTCATTATGACACAGTGAAGCTGCCCTTGATATATAGTCACCTAGAGACAGAGCGTCCCTGGACAAAACACTTGACTTGTGTGTGTGTGTGTGTGTGTGTGTGTGTGTGTGTGTGTGTTGCTGGGAATTAAACCCAGGGCCTCTCACTTTCCAGGCAAGCACGCTACCACTGAGCCACATCCCCAGCCCAACATTTTACTTCTTAATGTAGTTTCCAAGAAAACAGAACCTAAGTTCCATTTTGCAGTCCCGAACTAGTGCTGACCCACTTTACACATAACTTTACTTTGCTTTGAGTCCATCAGAACTCAACTTCATTTGCACTGTGTCTAAACTGCACTCTTTCACAATGTTCTGTATTAATTTTCTTTTCCTTCATCTGGTGAGGCACCCCACAGTTGTGATGTGTAGTCATCCATATTGCAATGACTCATTTAACCTAACTTAATTGGTCTATAGTTTGTCCCTAGTGTTCTTGGGCTGATTGGGAGAGGATAAGACTATGTCATATTTCTTAAAAAATATTTTGCCTCCTGTGAGTACCCTTAATTTTCTATATTTTATTCTGCTCCATAAGCAGCAGTAACAAGGTAGTCTAATTGCAAACCAAAGGATACTCATGGCCTAGAAGTTCCCATGCTATAAACATAAAAAGTTATAGAAACTAAGAGTTAAAATAAATGTATAATGAAACAGAGAGAATGAGCCACTTATAGGAGAACAATAATAAAAAGGGTTTTATTCTCCTTGATAATCTGACCAAGCAGGTTCAGTGAGAATGACCACTGTATCACTTGAAAGCTATAGGAAATTTTTAAATACTTACAAACTTCTAATACCTCATTCCAGGTCCTCACTCAACTTATGATCTATTTCCTATTTCACAAAGAGGCGAAGAGAATGGACACAAATTCCTGCCACCACATCTTCCCAACTTCCTGTAACTGCTATTATTATTGATGGCTTCTCTGGGCACCTAACAAAGGCTATTTGTGTCCATGCAAGGACATCATTCCAGTAATCCTCTCCCTTCTATTCCCTGAGAGTCAGCCTCCAAGATGGCCTCCAGTGACCCCCACCCTCTGGTATTCACACCATGATGCAGTTTCCTCTCACACTGAATCAGAGACAAAACTGTCAATGAATAGAACACAGAAGAAGCGAAAGGGTGTGATTTCAGAGTTTAGGTCACAAAGGACAATGACATTCTCCTTAGACTTCTCACCCTGTGTAAAGCCAGCACCAAGTCATGAGAATACACAAGCAGTCCTACGATGAGGCCCAGAGGAAGAGGAACTGAGGGCTCCTCCTAGCAGCCAGAGCCAGCTCAGGACTCACATGAGTAAGCCACCTCGGAGGTGCATCCCCTAGGCCCACTCACATCTCCAGATGCCTAGAGCCCCAGCCCACATCTGACTACAACTCTTAACCCAATCCATCCCCAATTCTTGGCCCACAGAAACTGTGGGAGATAATACATGTTTAGTTTTCTTTCATGTTACTGTTTTGGGTGGCTATATTTGTTACAAAAAATAGATAATTAATATGCATCCTGTGATCAAAACACTTCAGTGACTTCTTATTTCCCTCAGAGGAATAGCCAAAGTCTTCTTGGTACCCCACAAGTCTTCTCATCCTGCCTACCCCCAGGACCTTTCTAACTTTGTCTTCTACTATTCTCCTTCTTACCACCTCAGATCCAGCCATAAGTGACCTCTTTGTCATCCTTCAAATATATCTCAGGGCCTCTATGTTGAGGTATCTGTACAAATAAATTCTCAAATAATATTAGCATTTCCTTAAGCTCAAAATAGGTGATTAACACTCTCTTTGGTTTGGCTTATTATAAAATAGTGAACTTTTTTAAGGAATGAAGCTTTAAATTTTTGTGAATCTATTTTTAAAAGTTAACAAGAGTTGATAATGTTATTAATTGTTGGAGTAACCCTTCATTGTAAAACATTTTGCGTGGAAAAAATGCTCTCATTGAGGGCAGGAACACTTTTTAACATAGCATCATCAATTCTCACTAAAACAGCATGTTTTTCCTAATATCAGGTTGTTTTTGGTAGATTTGTTTGCTTCTTTGATAAGACTCTTCTTGAAAATTATATATATATAATTATATAATAAAAGATATTACAGTTAGCAGATATTTATTAATAGCTGTAGGTATCCCTGCAGATAAATAAAAAAAAAATTACAGTCATGGGCTGGGGATATAGCTCAGTTGGTAGTGTGCTTGCCTAGCATGCATAAGGTCCTGGGGTCCTGGGTTCAATCCCCTGCACCACACACACACACAAAAAAAAGACACAGATTAGCAAACTGACAACTCAAAGTTTAGAATAAAAGAAAAGGGATTCTTACATCATTCATCCACAAAGCATATGTGGAAACCAGGTCCAACATGGAATTGTAATAGTAGCAGAGCTGTTGTCACAGATCTCAGAGGTTGGTCTCATTTGTTCAAGTCAGGACCCTAACAGGAACAATGGGACCATGTAACCTGAAACAAGGACAACTAGAGAGACAAGTTAGAAAATCCTAAACTTCCAGGTGTTTTGAACCATTGAGGATGGCAGAAGCATCTCCTTCTCTATAGCTTCCCCTTACCTGGAAGCCTTTAGAAAACTCAAGGCAAATTCCCTGGAAGGTAATGCTTCTTGTTTCAAGATATCTTCTCTTTTCATTGCCTCCAACCAGTAACAAGGATCAGAGTGAGCACAACCTGAGTGGGAAAACACAGTATATTCTCCAAGAGAAAAATCACAAACTCTTGCAAATGATTACAAGACCTAACTAATATGTACTATTGGCAACTGTGGAACCAAGGTTAAGAGTGAAACTCTGTTCTTTGCATGAGGGGAAGCAGAAGACAAACCTACACAGAGAAAGATTTATTGGTATGCCAAAGAAAGTAGTCGCTTTATTAATGGAATAATTTATGCTAGCCACTATGAAGAACCAAAGAACACTTTGATTATAAAGACAGGAAAATAGAGTATTCCCTGGTACCTCTCTTGGTTTTTCTATGCTTATAGCTATAAATGGGCAATGATAGCAACAACAGTCTGAACTTCATTTCATCAGACTTACAGTGAGGAATATTTGACCTAGAGCTGGGGTAGGATGATGCATGGTATAAATTATGGACTAAGGAACAGTTTCCTGAGCAGTGACTATTTTTTTTCCTATACCAAGTCATTGTAGAGATTTTGGCAGGATACTATTTGGGGAAAAAAATGAAGGAATAAAGAAAATTATGTGTTAAATTGATTCCTTCCTTTCAACAAAAACTGAAGAAGAGTTCTTTTAAATACAACATGCATGATTACATAATCAAATGAATCAGCAGGAATATAATTCATAATTTTTCATTGTATAGAGAGATCCTCAAAATAGGGAGCAAGATCATTCAGTCTGTAAATTAATTTAGCAACTAAGGGAGGAAAGCAAGTAGTCAAAAATTTTTTTTAAACTCCCACACTTATATACCCCAAAGGTCATAAGGTGATACAGGTGTTCAGAGATTAAATGTGAAAAATATTGGCTTTGATTTTATAGAAAAGAACAAAATATAACTTGACAGTAGACTATTTACTTTATAAGTGCTTCTGTTACATTTCATAAATTATTTAAAAAGATTATCAAATGGCTTAAATATATAGTTAAATAAATAAGAAAATTATGTACATATAGAGATGGAGGTAGAGATAGGGATTGAGATAAAACAAGGTAACTGATTTGGTTGGTTTATTTCCCCAGGCTGAGAAATAATTTAACCCTTGGAAAACAATCTCAAACTTAAAACAATATTTTATAGACTACTTTACAAGGCAGTTTTAGGCTCACAAAAAAAAAATGAGCAGATAAGAAAGAGCCCCCATACAGCTCTCCCCTTCAATTATGCTATTATTAGCATCTCGCCTTAGCCCACTTCAATTCTTAGGGAAAAAAAAAAAAAAGTGCATTTCTTGAAAATGATAAACCAACATTGTTACATTATCCTGCACTCTAGTTCAAAATTTACTTTGGAGTTCACTCTTTCTGTTGTACAGTGCATTGGGTCTGATCAGTGTATAAGACCTAGATGTAGTCTCTAAATCCTTATGTTTATCTGCCTTCTGAATCCAGTGATTGCAAACAGAGGAATAGAGATGACCCTCATTATAACCACTCTCCTTGCAGTTTTACCAGTTTTCTTCTTACATATTTTGACATTGGGCTGTAAAGTTCATACACCTTCACATCTTCTTGGAGGATTAACTCTTTTTTCAAGATATACTGGCCCTCTTTATATCTAATAGTCTCCTAGAATGATCTGTTTTGTCTGAAATTAAAATAGGTTACCCATCTTTCTTTTGGCTAAAGATATCATGTATATGTTTCTTCATGTTTCTAAATCTGAACCTTTATAATTAAAGTGGACATCTTGTCGACAACATAGTTGGGTTCTGTATCTTATTCATTCTGTCAGTCTTTGTCTTTTAATTGACGTACTAGGACCATTTACATTTAAAGTGATTGTTGATAGAGTTGGAATAACATCTCCCATAGAGTAAATGTTTTCTTTTTGTTACTCTTTTGTTGTTGTTATAGTTGTTTCTTTTCTTCTTCTTTTCTCTCCTTCTCCTCCTCCTCCTCTTCCTCTTCATTTTTCTCTTCCTCTCTTTTTCTGACTCCTCTAGTTTTAATTGAGTATTTTATTATAGAATTCCATTTTCTCTCTTCTCTTGAATATCAATATGCATCTATTTTTAAATCAGGAATTTCCCTAGAGTTTGTGGTAGACATTTTTAAATAGTCCAAGCCCACTTTTAAATAACACCATACTGCTTCACAAATAGTGCATGTGCCATCTAATTAACTATTCCCAGTGTCTCCCTCCTGTCCCTTGAAGCATTATTGTTGTTCATTTCACATATTTATACACTAAAATCACTCAACATATTGCTGCTATTACTATTTTGAACAGTTAGATCAGTAAAGAAAAACAGATCAGTGAAGAAAAACTCAGGGGGATATAGTTCAGTTGCTAGAGTGCTTGCCTTGCATGCACAAGGCCCTGGGTTCTAATCCCCAGCACCACAAAAAGAAAATCATAAGATATAGTTTTATCTTTACTTATTCTTTTTCTATTCTTCCTCATGTCAATCTGAGTTTCTGATATTTACCATTTTTCTTCTACATGAAGACCTTCTTCTAACATTTTTTTTCCAGGACAGTTCTGCTGGTCATATACTCCCTTCATTACTGCTTGTCTGAAGAAGTCTTCATTTCTCTTTGACAGGATAATTACACTGCACAGAATTCTAGGTCGGTGGAGTTTTTCTTGAACACATCTAAATATTTCACTCTACCTCCTCTTTGTTTGCCTAACCAGGCAAACAATAAGTCTGTTTAATTCTTATCTTTATTCCTTTATAGGTAAGGTGCAGTTTTTCCTCTAGCTTCATGTTTTATCTTTGTCTGATTTTCCACAATTGTAAATGAAGTATAGGTTTTGTTTGTTTTTCTTTATCCCATCTGATATTTTCTGAGATTTTTGGATCTATAGATTGGTGTCTGGCATTAAGTTTGGAAAATTCCTAGACATTGACATTTTAAATATATTCTGTTTCTTTATCTCTTTTCCTCTTGGTATTCCCATGACCTATATTTGATCCTTTTGTGGTGTTTTTGCTTTCTAGAGTTTTCATTTCTCTGCTTATACTACATATATGTTTCTGCACGTTGTCCACTTATTCTAATAGATTTCTTAGCATATTAATCATGGAGATTTAAATGTATAGACCAATCATTCCAAATTCTCCGACATACCTTAGTCTGTTTTGCTTTGTCAAACTTTATTCTTGCCCATAGCATGCTTTGCAACTGTTTGTTGAAAGCCAGCCATGATAGCCAGCCATTCCATAATAGGAAATAAAGTAAATAGACTTTTATATTTTATGTTTACCTGGATGAAAGTTAGGCATGTTATTTATACTTGCTGCATCTTTTCAGGTCTATATTTTAAATTTCCTCTAATTTCCCTTTGTTCTCTCCTGTTGTCTTTGAGTTTTCTTACAAACTTGTCCTTAAATAGAGTCTGTGCCTTAAGGCTCTCTCAATCATTATACTTGAGTACTGTTGATGTAGTCATAAGATATTGAGGAATGGATAATATTTTTATAATCTTCTGATAAAACCTCTTAATTTGCTACATACAGATTCCCAGTTTTCCCATCATCATTTGTTGAAGAGGCTATCTTTTCTCCAATACATGTTTTGGGCACCTTTCTCTTGTATGAAATAACTGTACTTTATGTGGGTTTGTCTCGGTGTTCTCTATTCTATACCATTGGTCTACAAATCTATTTTGGTACTAATACCATGCCATTTGTGTTACTATTGCTCTGTAGTATAGTTTAAGGTCAGGTATTGTGATGCCACCTGATTCACTCTTCTTACTAAGGATTGCTTTGTCTAATTGCCCTTTTTATAATTGCAGTAAAGTTCTGGTGAAGTTTGCCTTGCAGGTAAGCTTTTGTTTCAGAAAGCAAAACACTGTGGATGTATTTCAAATGGTTCATTGTTTCTTTCTAGTAGCAGAAGGAAGAAATTTTTCTCCTATCTTCAGTTTCAGAATCTGATGGGGTTTCTGAAAGTGAGACTAAGGCCGGACCCTACCCTCTCAGAGTTTTTAACTCTTAGTTTGTCCACAGTCTGCCTGCACATTTTAATGATTATTTTTTATGTTCCCCAGCCCTATTACTGGCTCCAGCATCTTTTGCTTCTCTGATAAGCTGTGGTTCTCTGTATTCATTTATCTCCTCACTTTTCAGGAAGGTGGTTCAAGGCATAACCTCACCTCTCTAAGAAGTTGTTGATTTGGTTTGTCATGATGGGAGTGAAGACTTGACTTTCAAGCTCTTTAAATGTCAGATGAGAAACCATAAGTCCTAATGATTTAATCATATATATTTCTTATATTTAATATGGTAATATAAGAAAACTGAGGTTTAAGGAAATTAAATTACTTTTATATAGAAATATTGTTAGTAGATAAAGCCCAAATTAGAACCCGGATCCTTTAGTGCATTCTAGGACTCTTCTAATATAGAGACATTTATGTTTATTCATTAATGCATATGAAAAAAATTTGAAAGAAAAAAATTTAAGCAATGTTATTCATATTTGGATTCCTCTGTGGCATAATGTACAAAGCACTGGACTGGGATATTAAATAATAAATATTCCCAGATCTGCCACAACCCCAACTCACTTTCAGATTTTAGGAAATTCTCAACAGTAGAAATCTGTTTTTTCAATGTGAGTCAGAAGCAATAATGAATCACATGATCTTTGAGGCCTTTTCTGTTCACAGAGTGAAACAATTCTAGGTTAGATTTAAGGCCCTTTATCTGTGGAAGCATGTTGTTATATGTGTGTATCTATACGCATACGCCAGAGTTTTTGAGTTTTCAGTTCCAGACCACCATAATCAGGCAAATATTGCAAATAAGTGAGTCTCATGAACTATTTAATTTCCCAGTGCACATTAAGTTTATACTTATCCTCTACTGCAGCCTATTAAGTATTCAATAGTATTATCTCTAAAAAAAAAATACTTACCTATTTTAACTAAAAATACTTTATTGTTAAGAATACTAATGATCCTCTGAGCCTTCAGTGAGTAGTAATTGTTGTTTTGCTATTGGAGGGTCTCACCTCAATGCCAGTGTCTGCTGACTGATCAGGGTGGTGGCTGCTGAAGGTTAGCAGGCTCTGGAAATTTCTTAAAATAAGGTGGCAATGGTATTTGCCTCATCAGTTGGTACTTTTCTCACCAATATCTCAGTAGCATTCTCTGTGTTTTAGCATTTTAGCAATTTTGAATTTATTTCATTCTTCTCAAAATTTGCCACTCACTGCTTTATCACAAAGCTTTGTGTAATCTTCTTAATTTTTTTGTTGTCATTTCACCAGTATTCCTGGCATCTTCACCAGGAGTAGATTCCATCTCAAGAAATCCCTTTCTTTATTCATCCCAAACCAGTGACTCCTCATCATTATCTTGCTAGTTTCACCATATATGCAGTTACTTCCTCCACTAAAGTCTTGAACCCTCAAAGTCATCCATGCAGGTTGGAATCAACTTCTTCGGATCTCTTTTGATGTTCATATTTCTACCTCCTCCTCCCGTGAGTCACAAATGTTCTTAATGGCATCTTGAATGGTGAATACTTTCCAGAAAGTTTTCAATTCACTTTGTTCAAATCCATCAGAGAAATGATGAGTTATAGTAGCTATAGTTTTATGAAATATATTTCTTAAATAATAAGACTTGAAAGCTGAAATTATTCCTTGACCCATGGACTACAGAAGGGATGCTATGTTAGCAGACATGAAAACAATCTCATTTTACATTTCTGTCAAAGCTCTTAAATGACAACAAGCATTGTAAATGAGTAGTAACATTTTGTAAAGATTTTTTTTCCTGAGCTATAGTCCCAACTGTCAGCTTAAAATATCCAATAAACTATGTTTAAACAGACATCTGTCATCCAGACTCGCTTTTCCATTTTTAGAGCACAGGCAGAGCAAATCAATACACTAACTGTCCTAGGATTTTCCAAAGGGTAAATGAGTTTTGGCTTCAACCTGAAGTCACCAGCTGCATTAACCCCCCATGAGATTGCCAGCCTGTCATCTGAAGCTCTGAAACCAGGCATTGACTTCTCCTCTCTAGCTATGAAAGTTCTAGGTGGCACGTTCTTCCAAGATAAGGCTGTTTTGTCTTCATTGAAAATCTGTTATTTAGTGTAACCAACTTCATTGATTTTCTTAGCTAGGTTTTCCGGATAACTTGGTGCAGCTTGTGCCTCAGCCCTTCTGCTCATCTTGCAAATTATTTTTTAATGGAGATAACTTGTTAAACTTCAGGAACCAACCTCTCCTAACTTCCAATGTTTCTTCTGCAACCTTTTCAACTTTCTCAGCCTTCAAGGACTTGAAGAGAGTTAGAGCTTTTCTCTGAATTAGGCTTTGGCTTGTGGGAATTTTTAGACCACTAAAAATAATAAGACTTGAAATAATAAGATCTGAAAGCTGAAATTATTAATCCAGAAATTTTAGAATTTTAGAAAGCTAAAATTATTAGAATTTTTAGACCACTAAAAATAATAAGACTTAAAAATATGGAGGCTAAAATGTCTCCATATCAGCAGTAAAGCTGTTTCATTTTACCATTCTATTTTTCACTGGAACAGCACTTTTTAAATTTTCTTTTTGGGATGGGATTCAGTGTGGTATTTCCTACATGCATATAGCATGAACTGATCAAATCCTTATCTCTAGTCCCTCCCCCTTCCACCCTTCCCAATTCCTAGTAGTCACTAGTGTACTTTAAGGCCAACTTTGTTTTAGCTTCCATATATGAAAGAAAACATGTAGTACTTGTCTTTCTGTGTCTGGGTTATTTCACTTAACATGATGGCTTCCAGTTCCACTTATTTTCCTGCAAATGACATGATTTGATTCTTCTCTGTGGCTGAATAATACTTCATTGGGTACACAAACCACATTTTCTTTATTCATTCATCTCTTGAGGGGCACAAGGCTGAATCCCTATCTTAGCTATTGTGAATAGTGTTGTAATAAATAGGAACATGCAGGTATCTCTTTGGTATGCTGATTTCATTTCCTTTAGATATATACCTGGGAGTGGTATTCCTGGATCATATGGCAGTTCTATTTTTAATTTTATGAGTAAACTCCATACTATTATCCACTGTGGCTGTATTCATTTATATTCCCCCCAACTGCATATAAAAGTCCTTTTTTCTCCACATTCTTGGCAGCATTTTCTTTTTTTATAAAGACCATTCTAACTGGGATGAGATAAAATATCATTGTAGTGTTGATTTGCATTTCTCCAATGACTTAAAGATACTGAGAACTTTTTTTTATAAAATTCAACTCAGAATAGATGGAAGATCTAAATGCAAAACTTGAAATTCTGAAACTACTAGAAAAAGACAGGGAAAATATTTCAAGACAATAATTTTTCCTCAGTGCAATGTTTTACTGGAGATGACCCCAAAGGCACAAGAAACAGAAGCAAAACTTGACAAATGGGGTTTCATTGAATTAAAAAGCTTCTGCACAACTAAGAACATAAAAGAATATAGAAACAACCTACAGAATGGGAGGAAATATTTTCCAACTATTAATCTGAAAGATGTTAAAAATCCAGAACATATAAAGAACTCATGAAACTTCACAATAAGAAGAGAAGTAATTCAATTAAAAATTGGCAAAAGATCTGAAGAAACACTTCTCAAAGGAAGAAATGCAAATGGAGTAGCCCATCTAATTTCCTTCAACTATTTTTCCTTTGCATTCACTTTCTACTGTATGACACAATAGGCCCAGCTTTCAGCCTATCTGATCTTTCAACCAGCCTTCCTCACTAAGGTTAATTACTTCTAGTTTTTTCTTCTTGTTTTTTGTTTGTTTGTTGTTTAATGAGAGGCATGTGACTCTTATTTTTGCTTGAACACTTGAAGACAATTACAGGGTTATTAAGTGCTTTAATTTCAATATTGTTGTGACTCGGGGGAATAGAAAGGTCCAAAGAGAGAAACTGTCAGATGCTGGAGCAGTCAGAATACACACATTTATCAATTAATCTTCCTGTGTTCTATGGTTGCAGTTCATAGTACCCCAAAACAATTACAATAGTTACATCAAAGATCACTGATCACAGATCAGTGATCTCATAACAGATACAAGAATAATGAAAAAATTTGAAGTTTGCTGGGCACAATGGCACATGCCAGGAATCCCAGTGGCTCAGGAGACTGAGGCAGAAGGATCACAAGTTCAAAGCCAGCCTCAGCAACTTAGTGAGGCCCTAAGCAACTTAGGGAGACCCTGTCTTAAAATAAAAAACAAAATAAGGTCTGGGAATGTAGCTCAGTGGTTAAGTGCCCCTGGCTTCAATCCCCAGTACAAAAGAAAAAGAAAAAAGTTTGAAATACTATGATAATTACCAAAATGTGATTCAGAGAAACAAAATGAGCACATAATTTTGGGGAAATGGCATCAACAGACTTGCTTAACAAAACTTCCATTTGTGAAAATATACAATATCTGCAAAGCACAATAAAGTCAAAAGCACAATAAACAAGAGATGTGCTAAGTAAGTATGTCCGCATGCTAAAGGGATGTTATTTTTTCAAAAATTTTTCTGAACTGCTAAATTAATCCTTTCCTTTAAGGGAAAAGTCTTAGCTTCTTTAAATCCCTAAAATGAAATAATACTTTGACTTCCCATCTGCTTAGTTTATGACACTGTAGTTTATGACTGTGAACAATATTGAAAACAAAATCTCCAGGATACCTCATCTTTGAATGGTCCTTAATGTTTTTTTGGTTTTTTTTTTTTTTTTCTTTTTGTGAACTGCATAACCATCAACAACCACTGGATGGTCTCAGTTAAATATCACTTAATTTCAAAGAGGACTTCCTTAAACTCAGACTGGGATAGAACTTAGTACTTCCCCTTTTTGAACTTGAAGTTCATGTCTGTGTCCTTTGTTGAACTGGAACCTATGTGAAGTTAGGACTTTGTCTACACACTCCCAGGGCTGTGTAAAACGATGCTTTCCAGTAGAACTTTTGCAAGATTGAAATGTCCTATAATCTGCATATATGGCTTTAGCAGTTGAAGTGTCCAATGCAAGTGAATTACTGGATTTTTTTATTCTACTTTTTTTCTAATTTAAATAATAACCACATGTTGCTAGTGGCTACTTAAATATTGGACAATAGAGAAGTAAAGCAATGTTTCTTAAAAATCTATGTAGAGATGTCAACATTTTCAACCATTCTTCAGGCAATTTACAGGCAATGAAATATAGAACATAATATAAATATAGAATATAATCCTCAAGCCTGGCTTCACATTAATGTCATCTGAAGGAAGTTTTAAAAGGAAATGATTCTGGAGCCACGCCCCTAGAGATTCTATTTTAGTTGGTCTGGTATGAGATTCCTATTAAAAGAAGAAGAAACACACACACACACACACACACACACACACACACACACACACCACCACCACCTCCCTGGTCATTGCAATATTCTGCCACCAAGCTTAAGAAGCCTAGAAAGTCCTATACTCATCTATCACTCAGTACACATTAAATAAATATATAAATCAACGGTTTGTGCATTTAGAAAGGATTAGTGATTACAAGTGAAATTTGTGTCACAGGAGATGTTAGTGACCTCAATAGTTTAGATGAATGTTTTGATGTTTTGATGTTTAATATTTTACAGTATTACCCACAATGTGAAATTCCCAGTCTTTTGTTTTATTCATAAACACCACAAATAACACTGTGAGCTTTGGGTGACATGCCCAGCCTTCTCTGAACAATCACATCTTTATACTCAATACTCCTCTGGTTTGCTGGTTGATTGACAAAGGGCTTGACGAGTCCTCAACTGTCACCTGACAGTTCGCTCCAGTCCCACACTGGAAAAAAGGCGGTCCCAACCTGCAGCCCAGTGAAAGCCTCCCTAGGCAGGTGCTGGAAGTCCCGATTCAGCCGGGGGTGGGAAGGGAACTGTGAGAGCAGGAAGTAGCTCCCCGAGAGTTGGTTGGGCCAGGGAGGGGTCGAGTTCAGGGCGCCCAGTAGTACTCGGTCCCTGCGCAGCCGGGACACCACGCGGTGAGTACAGAGACCGGGTGGCGTTGTCGGGGGCGGGAATGACTTTTCAAAAAACAGACGGGTGGCTAAAAGAAAACTCCAGGCTCAGAATAGATACGTGCAAGCACTGTTAACTTTAACCGAGAGAGCAGTAAAGGCTTGCGGGAGATTTGAGGAAATTAGCATGAAACTAAGAATGAAATCCTTGTGAAGTAGAACAAGCAGTATAGATCAGAACCCACCAAATACTGACTTAACAAAGAAGGAGGGGGGATGATTAGAAGTTTAAATTGGTAGGGAAAACGTAGGGGAAAAATATTTACTAATAAGTGAGATGAAGTAGTAAGATTTAAAAAAAAGAATACAGTTTAATAAAACATAAAGTAGACAGTTAAAAGTAAACATTACAAAATTATGTTGGTTTCACTAAAAATTTCAAACAAAAGGAAAAATTTTAAAAGTTTTTATCATGGAGAAATGATAAATGTTTGAAGAAAGATCTTTAGTGTGATTTAAGATTACACAATGAATACATGAATACAATGGGGTATCACCTTATACCCCATTAATATGTATAATTTTTATGTTTTGTGCCAGTTAGAAAATAAAATGATAAAAATCTTAAAAAGGAAAAAAGTAAACATAAAATTACAAAGAGAAATTCCATCCAGCACCAAAATAATATAGTTTGAGACTTAACAGATTTGGACTCAAAGCAATTGAGAGCAATATGCTATAAAAAAAAAAAGTGATGGTGCTTTTCTTTTCCACAAAACCTGATTTAGAAAGAGGTAGACTCTTTCTTAAAGACAGTATGTTATTACCAACACACATTGAAATTAGATCACATGCTGTATGTAATAAACTTTATTTTATATGGGTTATAACTGATTAATGGTCATACAGCAGTCAAATGCAGTTCATGCACCAATTCAGGGTGAAATCTGAGGTGTAAAAGGCTGTCTGACAATAAAATCATCTGCAGTCTTTGAAGTTTAGTCATCTGTTTTTATCAATGTACTTACAAAGATTTTGTTTTCCTTTGCTTCTTTTTAATTAAAATGGGGAAAAAAAAGATTCTTATCTAACATCTGATCCTAGTCCCATGATAGCTTTCCCAGATAATTCTCATCTCTCTGACCCTTCTTAGCTCTGATATCATATCTTGGCAGCTCTGCCTATTTGGCCCTTGAACTTTAGTGCAAGTGAACCATTTCGAGGGCTTAAACTTTCTTGGAGCCTGTCAGTAAAACTATTACATGAATCTTTAAATATTTATTATTTTAAAAAATAAAATAACAAGGAAAGTTGATTTCAGATTTTTTTTATTCAATATATATCAACAAGATGTTATCACTGCAACATTAAATGTGAAGAAAAAAGAAAAACTGGATTATCTTGAATTGTATTCCACAAGGTTTTTCCAAAGGGTCAATATATGAATACAAATACAAAATGGTACTGTGGAAAACTGATAAAAATGTGTGTGTGTGTGTGTGTGTGCGTGTGTGTGTGTGTGTTGTGTGTGTTTCATGAAGTTCATGCAGCTGAATAAGGTGAATTGTATTTAGTGGTCTTTTCCTAATGTTTTCTTATTTTTAAAAAATGGCTCTTGGTTTCTTGCAGTTTGGGTCCTCTTCTTCATAGGAGAACCACTGCTGTCCACTAGAACTTTTTTCAGTTATAGAAGAGTTCTGTAACTTGCACTGTGCAGTAGGGTAGCTAATGGTCACATTTGGTTATTAAGCACTTGAAATGTAGTTGATGTGGCTGAGGAACTGAATTTCTCACTCTTTTATTTGATTTAATTCATTTTAATGAAAATTTAGCTATTTGTATGTGCCTAATGGCTCCTGGATTGCACAACACAGACAGCTAAGTAGCTGACTCATACACTTCAACTGGTTGATATTATTGCACAACACACCACTGCTGAGCTTTCACTTTACAAGATTTTTGAAGCATGTCTTCTGTTTATTTTTTTTAAAGGTCATAATGATACAGAGGTTCATGAACGACATATATATATATATTTCGGTGCTGGGATGGAACTCATTGCCTCCCAAATGCTCAGCACAGAGTCTACCTCTATTATACACCCACTGAGATTCATGAACTATTTAGACTAAAACTCACAATGGGTGTATTACTCATGAAAAGAAAAGTACCTTTTCCCCTAGGGAATTCTGAGTTTGTTGCAGCAGTACAACCTAAAGTGCCCTGAAGCTGATGTTGAAAAGAAACAAAAGCTTTTGCTTAAGAAAGCACTTAGGCTTTCTAGAAGTCCTTGCAGGTGTTTTTGCATTTGATTGTCACAACAACCAACTGAAGTAAACCAAGTTCCAGCCCCCAAATCTTTCCCTTATACTAGTCTACCTATAGAGGAGAATCTTTTATGTAATGTAATAAAAATTGGATCCAGATCTTGGAAGAAGTTAAATTGCAAAAAAAATGTTGGATTTTTAAACTTGTAAGTTAGTGATAAAACATACTTGTTGTAAGAATAAATGAAAAAAATTAATGAATGAACATGTGGCATGTGAACATTATATAACTGCATAATGTTCTAAGCATCTTCAAGAAGTTATTTTAGAGTCCATACTTTTGATTGATGATATTGTGTATTAATTACAATTTGTTCAGAGATTCAACACTTCTTGATTCTTTCATTTTTATTTCTTTTATTTCAGAAACTCTTGAAAAGCATATAGAGCCAAAAGTGAACCAGCCCTCTCTTGCACTCCTGGAACCATGACCAATAATGGAACAGATCTAGCCATTGGCTACCTCTCCTCTTCTGTAGCGGTACTTTTGTTTGGCTCAAACTTTGTACCACTTAAAAAATATGATACTGGTGATGGTAATTATTTTCTCTTCATTATTAACCTAAAATTATTTTTAAATCTTTTGTGTCTTTTTAAAAAAATTATACCTAAAAAAGTAATGAAAAGCATTAACATAAATCATTTGACAGTATCCATACCTGTTTATCTGAGAGTTAGTATAGTATCACCCTTAAAGATTTTATGGTAAAACAGCAGAACTAGGTACTATCAGGAAAGCTTTTCAGACAGTATCTGCTATGTTTACATAAGAAGAAAGTCACAGTAAATTCTAATAACACTTGTTTTGAAAACACACATTTCCGACATGATTGATGTATTACAGAACAGTGTTGAGCCTAACAGGAGTTTTATGCTAGCTCATATGCAATTTTGTCTCTGAGAAAACACTAGGTGAACAAAGAAAACTGCATCAAGATGAATACAGATGTGTAGTAGTAGACAAAATGCATGCACATGTAGACAAACACACACACACTTTTCAAACCCCTAAGCTTCCTCAGTTCACCCCATGTGTTATGCATCATACATGCATCTTAAGGCAAAATCTTCTATTCACCAACTTCACAGTAATTTTATCTTCCAGTGCTACTTCTATAGCTAACTTCCAGTCTTTTTCAATTCCGAGTGCTATATTTATTGCAGCATTCATGTATTTAACCAGTTAAAACCAACTGTCATTCTCATTAGGTCTACTCTTTTTTGATACATCGCTGATGAAGTTTTCCAGTGTTCTTTCCCCAAAACCCGTTTTCCCTAAAAGCTTTGTGGTTTGTATTGCATGGTTTTTGCATAGTTTTGAAGGCTTTGCAGTGATATTTAGTAATGCACATGTCATCTTAAAACTGCCTGTGATGTTTATTTTAGAGAATGAAAAGTCAGAGTTATTTTTATTTAATACTCTCCATATGGAAGCCAGAAGGAATTGAAGATATTGGAATGAGGAACATCTATTAGGAAGAAACTTTCTGTTAGCATTTATCTCCCTAATTTCTTATGTCTTCATACTGCCTAGACCATAGGATTACAAATCTTTTTCCTCCATAGTCTTTCTTCTCTTTTTATTTGGACTTGAAACAGGAATGGAAACTACTTAAAAAAGAAAGAAAAAAAAGCGGGGGAGAAGAGTAGAGATCTGGATTTTAGGTTTCTTGCAATTAGCTTTGTGCTTCTGGGCAAGTCTACTTCTTTAAATTTAATTAGTTAATTTAGTGATTTAGTTAGTTATTTGGGCTTTGTAGATTGAACCCAGGGCCTCACACAAGACACATGCTCTACCATTGAGCTATACACACTCCCAGCACTGGGCAAATTTTCTCAGATCTTTCGTTTTTAGTTTCTCACTTATAAAGTGAAGAATTTATAAAATGAAGTTCCTTTTCATCTGGTGATATTACTTTGTTGTCTTAGAAGCCAATTTTTTTCCTCTCCTCCACTGGGAGAGTAAATAGAAATAAGCAAAAATCATCCTCAAAGTCAAAAGTGACAGGTTGAGTTATAACTGACTTTTTCTTTCAATGTCAACTATTTCTTTATCTTTTTAATTCCTAAATCCTTGATGGTGCAGCAGCTTTAGAGAGGTACAGATACATCTCATATCATCAGGTGATCTTCAGATCATCAGCAAATAGGAGCTAAAAACATTACAAAGGAGAGCCGTCCTGATCTAGAAGGCTTATTCTCAGATTTGTAATTTCTGGCTTATCACAGGCATTAGACTCTAGATGAGACCAGTTTGGGGCCATAAAAGACTTTATTTTTATCCCAGAGTTGGCACAAATCATTCCTAAAAAGTTTTAAGTCACTGTATGCTACTCTAAAGTCTTAATGCCACGTTTTGGGTGGATGGCTCTTGTAACATCTGAATGGAATTACAGACTTGGTCTGGCCAGCATTCTGTAACTGAGAATTCCTGATTTGTTTGATAGGTGAAAAAAAAAAAGAAGAATTAAGCCAGAATGCACTGAGTATAGGCTTAGCATCAAACAACCTGCGTTTAAATTTCAGATCTACAAACTAGCAGCTATTTGGACAAATTGTTTAATCTGGGATTTATTTTCTCTTTAAGTTAGTGTTAATTACAATGCAGAAAACTTGTAAAAATGAAGTGTGCAAAGTGCCTACTGCACAGACCTTTAGTAAACTGTGTCCATGCCTACTGTGTTGTCTCATCCATATTCCTAAGCAAAAATTCACTCAAATCATTTTGGAGCATTAACACCAAGTTCTTTTGTTTCCAGGAATGTTTCTTCAGTGGGTTCTTTGTGCTGCCATTTGGTTGGTTGCTTTGGTGGTCAACCTGATATTACGATGCCCTAAGTTTTGGCCTTTTGCAATGCTTGGGGGCTGCATCTGGGCAACAGGTACTGTATGTTGTAACCTTTTGTATAATCATTTAATAATGATCAAAACACGTCTCAAACTCACAAAGAGAAGAAAGAGCACAAACAGAAATTCTCTATAATACTTAGTCATAGATAATATAAATTAACTATGTAATTTCTTCCTTTTAAATATTCAATACATTTTTGTGAACATTTCCTGATTTGTTCCTTTCAATGATTTTTAAGTTCTTGATAGAAAATTATTATTTCAAATATTTCAATCTTTTTAAGCAAATCTTATCTATTATCTTATGTGCTCATAAGCAAGCATCCATCCAACCTACAGATTTTTACAACCTCAGTAGTGTTTATATTCACTCAGCAGATTCCACTGGGAGTCAGTGGGGAAGAGCCAAATTTGGGGATATGTTACAGATTGGGATAGTACAGATTGGGATCATAGCAACTGATAGGATATGGACCACAGAGAAAAGGGAGGAATTGATGATGTAGGGCTTTATTATAGTTGATTAGGAGGATGCTGTTATTGATACATGAGGAAACAGAAAGAAATATTTGGAAGGGAAAATAATGGAGTTAACTTGGAACCTCTGAATTTGAAAATCCTAACGTTTCATCAATAGAACATCTAGCTGCAAACTTCTTATCAGCATAACACTTCACACTCAAGCAGGTATAGGCCGGAGCTGTCATGCTGGGAGTATGTATCTCTGGTTGACAGCTGAAATCATGAAATTAGGTGCAGTACCCAATGAAGAATATAGATATAGCAAGAAGAGCATGTTCCAAGTGAAATCTGCAGGAGGCATTTAATCCAGAAGGCATGATGAGAAAGAACAGCTGGAAAGAACTAGAGAGATACAGGAGACTAACCAGGAATTGAAGGAATCTTGGATATCCAGAAAGGAAATCTTGTAAGAAGGAGGCTAGACTGCAAGGCTGAGGCCATGCTAATGAGGGGTTAAGAACTGGTAAAAAGCAATCATGGATTTGGCCCTGATTGACCCTTAAGAGCACAAGGTATTAAATTGAGAGATTTAGAAGAAAAGTCAATGAAGGTGAATGTGGAAACCTGGAAGACAAGTCCATGAAGGTAGAAGGGTAGATTCTGAGGCTATATTTGAGTCAAGGCTTCTCCAGTGGTTGGCCCCAGATTGATTCAAGGAGAACTATAGTTTTATCATTTACATCTTTTACAAAGAGCCCTGAAATAGAAACCCTTGTTAAGGATGAAGAACATCTGTACAGTTAGGCAAGAAGCCAATTCAATGTCTTCATGGGATTTTTCCCTAAGTCTAGTTCTTTGAGCAATCATAATTATAAATTTAATGCTAAAAAAGTAGTTATCTTATTTTAAAATGAAGAAATATCCTTTACTAAATTTATATAAACCCCATGCACTTCAGTTGAAGTTGAAATAAACACTAATTTTAAATATAAATAAACATTAATTTATAAATTTATTTTATATATTGAAAATAACAATTTTTTTTTCTGTGTATTGCATCTACAGGGAACATTGCTGTGGTCCCAATTATCAAAACCATTGGTTTAGGCCTCGGAATCCTAATCTGGGGATCATTTAATGCTATAACTGGCTGGGCAAGCTCAAGGTAATACAAGTCAATTTTTCAACTAAGATTTCCTGCACCCATACCTAATTTAAGACAAGTGCTAAGAGTTGGGCTTGCTGAGGAGAATAGCATATGATTCTTATTCTCACAGAAATAAAATGTCACATTTAATTATTTTTCTAAGTTCTTAGTAAATTATCTAGATACTTTATCAAGATGTAGCAAAAAAAATTAAAACAAAAATATTGAAAGAATTATATCTAGGAAAAAAGTGGGAGGAGAGAAGGAAAACTGAATGTTTATTTCCTCTTCCTGTTACCTGACAATTAACTAAAAATGTATTATGTGCATCATCCTCATTTTATTTTCATAATTATGCAAGTTAAGTGCTATAAGAGAGCTGATCCTCAAAGAGGTTGAGTCATGCAGGTCACAGACTAGTAAGCCAGGATTCAAACCCAGCCTTCCAATTCTAAACCCACATATTCTTCCCTTACAGCAGCATCTGCAATCTGTGAATTGGTCTCCTGCTCTTCCATACCCATCCATTTAAATATTAACTGTGGCTAGTTTTCTTTGTTTTTTGTTTGTTTGTTTGTTTGGCTTTTGGTTTTTGGTTTTTTTGGTACCAGGGATTGAACCCAGGGGCGCTTAACCCAGCCTCATTTTTGTTGTTGTTGTTTTGTTTTTTGTTTGTTTGTTTGTTTTTGAGACAGGGTCTCACTAAGTTGCTTAGGGGTTTGCTGAGTTGCTGAGGTTGGCTTTGAACTTGTGATCCTGCTGCCTCAGGCTCCATAGCTGCTAGGATTACAGGCATGGGCCACAGCTTCTGTCTCTATGGCTGCTTGCAAATCAAGAGAACCTCAAACCTAGGAAATCTGAAACTCTAACTCTGGCCCTTTAAGAAAAAGTTTGCAAACCCTAGTTCTAGAATAGTGCTGTCCAACAGAGTAGCCACAACCTACAGTCTATTTTTATTGAATCCACAGGCAATGAGTTAAACATTGAGAAAAGCAACCATTAAATTTCTCAATTGTACTAGCCACATTTCAAGTGCTCAGTAGTCATGGATGGCCGGTGGCTTCCCTATCATATAGCGTGCATGGACCAGTCTAACTGCCCTTGGTCTACATTAATGTGCACACTCAAGACAAATTTTGGGAAATGAGCAGAATGAAGAATATTGCTCTCACCTTACAATGTGGGCTCCCATTGCAGTCAAAAGCATTATTACCACCTCAAACCAGGAAAGCAAACTAATTTACTAACCTCCACTGGGTACATTCTTTCTTGTTCTTTCCCATTACCACCTGAACTTTTTACAAATAACTACTTTCTGCTTCTTCTTGCCTCTTTATCCCTTGCCTCTATATGGTTCTCAGTAATTCTTGGTGATGATCACCATAGTGTCAAGGCATGAGGGGAAAAAGAAAAAGAAAAATTTAAAGTGATTACAAAGAATAGAAGTTTTTTAACCAAGTTATTTAAAAATATATTTCTAACATTATACAAGGGCATGGGTGTAGCTCAGTGGTAGAGCACTTGCCTAGCATGCTCAAAACCCTTGGTTCAATATTCAGTATGCAAAAAAAAAAACTAAATACTATACAAAATTGCAGCCAATTAATTAGTATTCAGTTATTCACTTGAACTATTTTTTTCTCCTTCTTAAGTTTTAATAGAAAAGGGACACTTACAAGTAGTACTTTTACATATGGTAACCCATTTAATGTTTATAACAACCCTATAAGTATGATTGTTTCCCCACTTTTAACATGGAAAATTGTCCAAAGTTAGAGTTAGTAAGAATAAGGGCTAGAGTTTGAACCCAGGATCTGGCCCCACATCTATGCCCTTAAACAATATGGTACAACATGTCAACAAAAATCTAATTTGATATGACTCTCTGAATTTCCAGGTTTGGCTGGTTTGGAATGGATGCAGAAGAAGTACCAAAACCTCTGCTAAATTATATTGGAGCTGGGCTCTCAATAGTAAGGTACATAGCCATTTCTAATGTTTTAGCTATTCTTCCAAATGTTTGAACTGCTTTTTAAGGATCCTGATATGTTTACTTTTTTTGAGCCTACATTTTATAAAATCTTCAGGATTTTTTCCTTCATATTCTTTATTTATAATGATAAACCAGTTTTAGAGTACAAAAATACTAGATCTGGATTCAGGAACACCATCAGTAGCTATCAGTAGTGGAGACACTGAGAAAGTCATTTAAGTTATTTGAAGCTCAGTTCTGTTATCTATAATTTGTAGAAAATCAGAATACATAACTCATAAATTACAATCAAGGTATATTAAAGGGGGCTGGGGATGTGGCTCAAGCGGTAGCGCGCTCGCCTGGCATGCATGCGGCCCGGGTTCGATCCTCAGCACCACATACCAACGAAGATGTTGTGTTTGCCGAGAACTAAAAATAAATAAATAAATATTTTTTTAAAAAAAAGGTATATTGAAGTATACTGCTAACTCAAACATGCTATATAAATAAATGCTGGCTTTCTGCTGCCCTGAAATAGTCATTGATTCTCTCTTCTGTTTATTATATAGTCCTAATACATTCAAGGGAAATATGTCCCAAAGTCCAAATGGATGCCTAAAACTGCAGATAGTACCAAACCCTATAATTTAATGCCTTCTCCATCTTAACTATGCATTTATCACACACTGTGACAATTCTTTTGCAATTTGAGGTGCGACAGAAAAACTATCATAAATTTCTCTTCTTCACAGTCTCTTACCATGGATCTTAGCAACTTCAGCTCACAATGATTTTTATTTCCTTTCAAAGTTGAGAGCTTTTGCCTTTATACTTAAAGGAAGCAACTTACAGTTTCTCTTTGGCATATCTGCTTTGCCCACACCAGTACTTTGTTTTTTGGGGCCATTACTAAGCAAAAAAAGGGGATACTTGAATAAAGCACTGCAATATCTTGATATTCAGTTTGATAACCAAGACAACTACTAAGTGACCAATTGGTGAGTAGCATATACAGCATGGATACATTGACAAAGGGATGGTTTATGCCCCAAGCTTGACATGATGATATGACATGAGATTTTATCATGCTACTCAGAATTATGCACAATTTAAAGGTTATGAGTTGTTTGTTTCTGGAAGTTTCCATTTAATATTTTCAGACCAGGGTTGACCACAAGTAAATGAAACTTTGGAAAACAAAACCTCTGATAAAGGGCCCTACAGTACTCACTCTGTTGCCAGTGTCTATTTCTGACTTCTCACTCATTCTTCTTAACCTAACTAGATAATCACTGTCTCTTCTGTGAAAACCCATGCTCTTTGGGATACCTATTTTGGGATGTATCTGTGTCTAGTCATACACACTATATGAGTGAGGATAAAAATGAATTTGAATCTCTACATGGTGATGTTTGTTCAATAAAATTCTAACAGGAATTAGGTCACCTTAAATTCAGTCCCCATCCTCTCCAGACTCCATTTATATTCCCTGTCAGTCTTCACAAAATGAATAGCACAGCCTAGAAAGATTTTAGTACATTTTTAGTCTTCAGGGAAAGAACAGTATATTTCCCTTCCACCAGCAATGATGGCTTTTCCCCAGCCACATTCAGGAACAATCTCTTTGTCATTGAAATGTTGCCTTAGAGAGTAGTCCTAGGGCAACTAGAGGAGAAATAATGTAGATTATTCTAAAGTAGTATATTCTGAACACTTTTTGGTTAGAGGCTATTTTATGTATTTTGTACGACTTAAAATATTCTACATTTGAATAGCTCTCTCAAAAGCAATTTTTTTGCACCCTAAAATTGTAATGTAGCATGCCTTAGTTTTAACTGAATGGTAATCTAAGCCTAGTTTACCCAAGTCTATTAAGGATTGTTCTCTCAATGTTTCTTTTTCCTGTAGAAAGAGTGCATTTTCTAAGATCACAAATTAATTATTTATGTTTTACCACTCTTCCTGTGTGACCTTGGCCAAATCATTTCATTTCTCCAAGTCTTGGTTTCTTCATCATCAATAATAATAATAATAATAATAATAATAATAATAATAAAACCAATCTTATGAGACATTTTGAGGATTAAATGAAATAAAATATGCTAAATGTTTTGAAAATATTAGGTACCATAGTTAATGCTCATTTATGTTAGGCAGTTTTCATTTTGATCACTATTTTTTAATAATTGTGTTAGCTTTCTGTTACTTAAACAAATAATACTTGAGATTATCAGCTTGGAAAGAGAAAGTTTATTTTGGCCCATGAATTTGGAGGTTTCAATCCATGGTTAATTGGCCCTGTTGCTTTGGGGTTTGTGGTGAGGCAAAGTAACTTGGTGGGGAGCAAAGGTGCTCACCTCATGGCCCAAGAGAGAAAAGAACGGACCAGTTCCCAAAGTCTCCTTCCAGGGAAGCCTCCAATGAGCTAACTTCCTCCACCACCTCCCCTACCACAGGCTAGGGACCAAGCCAATGACACATGGGCTTCTGGGAAACATTTAATATCTTAACTATAGCCTGGCACAATGGTGCATGGCTGTAATCCCAGCAACTCAAGAGACTGAGGCAGGAGAGTCACAAGTTCTAGACCAGTCTCAGCAACTTAGTAAGACCCTGTCTCAAATTTTTTAAAAAAATTAAAAATAAAAAGTTTAGTGATAAAGCACCACAGGTTTAATCCCCAGTACTGCAGAGGGGGGAAAAAGCCTAATTGTAGCATTACTCTGATCAAATTTATGTTAAACTAGACAATGTACTTGAGAACTCTTGCAGCTTGGCTCAGATCTGAATCCATGCAATGATCTCTTCCTGTGGGGTCTCTAGGACCCCAACTATGTTTCTCTTCAGGGAGGAATTTTAAGAATCTGTCATTTCATTACTTTAACTCATTGAAATCAGTTTTTTTCTGAAGAACATTCATTGGATAAACTTAGAGCTTCATGAGGTGTGTAAAGAAACTTGGAATATGGTTTCACTGGTTTAGGGTGTTGCTTTTCTATTTAAAATTAAAACAACTGTTTCAATCCTCTGTACAATTCATTCTTTAAAAGATTGGATAGATAACTCCTAGCTTTACATTTTCCCTCTGTGACAACCTGTATAACCAAATACCACACTAGGTATTTTTATTTATTTATTTATTTATTATGGTACAAAGGATTAAACCCAGAGGCACTTAACCACAGAGCCACATCCCCTTTTTTTGTATTTTATTTAGAGACAGACTCTCACTGAGTTGTTTAGGGCCTTGCTAAGTTGCTAAGGCTGGATTTGAACTTGAAATCCTCCTGCCTCAGTCTCCAGAGCCACTAGAATCATAAGCATGCACCATTGCATCCAGCCACACTAGGAATTTTAAATAACAGAGGATTCGATAGAAGGTATTGTTGACCCTATGGAGCAAAACAGGGAAGGAGAGCACAGCCCAACAGGCATTGCTGGATCAATTGCCTCTGCCTTGAGCTAGCACTTGCTGGAAACCACTGGAGCTGCCACAAAAGCACAATGACCTTGTGCATCTTTTAATTCTAGCCACATGCCTCCCATCAGCATGTTGAACTATGAGATCCTGAAAGAAGCAAGATCCATTATTATCCATGTACAACAACCCTTTCACATCATCATCAGACTTTTCCAAAACATGTTTTAAACATAATAGATGATTAATAAATGCTTATTGAGTACAGTTTAATACTAAGTCAGGCATTTGCTATAAAAATACTAGATGTGGGTAGAGAGTGCATTATGATAGGGACGTGAAAGGAGAGACATCAGATAGAAAGGCAGTTCTAAAGAAACGGCAATTTGGAAGTTATGTTCATATCATAGGTAGTTAAAGATTTAAAGTGTGGTTTTTTTTTTTTTTTGCTTAAAAGGCAGCTTAATGCGGACACATGTTATGATAAATATAACTAAATGTGTTTTCTTTACAGCGCCTTCATATTCTTATTCATCAAAAGTGAAATATCAAATGGCACATGTTCCATGGACACCACCCCACTAATGACAGAGCAGGTGAGTCTCAATAGAGACAGCTGATTTGAAACATGAAATCAAGATAGAAGGAAAACAGCAAATTTGAAATACAGATGAGGAGGTAGAGTTTTCTTTTCACTCATGGTTGCATGAAAGAGCTTACTTATTGTGACTAGGTCTGTGCAGCAGGCAATCAATATTTGCACAGTAAAGCTCCTCAGTAAGCACAGAGGTTTATTTATTTTATGAATGTTAAATGCCTACTAGGAGATGTATGCATGCATCCCCATATTTTAGGATGATTTATGAACTTGTACAATAAGGAAGCCCTAAATTCTGCAGAAGAATGTAAATAAAACTTTAAAAAGCAGTAGGGTAGATTTAATGCAATTCGTATTAAAATTCCAATGATGTTTCTAGTAGAAATAGAAAAAGCAAACATGAAATTCACTTGGAAAAAATAAGAGGTACAGAATAGGCAAAGCAATCTATGGCAAGAAAAGTGATGGCAGAGGCATCACAATACCAGACCTTAAATTATACTACAGAACTATAGTTACAAAAACAGCATGGTATTGGCACCAAAACAGACATGAAGACCAATTTTACAAAATAGAAGACATAGAGACAAACCTTACATAAATACAATTATCTCATACTAAACAAAGGTGCTATAAATATACATTGGATAAAAGGTAGCCTCTTCAACAAATGGTGCTGGGAAAACTTGGAATCCATATGTAGCAGAATGAAATTGAATCCTTATCTCAAAGCAGATCAAGGAACTATTCATTAGACCAGAGACCCCACACCTGCTAGAAGAAAAAGTATGCCCAAATCTGTATCATATTGGCTTAGGAACTAAATTCCTCAACAAGACTCCTAAAGCAAAAGAAGTAAAATCAAGAATCAATAAGTGGATGGATTCAAACTAAAAAGCTCCAGTGCAAAGGAAATAATTGAGTGTGAATAGAGACCTACAGAATGAGAGAAAATCTTTTCCACTTGCACCTCAGATAGAGCATTAATCTCCAGGATATACAAAGAACTCAAAAAAACTTAACACCAATATGATGATTATTAATAATAATAACCCAATCAATAAATGGGCAAAGAAATCAAACAGGTACTTCACAGAAGACGAAACATGAATGGTCAAAAAATATAATATATTTCAATTATTTTCAAATGTTTGTGTTCAAGCTGGGCACAGTGGCACACATCTGTAATCCCAGCAGCTAGGAAGGCTGAGACAGGAGGATCGCGAGTTCAAAGCACGCCTCAGTAAAAGTGAAATCAAGATAGGAAGAAAACAATAAAAAACATAAAACAACTCAGTAAGACTCTGTCTCTAAATAAAATACAAAATAGGGATGGGGATGTAGCTTGGAAGTGTCCCTGAGTTCAATCCCCAGTACCAAAAAAATAAAAATAAAAAATCTTCAACATCTCTAGCAATTAGAGAAATACAAATTAAAACTACATTGAATTTCCATCTCATTCCAGTCAGAATGGCAATCATAAAGAAAATAAGAAACAATAAATGTTGGTGAAGATGTGGGGAAAAATGTACATTCACACATTGCTGGTGGGACTGCAAACTGGTGAAATCCCTACGGAAAGCAATATGGAGATTCCTCAGGAAATTTGGAATGGAACCACCATTAGTCCAGTTATTCCACTCCTCGGCATATACCACAGACTTAAAATCAGCATACTTTAGTGATGTGGCCACATTAATATTTAAAGGAGCACAATTCACAATAGCCAAGCTATGGAACTAATTTAGATAAAGAAAATGTGGTATATATACACAATGATATATTACTCAGTCTCCAAGGAGAATGAAATTATGACATTTTCCAGTAAATGGATAGAACTGGCTACTATCATGCTAAGTGAAATAAGCCAATCCCAAAAAACCAAAGGCCAAATGTTCTTTCTAATAATGTGGATGCTAACACACAATAAGCAAGAGGTGGGAGGGAAGAATAGAAGTTCAATAGAGTAGACAAAGGGGAATGAAGGGAAGGAGAATAGGAAAAAAGGTTGAATGAATCAGGCATAACTTTCCTCTGTTCTTATATGAACACATGACCAGCATAACTCCACATCTTGTACAATCGTAAGAATGGCTCGTTATACTCCACATATGTATGATATGTTAAAATACACTCTACTGTCAGATATATCTAAAAATAACACATTAAAAAAGAGGAAAAGAAAAGCAGCGGGGTGGAGGAGGTCTTGAAGAAGGAATAGAGCAGAGGAAACCAATGAACAAGTCAACAGTATCATGTGAAAGGAGAAATGACACTTATTCTTCCCATTTCTCTTCTATTATCTGGTTCTACATAAAGGCAGAGACAAAATATATAAGAAGTCACTCTTCTGAAATTGACAAATCTAAATTAGTCTGGAAGAGCAAATCTGAATCAAACAGGAACATCCTTTTTAAGAGACTTGATGCGTATGTGTCACTGGCTATATATTAAAGAAGTTATTTTAGGGCCAAGCCCAGCCATGAACCTGGAAACTAACCTCCTGTGTCTCAAGGATTTCCTGCCATTGGCCCAGAGTCCAGTGGCCCACAGCTTCCCTACAAGGTGCTACTTCTATTCCTTACTTCAAAATAAATCTTTTCTTCTCTCCTTAATCTCCTGTTAAACATTTATCAACTAAAATGACTGGTATGGCACTAAAGTTGACTAATAATTTGCTTAAGCATAAGAGAGAAGAGGTTTATTAATCTGTAGGTATCTGTAATCAGGGATGTGTTTCAGGGGGAATGGACGACTTAATATGGGAGGTTCCTAGTGTTCATTGCCCATTTTAAGGACCCTGATAACCAACCAACCAACCAACCTTCAAACAGAGGAAGAAAGTAATGCAGTAATAGAAATAGAAGTTGCTAAAGATACATAGAAGGCTAAGTAGATTTTCCTAGACAAGGAGGAAGGATATGAACAAGCGCTAAGTCTAAAGACACATAATGAGCAGAATGGGTTAGTAGGCAGCCATGAGTTCTGAGCCCTTTCAGTCAGAAAGCAAAACTTTGTTAGCTCATGACAAAGAATTCAAACCTAGTTTCTTATCTCATACAAAAGTGTAGATACAACATCAAGGACACTTTGAGTTTAAGAAAGACAAAAAATTACAGTCAATAGTAGAAGTATTATTATGAATTTGCTCATAGTTTTTCCTGTTTTAGAATACAAGACTAATTGTGAAACATTCCTTGAAATATTTTATTAACTGATTCAGTTCCTAAAATTGAAATAAACAAACTTACTGAGTTTAGGCATTCCATATTAGGAGTCTAAGTTTTTCTTGGCTCCTGTTTCTTTACAGGTTGTTGAAATATACAAATGAACCACAAGAGTTAATGACCTTTGTTAGTTTCAATAGCTGTATCAAAATAGCCACACATTATCCTGTGAAAAATGTCAGTGGAGAACTTGCCAACTGCCAAACCATTCTGAATGAAAGAGGGGACAGAATCAGAAAGAAATGAACTCAAGCTATCAAAATGTGTGGATAGCATGTTCATATTTTAAGGTATGTTTGAGAGAGGAAAGGAAATCACTGGAAATCTTTTTGTCACCAGAGCAATTATGACTTGAATGTTCTTTTGATTTGGTTTCTGCCAATGTTTTCAATAGGCGATCAACACAGCTCAAGATCCCTGTCCTGATTATTCCTGGGTGGATAAACTTCCTACAGTATACCACCGCATAGTGTAAGGAGAGGTTACTTCTTTATTATTCTGTCTCATATCTGGTTAAAGCAGGGGAGCCAGAGTGAAGAGAGATTCCTCTGAGTTCTAGAAGGAGATAACACAAGCTTTGACTTCTAGTTCCTTGGAGTGAGGTTTTCTTTGTCCCCTGCTGGATCTTAGGTACAGAGGCCCATGAGCTCAGCTGCTTCAGGGAATATTGCCATTGCAGGTGACAAAGTCCACATGATAAGCAGGTGACAAAGTCCACCTCATGTGTCAAGACTATGCACCAAAAGTTAAAACAGGATAGTGTAATGGTGCAATATATCAATTGCATTCTCAGTAATGATGATCAAGTTAGGGCAATACACTTCTCTAGTACAGCAGTGCCCAGGATGCCCACCCCACAGTCGGGTGTTAGACAGTTTCAAAATACCAAGATATTGTTGTCAATTATAATGTGATATTTTGTGTCTATGTGAGTCCTACCCTCACTGTGTTGATCACAAGGACTCAGAGAATTAGGTTCCACATAAAACGGTTTTATTTTAGGTGTAAGGTTTTATGAGATTTATGTTTGCTTGTTTTTTTCTTAATTTTTGGACTGACAAAAACATATGAAAATACGTAACAATATACAGCTTGCGTTTTACAATTCATGGCTGCTTCAAACTTTGTGTGGTGACACCTTTTTTTTTTCTTTTTTGGCCTCCAGAATATAAAGCCTCTGGGTACACTGGCTTCTGCATGTAATTCCAGTGGCTTGAAAAGGCTGAGGCAGGAGGACCACAAGTTCAAAGCCAGCCTCAGCAATGTAGCAAGGCCCTAAGCAAATCAGCAAAACCCTGTCTCAAAATAAAAAATAAAATGTGGCTTTGTAGTTTGGTGCCCCTGGGTTCAATCCCTTTTACCAAAAGAAAAAAACTATATATGTATATATTCATGTGTGATATGTGTGTATGTACATATATATTTGTTTATATATGTATATATAAATAGATGTGTGTATGTGTGTGTGTGTGTGTGTGTGTGATGCTGGGCATCAAACTCAGGGCCTTGTTCGTGCTAGGCAAGCACTCTCACACCAAGCTCCATCCCCAGTCTAAAGCTTTGCTTTTAATTGTATATATACTATCTTTATAGTGAAAATAAGCAGAGAAATAAACAGTTAAAAAATTAAATGAGTAAAAGAATGAACAAATAAGCAAGCTGTAAAAGAAATAAATATGTTGCTATTTTTGCCACAGTATGAAATCTTCAAATAAACATTTTTTCAAATATTTTCAAATGTTTGATTTTTTGTTTTTATTTTTGTTTTTCATGAATCATCTTCCCCCACTTAAGGGGATATTTGTTAAAGAAATAAGATTTTTAATTGTCTTATAACTAAGCAGGCCTGGTTTATGTCTTGTTTGTTTTGGGGACATGAAAACCATTTCTCACATGGCTCAGGGATTTCCAATGTGAGAAAAAAATCCTTAATGATTTTTTGTTTTGGTTTGTTTTTTTCCTCTACCTTAAGGAGATGAATTATATTGATTCCTTAATTAAGAAGTATTAAAATTGAATAAGAATTTGATTTTAGGCTTAGGAGGGAATCATTTTTGCCTAAATTTCCTGTTTCATGTTATTACCGTTTATATTAAGTTAAAGGGATTATTGCAAAATAATAATCACCTCTCCCCCAAAATCACTGGCAATCTCTGCTTTGTGGAAACAAGGCCCAATTCTGAGAAATCAGCATGACTCCAGTGCTTAATATGAAACATTTTCTCCTTATAAAAAGGGAATATTTTACCTGAAATATCCAGATTATTGAATTAAGTCAGCACTTCCCCTTGACCATGCCATAGTCAAAGAATGCATAAACAAGTCTGTGGGTCTCAAGAGTTGTTTTCAACAAAAATGTACTTAGTACTTTGTCTATCATAGTTCTGTGCTGGATATTATACTGTGTTTTAAAAAGATGCATCAGACATAGTGTCTGTCCATAAATGGCTCATAATTTAATTGAAGAGTCAACTTTATTTATGTAGACTGTACAATACAATGGAAGCAAAATTCTTCCCATCTTATGGTGTGTAATGACAGCTTATAGCAATAATCCACTCTGACTTTGGCAATTCATGTACTTCCAAAATTGACAGCAGACTGTGCCTGTCCTGGTGCTCATGCCACTTAATACTGCAGGATACTCCTTTGACTTCTGCCAATCACAGAGCTTGAGATAGATGGGTGATTTCTGCTAAAGACCTTGTGATCTGCATTTTGAAGCTTGCTTTACTTATGATTCAATTTGTGTGTTTGTCAGCAATACTTCTCTGGGCTGAGATTCATGGTGAATTATCTTTGTTTCCGAAGGGGCTGCAGTCTTGCAGTGATATCTGGAATACTCTATGGGTCTACATTTGTGCCAATCATTTATATTAAGGACCACAGCAAAAGAAATGACAGCATATATGCAGGGGCAAGCCAGTATGGTGAGAATAAAATATTATTTTACTTTATAAACAAACTCATTGATACCTACTTGTCTTAAGAATATGAAAAGCAATGTGATATAGTATATGTTGATATGTATATTTGATCTTATTTTTTCACTTTTTTTAACATTTTTTAGTTGTAGTTGGACACAATACCTTTATTTCATATATTTATTTTTATGTGGTGCTGAGAATCGAACCCGGTGCCTCACATGTGCCAAGCAAGCACTCGACCCCTGAGCCACAACATGTGCCACGCAAGCACTCGACCCCAGCCCCTTACTTTTTCACTTGTGAATGGTGATTTAGAAAAGTCCTGAAGACTAAAAGTAATAAAGGGCTGAGAGTATTTTCATGTGATCTTTAACATACAAATAGAATCAGCTGTAGTCAGGCTTCATTTCAACTATTGGGATCTTAGCACATCATTTTTGGCTTTCCAGCAAGATTTGGTGATATTTTCCATTTAGATGATCGCTGGGAAAATGTGTATTCTTTTGCTTGTTTTAGAAAAGGCTAAAGTGTGGTACATAATACTTTTAAATCAAGTAAAGGTCAAAGTACAGTCTATTGAGTCAGAAGATATTATTTTTTCAAGCACAGGGTGGTACATGGAAAGGCTCAACATAATGCTTCCTGATAATATCTCACTACTTAATGATAAAATTAATCTCTCAGGGGTAAACTCAACACTGTATGCCATAGCCTTCAATAGGGTCAGGAGCAGAGGAAAGAGGATCTACTCTGGGATTCTGTAATCATACTGAAACATGCCTTACGCCCATGAAATGATAAGGGAATTAAAACACAAGTGAAATAAAATTCTAGATCATATGGTACAGAAAATTAACATGACCTGTGTTCAGATAAGGGAGAAGTTTGGAGAGCACAAGTCATGAGGGAAAGGTTAATGAAGAAGCAGCGATTTGAACTTGACTTGAACAGAGCACACAGACTTTGGGTAGATGCCACCGTTTCCTTCTTCCTTTTTATATTTAGCCTCATATACAGTACTCAGCCGTTTTATTGACTTCTGTCTTTCTTGCTACAAATACTTTTTCATATTTGTATTCTTTTCATTTTTGAAGGATGAAAACTAATAAAAATAGGATAACATAGGATAAATTAAAAGAGAAGGGAAAAGCAAGAGGGAGGAAATAAAGGGAACCAGGAATAAGTCTAAAAACTTTCTACTGCACTTACACACTTGCAAGAAATGAGCATAAATTTGGCTCTCGGATTTCTTGTAACCATGAGGGAAATTAGATCAGGCCTAGGATTCAGTGAACACAATATAAAAAGAACAAATTGTTCAGGAGTAAAGTTGTTCTTGGTACCGGGACATAATAAACAATGCCTCAATAATGTCTTTACACAAATAGAACAGCGGGTTCTTAGAGACCTTCCTTACCACAATTCTGCATGTAATCTGATGGGAACACACTGTATGCCACTTTATTAAAAATAATTCTAAGGGGCATTATTTTTATTTTATTTATTTAACAAACACATATGTATCATCTGTTGTAAGATCTTTGCAAATACTCTGTTAGCCCTGATAGCAATTGATACCATTGTTATCCTCATTTTACAACTGATAAAATGAAGTCAGAGAGACATCCGGTGATTTGCCCAAGTCTCACATTAAGTGCAGAAAGAGGATTTCCATCAGGTAGTCAGTACTTTTAATTGCTATTTTATGTTATTTCTTTTGTGGAGGTCTATATACAGAAGTATCATTCTTGTATGACCCAGAAGTATAATTTAAGATTAAGAAGAATTAGACAAACTCTCTGTCCTTCAGCATTCATCCACAAGAAAGCCCACTCATCTATGTCAAAATTTTAGGTGACAGAAACATTGAATCCAAAGTGACTTTGCCAACCAAAAACCTGTAGTGAACCCATCTGTGTGGCCAGAGTGCCATCTGCTTAACCTGTCAGTAGAATTAGGGTTTCTCAGAGATCGGCACCATCAGGGATTATTACTCCTTTCCTTTGTGTAGCTCCATTTATAGTAAACAATTAAATAAGACTCTCTTTGAAACAACTTCTGGCATATCGTTCTGTATAGTTGTCATCCACAGTGGAGCTGCTGATCTCAAGATTGATTAATAGACCATATAAAATTTGCACCTCCCAGATGTTTTTATCCATACCTCCTCTACAGTTGAGGTGAAGATTTGCTACAATCGCCAGTCATTAGTAAAATGAGGTATGAATACCTACTCTTAAAAAGGAAGCGTTGGGCTGGGGCTATAGCTCAGTAGCAGAGTGCTTGCCTAGCATGTGTGAGGCACTGGGTTCAATCCCTAGCACCACATATAAATGAACAAATAAAATAAAGGTATTCTGTCCACTAACAACTACAAAAAATATTTTTTAAAGGGAAATGTTAACATCACGATCACATAATGTTCATTGTGTCTTATTTAGCTTTCCAAGAAAATAATTTTTAAAAATTTGCTGTTTAGATTTGATTATAGTAACTAATTTACTTTTTAATATTTCTATTTATGAATATGTTTCTTAATATTCTATACAAACACATGTAAAATCTGAGGATGAGCAAATATAATTAATGGTTCCTTTACTTTTAAGGTTAACTTTGGTGAGTTTGTTTTATTTTCAGGCTAAGTGTACTTGGGGTGATTAAAATGATGTGTAAGAGTTTTATGATGTGTATTTTCAGATTTAGACTATGTTTTTGCACACTTCAGTGGCATCTTTCTTACAAGTACAGTCTACTTTCTGGCCTACTGTGTAGTCATGAAAAATAGTCCCAAACTATATCCTGAGGCAGTCTTGCCAGGTAAGAATATAACTATGGAAAATCTCATTACTCTGTGAAACTATCATCCTCTATTCATTTAGCTTGAATAATTGTTAGAGTTCAAAAAATGTGTATTTAAAATACATATGCTTTCATTCTTAAACCATTAGGCACTGATAGTTAAAATAATAATTTCTCACTTAAGAGTTTACTGTAATTCAATTGGAGATATAGGACCACAAGTAAAAATTTTAATAAAATATTTTTAATAAAATTACAGGTTTATTTTGAAGTCCTGATTCATTTTTGCTGAAGTATATCACCTTCTAGAAAATGGTAGAATATTTACTGAATACCCAAAGTACTGTGAGAATTCAGCCAGTATTTTCACTTAAATGCTATGAATTTTTCCCCTTAGCTCTAGCATCATTCTAAATTTCACCTCTTCTTTATGTTTATGGTTCAGAGTAAATGGTTTTGCAGGAAATGATAAGATCCAGTACTTCCCTAGGCCTCTCTCTACTACCCAATTTCTACCTGAACTCCACTTTGGGTACTTTATTTATTATCAACAAAGAGAAAGCAGTCAAGAGCAGAGAAATAATTTGGTTTCTAAATTGACCCATAAAACACAGTTCAAGAACCCATATTGGTCAACAATGTTGATAGGAATGCATTGTTTGTGCACTTTGATGCTCCTGTGGTGTTGGAAGAGTGAATTTTTCAGGAGCAGAGCACAGCTTGCAAATGAGGGTTGTCTGTGTGTGTTTCAGGGTTCCTGTCAGGAGTGCTTTGGGCCATAGCTACCTGCTGCTGGTTCATCGCTAATCATTCTCTAAGTGCTGTGGTCAGTTTTCCAATAATCACTTCTGTAAGTACAAAAATTGTTTGTCCAAATTTTTGTTTTTCAAATCAAATCTATTTTTTCTGAGCACTCTTAGCAAATCATTAAAGCCTGTCATAGTATTTGATCTCTTTAGGAATAAACTGTCCAGATTCAGAATCTGTTTATCTACAACAAGCTCTCTCTAATCTTCATGTCCTTGATTGTTAAGGAACATTTATAATCTCATTTTAACAGGTTTGCTAACTTATGTTTAATCTTTAATATTCTTGCTATTTTTGTTTGATCATTTTGCCTATTATCTTAGATAAATCATGATTTGCTATTTATAATATCAATCTTAGTAAAACAGTTTATAGCAAATGGTTGTATGCATATTATCCCATTTAAATCTCCTGATGTCCTTGAAACTAAAAGTATCAGACACTTCTTGATATGGTGTTCCACTGTTATAAAGGACAAATTTCAGAAAATACTGAGGCAAAGTATTATCCCTGAATGATGCCATTTATCATAGCATACTTAAGACAATTTGCTTCCTCTGATTTTCTAGGTGTCATTTATGTAAAACATAATTTGATACAAAAAATGTTTCCTTAGGCATAATCAGGATAAGTATTAATAGAATGATCCTCATTTTAAAGATGAGAAAACTGAGGCAATAACTAAGAGCATTGGGCTGGGGATGTGGCTCAAGCGGTAGCGCGCTCGCCTGGCATGCGTGTGGCCCGGGTTCCATCCTCAGCACCACATACAAAGATGTTGTGTCTGCCAAAAACTGAAAAATAAATACTAAAAAATTTCTCTCTCTCTCTGTCTCTCTCTCTGTCTCTCTCTCTCTCTCTCTCTCTCTCTCTCTCTCTCTCTCTGTGTGTGTCTCTCTCTCTCTTTAAAAAAAAATAACTAAGAGCATTATCCAAGTCATATGACTAGTGGAAATCTGAATATGTCTAAGTACAGAGTTTCAGGTATACAGTGCTACTATCTGCTGGCAGTGTGGAATCCAGTCCAGATCCACTGTGGTACTAGGACTGATAGATCCACAGGAATGCGTTAGTGTGTCCTCTAGACATCTTAGATTGCTTGCCAGTTATCTTCTTGCCTTCTCTGCTTACTAAGTCATCATGGCAAACAATTTGCAAAAATGTTTTAGTAGCACACCTGTGAAAACCTGTAAAACTGAATATTTTTAAAACATTGAAACAGGATGTGGGGCAGAGGAAGGACTAGATCTCCATTTTCTATTGCTTCTAGTTTCCTCCTTGTTCCACCTTTCCAACTCTATTCAAGGACAGCCTTATTTGCATGCAGAAAAGGCTCAGTTCCTACCCTTAAGGAGTTTATATTCTTTGGTTTTGTTGTTTGGCTGATTTTAGTTTTGGTTTTTTGTTGTTGTTGTTGTTGTTGTTCTGTTTTGTTTTGGTAAAGCTGGATTTTTAAAAACTTTTTAAAAGTAGTATTTCAAAAATACACCAACACACAGCTTCAACAGTTATGAATACAGTCAGTATTACTTAGTCAAGAATATACTTTTAAAATCCCAGCATCTCAGGTAGAGGCATTTCCATGTATCCATTTCTGTATCCATGCCTCCTGTGGGGACTAGATTGTAAGTTTCTTGATAGTGGCATCTCTTTTGTTTATTAGCAAGTAATATTCAATTAAAAAGGAAAGAGGGAAGGAGGGAAACACATCTAGCAAAGACAAGGACTTGTGCTCTAAATCTTGTTTGATAAAAACTGCATCAGTTTATCCAGAAGGTCCAACTTCTTAAAATAGAATCAAACACACCTTGTTCTCAAAGGCTGATTGAAATTTAATTTGTATTAATTTCTAAAAGGAAAAGATACAATGCCAATTTTCACAATAGTCATATGTTCAATTAAGATGCTCTCAGGTAGAAAATACAACTGGTTGTCCTTTGCCAGAAGCAGAGTGTGTACTGACTTTGATCTATACTTGCCCTGCTTTCAACAAAGCACGCTACTCCTTACAGGAATGCTCAGGCCATGTCTGAACTTATATTTAGAAAATCATCAGACAGAAAGCTTCAAAGGGCAGTGACACTGGTGGTATTGTCTTCTACCATATTCTCTGAAGGGAAATGAATTTGGGGAACAAAGGGGATGCAAATTATTGAGCAACTGGCATAGCAATAATGTTTTATCTCTTCTACTGTTTCCTCCATCCTGTCTCTAGTCAGCATGAAGTTGCCTGAAAGACCCATATGCTTCTCATTTGGTTTGGATTTGGAGGCTCAGAATTTTGCATCACTGATAAAAGACAGTCCCTTTGACCTATTTCTCTAGCCCTTTTGATGTTGACTTTGCAGATGCTGATAAACACAGAGTAAAATATTTTTATGGCTTCACTCCTGTGCCAGAGTGGAATCAAACTTTGTTGACACAGTCACTTAGACAGGTGGAGGAGTAATGGGGGAAGACTTTTCAGAATCATTTATTTTGAAACTCTTCTAGAGCTCCTGCTGTGTTCCAAAACGATCATAAACATGCCAATGTGACACATCTTCTCCACAAAGACCATGGTTAACCCCAATTCCTCTTTTGTTCTATTCCTTGTTGACTGAAAACAAATTAAATCAAAACTTCAAGTTTTCATATTGCAGAATCATTCTTTTTCTTCATCCCATTTTCTTCCTTCTAAATTATTTCATTTTTGTCTTTGTCTCCTGGTTAATGTTCTGTCCTCCTTTTATATTCTTTTTCATTATATATATTTTTAATCTTTCCATGTAACCATATTCAGCACTTATTTATGATTAGTGTTAGGCATTCTCGAATCTCTGCAGAAGTAACTTTTTTTTTTAAGTACCTGCTGCTTTCTTTCATGTGCACATTGCTTGCGAGGCCCAAAGAACATGCTGAAATTTCTTCAGTTATAAGACTTTTATGCCAAAGAAAGAAGTTTGTTGGTGCACTTTATCTTGTTAATCCCATTTCTACTGTCTATTTCTCAATAGGAAAAAAATAAGAATAAGCTGTTTGCATAGGAAAATAACTTATTATAATTGTATCACATTAAAGAAAAATATTCTATGGTAAAAAATATTATAGCATCATCAAAATAATAAAAATTTAAAAAAAAATAAAGAAAAAGACTTCTTTTTTTACTTAATGTTACTTGATGTTTAGTTTAATATAAAGTTATGGTTGAGATTATGGGTAGTTTTCCATGAAAATATTTATATATTATCTCAAACTTACTATATTTACATAGAGCACACTTGTAAGAAAAATATTCAACTTAATTAAAGTTCTTATTTTTATTTAAGGGACCAGGATTTATAGCTGCATTGTGGGGTGTTTTCATTTTTAAGGAAATACAGGTATGTATAAGAGCATGTCTGGATTATGGCCAGGTAAGAAGGGTATTTAATATTGTGTTTGTGTTATTTTCTGAAAACTATATGTGACTTCAAGGCCTAAGGTAGACAATACATGGATGGATTGACAGACCAATGTTTAAAATGTTCTAATATCTAAATAGGAAAGAAAATACTAGGTGTGTAATAATTATTATGATTTATCAGGTCTCTTTCCACTTTAGTTGGCTTCAATTTCCCTGAAGGGGATTATAGTTAAATAACCTAATAAAACATAATAGAGAGAAATTTGTTTAGTGTAAAATAATATAGATAAATAACATGAAAGTTTTCTTATATCAAAGGTTAAAATGTCTCTTGGGGGCTAGGTTTATGGCTCAGTGGTAAAGCACTTGCCTGGCATGTGTGGGGCACTGGGTTTGATTCTCAGCAACACATATAAATAAGTAAAGGTCCATCAACAACTAATAAAATATTTAAATTAAAGAAAATTCTAAAAAAAAAGTCTCTTGAGGAAAATGGAATTTGGTCTTGCGTTTTTATGTTGGTCCATAAGCTGTTCAAACCAGTAACTTTTTAGGAAAGCAGTTTGGTAACAGATGGCCACTATTCCCATTTCAAATGTGATAGTGGGAATTATAAATTACATTCATCAAATAGTTCTAGTAAATGTGTGTGTGTGCTTCATTACAAAATAATTTAGAACTTTTCTCATTTACCTTTATTAGTGGAAACAATCTTCAGTTGAGGACTATATGATAATAAAATTGTATAATGTTTTTTAACTAAAGATAATATAAATCCAAAGAATTTCTGCCAAGGCATCATAAACAATATTTTCTGTTTAATATATAGTATCCTGCTACTAAGATTTGATGTTGCTATTCTCTGGGAATCATAAAGTAAATTTAGTATTCTTAGCTGATCTTTAAAATGATTATTCAGTTTTATATTTAAAGCACTTTGATCATTCTAAATGAAATTTTTTTCATTTTAAAGGTCACATTGTGTATGGCTTATTATGTAAATAAAAATTCTTTGCATTCTTGCCAATTCTTGTTATTTTTTTATTGGTTTTGTTTTGTTTTGTTTAATAATAGTCATTCTAACTGGGGTGGGATGGGATCTCAATTCAACTTTGACTCATATTTCCCTGATGGCTAAAGTTATTGAGCATTTTTTCATATATTTATTGGATATTTGCATTTCTTCTTTTAAAAAGTGTCCAGATCATTTATCCATTTTTATTAGATTACTTGTTTTTAAGTTTTTTGAGTTCTTTATATATACTGAATATTAATTCTCTGTCAGATAACAGCTTTCAAATATTTTCTCCCATTGTGTAGGTTCTTTCTTCTCTCTGTCAATTGTTTCCTATATTTTTAATTTAATGTAATCCCATTTGTCAGTTCTCGTTTTGTTTCCCATGCTTTCAGCATCTTATCCAAGAATTCATTGCCTATAACAATACTAAAAGCATCTTCAAAAATATACCTCAGACTGTATAGAGAAGTAACTTTTAAGACCATTGTACCATGACCAATTAGTGTTCACTTTAGGAATGCAAGGAAAGCTTATGATATATAAATCATTAATGTTATTTACTATAATACCAGATAAGCAGAGAAAAGATGGGATGATATGTACTACATTAACCTCCTAATAACCTAGAGAGAGACAGAAACTTTAATTAGTATAGGATTCCATTAAAGAACCACAACATGGCTAAAGGTGTAGCTCAGTGGTATAGCACTTACCTGCATCCACAAGGCCTGGGGTTTGATTCCCAGCACCATAAACAACAGAAAATATATGTCTAAGGTGAAAAAAAGAGGTTCTTTTTTTTTTAATTAATTTTTATTGTTGTTTGTTCAAAACATTACATAGTTCTTGATATAGCATATTTCACACTTTGATTCAGTGGGATATGAACTCCCATTTTTACCCCGTATACAGATTGCAGAATCACATCAGTTGCACATCCATTGATTTACATATTGCCATACTAGTGTCTGTTGTATTCTGCTGCCTTTTCTATCCTCTACTATCCCCCCTCCCCCCTCCCCTCCCCTCTTCTCTCTCTACCCACTCTACTGTAAGTTGAAAGTCAAATATTCTCTACTACAAGGATTATTCAGCATTTTCTAGACAGTTTGTTAAGACAAGGATCGGAAATAAAAGAATAGATACAGAAAAGGAAAGGAAAATTTTATCACAAGCAGATTATATAATTTTTTAAAAAATTAAAAGAATGAGCTGAAATCTAAAGATTCAACAAGATCACTTGATAAGGTTTATGATAGAAAAATATCAATAGTTTTCTAATATACTACCCCTTACCAATTAAAAAGAAGAAAATTAACATCATTAATAACTACAAAAAAAAAAACCCACAAAAATCTAAGAAAAATAACAGGAAATGTGCCAGATATATAAAGGATTTTACGTTACTACAGAAATTTACTATAGGTCGTAGATAATCAGAGTAAATGGGAGACTTGACATATTCCTGATAGGACAATTCATGGTTATAATTAGGCAGTTCTTTTTAATTCCATACAGCGTGATTCCTATAAAGTCCCAGTGGAGCCCTGTCTTCAATTTCCAGAGTAGGTTTTAAAGTTTGGTCTATTATGTATATAAAAATAAGCAAAAAATAAAAATTAGAAAAATGACAGTGCACATTCCATATTTTAAAACATATGCAATTTAGATTAGCTAGGACAATTTTCTTATAAAAATGAGGATTTTTAAATATAGAAATGACTCTCTGCTCTTTTCTATTTATAGAAAAATGATTAACATAAAAATTACAGATATTAAAAGGAAGAGAGAACCAAGCCAAAAGCAAAGAGGAGATTATTGACATTTCTTGGGTTAAAAAAAAAAAAAACTTATAAGTCTCCCTAAAAACAGCATTTTTTAAGGGCTGTCTAGTGGCATTTGTCATTAAGTGCAGATGTCTAATTACTTCTCAACAGATATTTAAATTTTTAAATACTTTACATGCAATTTAGGAAAAATAAACACTACACACTAGACCCAAAATCCTCCCAAGTTTTTTTTTTTTAAGTATTTTTGTTAGAAACAAGATGAAACTATTTAAACTGTAAAAGAAACCAAAAGCAAAACCTTTATCTTTATGGCTTTTAGATCCTGCCAGATGTGTATCTTGAAGTAGTCCTTAGGAAATATTTAAAATTCCACAACCTACACCTGCCAGGACTTTAGGTTGCCGTCAGAGCACCTTTTATGTAAAAGAGTTTTAATGATTTGGTTTAGTTTAAAGCCATCAGTTGGACTTTTCTGCACTTCTGATGCTCTTTTGTACTTGATTTCCATTACTCTTCGGGGGAAGTAACAGACAATTACATTGTTAAGAAAGTTATAGATCACATTATTACCAAAACACTTCAGTCAGTATGTCTACAGTAATACCAATGCAAAGAATTATTCCCACAATTTATACATTAGTAGCTACTCTCAGATGAAGAATGAGATGATCTATTATTTAGCAACTCTTTCAGAAATCAAAGTTAAAAGCTTTTAGCTTGGTTCTTAGAGTGTACTTTCCAGGAGTTAATATTCACTTCAATAAAGGAAAATTTGGTGCTGCCCAACTTTTTCTGTAGGTGACTAGACAGTTTGGGCCGATTCTGATTCTTAATCTTGAAGGGGATTTTTTTTTCCTGAGAACATTATTCTTCTAGCTCTATAGATAATAAAACAGAGCTTAGCAAAGTGTTCACACAATTAAATTGTAGAGTGCTTATAACTGAAGCCCCATTTTTTAAGTTAAATAATCACATCAATTTCTAATTCACAAACCACATTTACAAACCATATGAATGTATTCATTCTTTGAACAAATTTTTATTGAGTGTCTATTCTGCTGCAGCATTAGTATCTAGGAGAAGGTTAAAGTTCTGAAAGCTAAGAAAAAGATATTGGGAAATATCTTGCCTTAGTGCAAGATTTGTGTGTATGGTTGTTTGGTTTGGTTTGGTTTGGTTTTTTAGTACTAGGGCTTGAACCTAGGGGCAGTCTACCACTGAGGTACATACCCAACCCTTTCAATTTTGTATTTTGAGATGGGGTTTCACTAAATTGTTGAGACTAGACTCAAACTTGCAGTCCTCTTGCTTCAGCCTCCTGAGTAGCTAGGATTACAGGTGTGAGCCACTGAGCCTGGCCAGTGTGGATGTGTATTTGTTAGCAGCTCTGTACTTAGCAAGGTTTTGTTTCTCTTGTATAAGTTGTGATTAAACTGACTTCAAGGAGTGAAGATGTTCACAGAGAATCAGATGATTCAACCAGCTTAGCAAGATCTATCTCTGACCATGAAACAGAGGGAATTTATAAAATTTTTTTCTGACACAATTCTTTATAAAGTTGAAAAAAAAGGTACATACAATTTTGGTTGTTTTGGGTTATATATTACTTGACATTAGGTTTTTTAAGAGCTAGTAATATGAAAGAAGAGCTTCCTTGGCAGTCCACATCCGACCCATCCTGGATATCATTTCTGCTTTGTCTAATGTCTGTACACACATTTACCTCTGATCTCTGCATTTTAAGACCTCTAAGGATCAGTGAAGGAGGTAGAGACTAAACAAAAGCCACCCTTTGCCATGACAGTTCCCCTGGGCATCTAGGAAACAAAGTGATGCATACATTGCCAGCCTGGCCTATTCCACCCTGACCCTATTTCCTGGAGGAGCCCAATTAGCCCTTTCTGGGTGTCAACTCAAAGCAAATCTGACAGAAGGGCAGTCAAGACAGAAAATCTCTGCACCCCTTGGGATCTTTGCAAGGGCAAACAATCTCCCTAGGCCTTTGTGTGGTGCATGCCTGACTGTCCACAGGAACCCAAATGGTGCATGCTCCTCACTGATGACTTGGATAGCACTGGTGGAGATGCTTAGGAGTCCAGCTTAGCCCTGAGGATCAATCTCTGACAGGCCCCAGGATACTACTTTTATGAACCCACTCCCTGTACAAGTCAGTCGACAGAACACCCCATTCCCACAGCCTTCCCCAAAGGCTGTGTAGCTTGACACTGTTAGCCTGGCAGACCCCAGTGGCCAGGGTTATCACAAGAGGGAGGCCATCAGCCCCGTTTTCTGCAACTCTAAGCAGTATGTACATGGCTGCTTAGAGTTGCCTCTTCTCTCTTTTCTGTTTTCCTCTCAGAACCCCTGTGTGTCCTCCATGTGACACAATTAAATAAACTGTTATTTTTCCCTTTAAAGAGGAGCTAATAATAGAATTATGTGATTTCATTATTAGAAGATTTGGAAATGATCTAAGAACACATGTCTAAAATTAGAGGTTATTAGCCCTGTCTTACTTTGGACGATCTTGGCCTTAGAGTACTGGGGTTCATCTCCGTAGAATGATATATACCAACCAGCAATCACTCAGAGGGGAATGGCCAGGACAGTGAGGAAGCTTGAAGTCATTCCTTGTGAAAAATGCTCAAAGGAGCTAAACTATTGACCAGGAAAAGAGATGCCTCCGGGGATATAAAATAGTTATTTTTCACTATTTGAGGGTTTATCTTGTGAGAGAGATATTAAAATCAATCGTTCTGTACCCCTAGAGATAAATAAAATACTTTGGCTTAACACAGGAAGATATTTCTTTATGAGTCCAAAAATGGACTGAGCTACACTGGGATGTGGTGCTCCGAGTTTCCCATCTTTAACACCAGTGCCCCATGTCTGGCTAGGAAAGTTAGTCTTCATCATACTTCACACCTGTCTGCGTTTCTTCCTCATGCTTTAGTTTGGTGTCCATCTCTCCATCTACTCTTCATCATCTTTCCCTGGAGGACTGCAAGAGCCTCCTTACTGGTCCCCTTACATCCATTCTGGCCCTCTCTGATCTGTTCCCCATACTTCAAAAAGTGTAAGCTTTACAAAATACAATCCTGATCTTTTCAGCACCCACAGTTGTCCATTCCTTCAATGTCTTCCCATTGCATAATAAGCCCAAAGCATAAGAAGTTCATAATGCTCAAGCAGACCCATAGCCCTCCACCTTATCAGCTCCACTTACCTCTCCTTGCTCCAGTAGACTGTTCTTTTAGTCACTGGGAAGTATCATGCTTTCTCTTACAACAGCACATAAAATTCCTTCTACTTGGAGTCTTGACTGCAGCCCTATTTTCCTGGGCAATCCATCGATACTCATAATTAGAAGTCTAACTCCCCACCTTCCAAACCAGCTTTAAAAGAGTCTTATAACACACTCTCAGACAACCACAATGGTTTCCTATATGCACACCCCTTTCATGCTATAGTATTCCTTTGGGTAATTACTTGATTAATCCCTGACACTTGTAGTATGTGATTAACTGGGTTAGGGCATGCATAGTTGCTGCTCACTGTGGGTGAATTAGTGAGACTTCTGCAAATTTTCAAAAGAATTTGGATTATTACTAGGAGAGGGTAGGGGGAAAAAATACCAGGTGTGTAGAGCAGATAGTAAGATACTAAGTAATCTTGAAAGAATCTGGTTTTTCTGTGCATTTGATTCCAGTTTCTTCATTGCTGTTCTTCTATTTTATTTTGCAGGGTCTACGAAACTACCTATTAATGATACTTGCATTTTGCATCATCTTGAGTGGAACTTTATGCACAGCTTTTTCTAAAATCTAAACATCGCAAGACCAGCAGATGGCAGCAGTGGTTAGGAGAACTCCCTTACTGGACAAGAGAGGGATTATGCTGAGAAAAGTTTCACTTTCATGCAACAAATGGATCTCAACCACTTCTGATTTTTCCCCTCATAAATGTGAAAATGGAGGAAAATTATGTTTCAGTCTACTATAAAAATGAAAAATTCTTCTGATGAACTGTTAATGAGGGTAGGACTTTACGAGGTGACTGAAACGTGTACATTCATGTAGCATTACATCTAACAGTGCCGATTTTTGTTTGTTTTGTTTCTTTTAACACAAAGTATACCTGGTGTTGCATAATCTAGAAAACAGCATGGAGTTCATATACAAAGAAGTTACCATCCAAATTTCTAACTTACTAATGAAGAGAAACACAAATAAATACCTGTGGGGGAGGGGGAGGGAGAAGACTTACCATATGGAATTAAGTTGCAAAGATACTTGGATATTTTGCTAGCAAAAGTAAATGTCACAGTTGATAATTACATGTTTAAAAGGCCATTGAATTATTTTTAACCAAAAAATGATTCAAAACTTATTTTTACTTCCAATTAATATTGTTCAACTCTACATCATCCGCCCATCTTAGCTTAAAATACCTTGATTATCTCCAAATAAATCCATCCTCAGAAAACAAAAGTTTTCCACCATTGAGGATATGTACAAAATGTAACACATGTATACATAAGTACACACACAGATGCCTTTTTAACTGCACACCTATGCATATGTGCAGTTATGAATATGGGGGAATTCTAGAGTTGGTAAAGTAAGGTTCTAGCTTATTGGGGAAATTTAAAGGGACCAACACTCATTTACAATATTTTTTTTTCTAAAATATACTTATCTGAAATCATTTTAAATGGAGGCTTTCTGTTTTATTCCTGTTTAAACTAGTGGTTTCCAATAGACCACTGGAAAGAAAATGATATGGCAATAGTTTTATTTATTTAGGAAAATGGAAATAGAATTACTAATACAATGTTCATTGACATGGTTTTCAAACCCTTAACACAATAGAACTACTGTTCAAATGTAAATTTCACCTGCTCCCACCTGATAACACATTATTTTTTGTGTGTGCTAGAGAAACAGAACAACATTCTGTATGAGTGCATAAACTCGGAAGACAACCTGCACCAGTTTAAATTCTACATCTGCTTCATTTTAATCATTTGATTTTGGACGAGTTCCCAAGCTCATTGTTATCAAATTCCTTATTTGCAAAGTGGGGTTAATGGTAGTACCTGTCTCACATGACTAGTATACAGTTACAATCTGTAATGTTTGTGAGTTCCTGGTATTTGGCAAGCACTATATAATTGTTCGCTATTAAATGTTATTTGAAGGGAAAATGTCTACAAATTGGAAAACTTTTAAGAGCTACTATCTTTATTAACCTCCATCCAATTACCTTTTGTTCCTCCATTTGAAAAAGGACACTGGAGTCCCTATATAATTATTGAACTGCTAATATAAATAAATATTTGATTATTAACTCCTTAAGCCCATTTTAATTTTAACCTGTCATTAAATTATGCTGATAACTTTTAAATAAATTAACATGATAAAAAACTATTTTTATTCTTTAAATATATTTGAAAAAAAATTTTATTGGACAGTTTTAATTATTTTGTAGTTGAGATTGTGAACTTGTATGCAAAATTTTAAGCATGAAATAATTGCAGAAGAAAAATGGGTGGAAAAGAAGACAATTTATTATATACTGCTGTACTGTCTGCTGCCATACAAGACCTGTAGTGTTAATAAGAATTGTATACCAAAAAAAAAAAAAAAAAAAAAAAAAACCCAAGTCTTTTCAAAATGATAGCCAAAAGGCTTACAGTTTAGAAGTTAGTCTAAATGGACAATTGCAAAATCCCCTCTGTTTGTTCACCTAGGGAAGTGAATGCCTAACTCTCTTGCAGTTTTGAGGATTTATTTTGCATTGACCAGTATAGCCAAATTCTTGTGTTGAACTTTTTATAGCTTGGTCTTCTTACTTTATCTCAAATGGTAACCTTTATAATAGAGCCCCTGCCATGTTGTGTATACAGACGGTACTACACTAAGTAGAAGTAGCAGCCCCTGAGCAACCCAGCCTTCTTTTATTCCTATTGTACTGATATAACCTAGAGTTACTGACTACTAAGCCTGTTCTTGTCAATATTGAAAAACATGTAAAGTGAAGAATCCCATACTATAGATCTGTGGGTGGACCATGATCCATGATGTCATTTAGGTAAATTATCAATAAACAAAATAATATATACTTTATATAAATCCTTATGCTAAAAGTAGAATATACATATATTACTCGTATTGTGCCTAATTAATAAATTAAAATTTGTCACGGTATATATGTACAAGAAAAAACATACTGTATGTAAAGTTGGGTATTGCCCATGGTTTCTGGCATCTTCCAGAAATCTTAGAACATGTTCCTTATTGATAAGAGGAGAATATTGTATTTTGAAATTAGACAATATTCTATATTACATTCCTAGAGGAAAAAAAAAGAAAGTAAAAGAATGGATAATTCATTGAACTTTACAAATTTTTAAGGAGGTCAAAGGAAATACTTTAATCTTTGTTTAAGTGGATTTCATTTGGCAAGAAAAAAAATAATAATAATTATAGCCAGGTACGGTGGCACACACCTGTAATCCCAGCAGCTAGGGAGGCTGAGGCAGGAGGATCATGAGTTCAAAGTCAGCCTCAGCAAAAGTAAGGCGCTAAGCAACTCAGTGAGACCCTGTCTCTAAATAAAATACGAAATAGGGCTGAGGATATGGCTCAGTGGTCAAGTGCCCCTAAATTCAATCCCCAGTACAAAATAATAATAATAATAATAATAATAATAATAATAACTAAACTTTCTCCTTTTTTTTTTTTTTTTTTGGTTCAGAGCACTTAACTTGCCAATGCTAAATCATATCCAAAAGGTTGGTGGCTAGATCTGTTTTCATGGCCTTAAGAGAAATTAATATTTATTTATAAGCTATAAGATTTCTAACACAGTTCATATTGACAAGATTTCATGAAAGCAAACATAAATCCCAATTTCTAAATGGAGATTTTCCCATAAGACCTAAAGAAATGAATCACTAGAAGGGAAGGTGAGACTCATTCCTAGGTGGAGAAGATGGGCCAGACACTGACTGATTGCAGCATCCACATGGGAGTCCAAGACCCTCATAGGTTCTCCTGAGACTCAGATCATGTTTTTGTGTTTACAAGGTACTTGTAAACCCATTATCACTTGGCATAATTCACATAACTAAAGATTTTATAAACTTCCCTTTCACTTATAAAATTTTGATTGTATAAATTCAATTTTTTTCCAACAAAGTCTCTATCATCTTCCTGTTCCCCAAAAATATATGAGCATCATATCAATTCCATATGTATAGGAGAGCTAGAATTACTTGGGAACTCCTTGAGAGAAGTTGTTTTATTCATCTTTATATCTCAAAACCTAGCACAGTGCATGAGAAAAGTGGAAAAAAATTGGATTTTTTTGTTATTTCTTTGTTTTTCCATCGAAGAACATCTTATCATTATCTGTTATAGTTTGTTTATGGTTTAATTGTTTCCTGTCCAAAGGTTCGTGTATTGGAAAATTGGTCCCCAAAGTGGAGCTGATGAGGGGTAACTGAACATTTAAGAAGTGGAGCCTAACGGGAGCTCTTTAGATCATGGAGGATGCAGAGTAGTTCTGGTGGGATCCCTCAGTAGTTCTCACGAGAGGACTATTATAAAAGTATGAGTCTGCCCCTGCCTTCTTCTCTCTGCTTTTCAGCTCAAGATCTGACTATCTGCTCAAATACACATTCCCACCACAGCCTTCTGCCACCTGCCATCAGGTGACACAGCCAAAGGGCATCCCTCATCCCAGAGTCTGTGCTATGCTGTTTAGTCTAGTTCTGATAGTTCTAAAAAATATATTTCTAGTAGAAATTACAAGACACTTCATATTTTCTAATCCTGATGTTTTTCATTTCTTTTTCTTGCTTTATTCCCCTATCAATGCCCTTCACTGCTATTTAAATAAAAATGACAATGGGGACCCCATTCAGATGAAGGATATTGTCTTCTGTTTGTAGTTTACTGAGTTTTTATCATGAATGGGTGTTACATGTTGTGAAGTTTTCATCATTCATTGAGATACTACGTTAGTCGGCTTTCCATTACTATATACAAATACCAGATAGAATTAACTTATAAAGAGAAAAAGGTACTTTGGCTCACAGTTTAGAGGTTCCAGTTCATGATTAGGTTGACAATTGCTTTTAGACCTCTATTTGTGGGTACAAGATGGCAATTGCAGGGAGATTGTGACAGAGCTAAACTGTCATGAGGGTGAAGCAAAAGTGAGGGTGGGGCCAGGGTCTCACCATCCTCTTCAAGGACACGTCCCCCCATAGACACCACTGTGGCTTAGCCTGCTGTGTGCCCTGGAACTCAGATGCCTTCGGTAGTATAAGTGAGTTTGTTTGGTTTTTTGAATTTGGGGTTTTTGTTTTGGTTTGGTTTGGTTTTTTGCTTTTGCTATCATGAGTCAGAACTCTTCTAAGCTCTTGGACTTTGTGGGGACTGTTTCCATCTGTTCCTTTCCTGGGGAGTTGTTTGTCCAGTCTCTAGCATTTTGCTCCCATACATGGCTGGTCATTAGTCAACTAAAATTTTGAGAAGCCCACTGCAAAGCCCTGGAGCTCTGTCTCTGCACCCTCCTTTCTCTCCTTCCCTCGCCCCACACTCACTCTAGTTCTGTAAGGGGACAGATAGGTGAGGAAGGTGGGAACACAAGGTTAAGAGAATAACTCTATAAAATAGGCCCACTGTGCTGGGCACCATGGCACATGCCTGTAATCCCAGCTACTCAGGAGGCTGAGGCAGGAGGATCATGAGTTCAAAGCCAGCTCAGTAATAGTGAGGCGCTCAGCAACTCAGTGAGACCCTGTCTCTAAATAAAATAAAAAATAGGGCTGGAGATGTGACTCAGTGGTGAGGTGCCCTTGAGTTCAATCCCCAGTACCAAAAAGAACAGTCCCACCATACTGACCCCCTACAGGCTTTCTTAGTCAAAAAGCAATCTTCCTGCAGCCCCACCTGGCCTAGGCAGATACAAAGGTCAAGTAGACAGTAGGTAATGAATGATGGGATCTAAAGAAACTGAGGACTGGTTATCAAAGACAACAACAATGGGTTATTAACCTCCATGATCATGCTCCTGGGCACTCTGGGTTGCTAAAAATTAGCTTCTTGTCCCTGCCCTTGGTAACATATATGGGGAAGAAAGAGAATGCAATAATTAAAAGAGGGATTCTTGGGTCTATAAAAGAGAAAGACCCATCCTCTCCCACAGACACCCAGCTCTGGGCCCTTTTTTCTCCAGATAAATCCGTCTCTGTCCTTAATAAAACTTGCTTTCTATACTTGCCTCAGCATTTCTTGGGGTTTTATTTTCAACACCAGGGAACAAGGACCCATTCCTGATCTCTAAGACCGGTATCAGGATTTATGTATCCTACCTGCCTTGGCCTTCCCTAATTCTCAACTCGTGTGGATTTATCACCTCTGTTTGTGTTCTTTCTTTTTGTACTTATATAAAATGTATTAATGTAAAATCCTGTTTATATTACTCATTTTTTAAATTTCTTCAAAGTAACAGAAGACATCTGGTTTCTATTATTATTCTTGAACAAAAAAGCAGAAGTCCTGAAATCAGCATTCTGCTATATTTTAATTCCAGCTTCTCTTTGGTCACATTCTCATCAACAGCATCAAAAATAATAAGTAGGTATTATAGCAAGTTGAATAATATCTCCTCCCAAAATATACCCTGGTCTAACTCTTGGTGCCTGTGAATATGACTTTATTTAGAAATAGGGTCATTGCCGATGTAATTAAGGGTCTTGAGATTAGAACCTCTGGATCTACAGTAGACCCTAAATACAGTAGCTGATGTCCCTATCAGAGAAAGGAGATTGGAAACACTTGGAGAGACAGATAAGGACATATAGAGATAGGGGCAGAAATTGGAGTTACAGAGCAAAAGCCAAGGACCACCAAGGATGGCTAAGGCTACCAGAACCAAGGAGAGAAGCATGGAATAGATTCTGCCTCAGGCCTACAGAAGGGACTGACCTTGCTGACACATTTATTTTTCTCTTGGACTCCAGAACTATGAGAGGATAGATTTGTGCAGATTGGTTGTGACATCTCTAAGAAACTAACAGAGGCACCTGCAATCCAGTGAGCATAGAAGACACTGCATGAAATAAGGTGCACACATGCAGTTCATGCTGAGCCAAAGGCGGTGGCGACACCGCAGAGCAAACAATAGGTATAAAAACTTACATGTCACAAAGACTTCAAATAAATGACTTTCTTGTCTCAATACAACTGGGCATTTTTAAAGAGGACAGGATGGGGCATACTCTTTTACTCTCTATAATAAAATCAGATGTCAAATGATTTTTATTTTTATTTTTAAGAAAGAAAGAAACTAGATGACCTAGAATTTTGAGTAAAACATTTCAGGCAGATGTCAGAGCAGAAAAAGCTGTGGCTGAAATTAGATAAGAAAAATACTGTGGGTTTTTTTAAAAGTTTCCTAATATTGAAAATCAGATTTTTCTAGCAAATAGGACATACAAGTGGACTCAGTGTTTTTTGTTTTTTAATTTTTTCCGCCATTAAAGTCTGTGTATGGGAACTCAGGTCATTTTTGTCAATTTTTTCCTTATTGAACACAGCTACCTTTTTGGAATGTAGTTACATTCCTATTTTAATGATCCCAAGAAAATGTGAAAATTTTTTAAATCTAGTATTATGTGTGTACAACTCATCCATCTTTCATTTACATTTTTACATTGATGCTGGGGTAAACTTAGCCTCCCTAGAGCTGCTAAAAAAAACTCCATATAAAACAAGAAAATGCTGATCTTCTCTTGTAATTGCTCTTAGTTAGCAGATATTTCTCTATCCCAAGAATCTTCTTTATCAGCTTCTCTATTCTATTACAAATGTTTGCAAGAACTTGGTGGTGAATAGTCATATAGTAAGCCATTTTACAGTCTTCACTTGTTGAACCATAAAAAGAATCTGAGCTTAAACACTTGAATACATTGTTTTTTAATATTATTCTGTGGGGATTTTTTCTGTCTAAGCCAATAATAGAAACAATATGGTTATTATAAACAAAGAAAGGAATGTTTAATTCTTTGGAAGTTTTTCTCTGAATCACACCTGACCTGACATTATGTAGAAATTTGCTCCCTTTTCTCAAAAGCAATATAAGATACCTAGAAGAATGGGTGGAAAAGGGCCTAATAAATAAAATATCTTGGGTGTGACTGGGTGGTAGAACATGCTTAGCACGTGCAGGGCCCTGGGTTCAATCCCCAGTATACACACACACACACACACACACACACACACACACTGGTTAGATGTTTTTTAAGAAATTTGTGTGCAGTCTGAAAAAAGAAATAACATTCTCTCCATATACAATAATGTGTTTCTTAACTGAAACATACATAATATGTATTTCCTGAAAGATGAAAAAGGTCAGTAGGCATTTACTTGACTGGGCACAGTATTATGACATTGGTGGTAAATTCATTCATAATGCATTTTAAGTATATAAAATGTTTACTATAACAAAATAAATTTTCACAAATTTTGAGAGAAACACTATATTAAGACATGTTATATGAAATTTTATGCATTTTGTGAAATTTGCATGTTGATCAAACATGGAGTAGAAAAGCACCATTTTATGTAAGCTGAAGTGAAACTTCTTCAACAACAACTACTATAAATTTCTGTTGATGTAGAAAAAGAAGGCAGGCAAAGAACACATGGAAAGTTGATCTAATCATGCAAACAGTTCTTAATTAGTTTTGAATTCCTTTTAGACATCCACAGAAGTTTCTTCATCTCTATATTAGAGCCAATGAATGGAGTAGAAATCTGTCAATGACTCCAGTAATGCGCCAGGGAAAAGGCAGATGGGAAAATATTTTATTATTTTTTTTTCTTTCTACATACTTATTGGGCGAGTCCTCTCTTATCCTTGCCTTACTCATCTATGAAAAGTAGAATATAATGTTACCTTCTTCATAGGGCTGTTATGAGAACCAAATAGGATTCAATAATAACCATATTTATTCAGTATGTGCTAGATACTTGACATGTTAAGAACATTGCTTTCTTTTTTAATGAATTCTCCTAGCAACTTTGAGACAAGCTCCATTATTGGTCCTATTTTATAAAATAGTCCTAGGATAGTATAATAATATCCACAGAAGACTCACCATGTGCCAGGCAGTGTGCTCAACATGTTAAGTGTGCAAGCAAATTGTCTTCACTAAGATGGTTTTGTCTTTAATCTAACAGGAATAACTCTGGGAGCCCCTACAGGCATTGGCCAAATACCTGTGTACTCACTCACCCCGAGGAACAAGCATCAGAGATGCCCAAGAGCAAGCTGCAGCAGGATGTTCTAATGTAACTCAGTTTCAAAAGCAACATGATATTTTTGTAATAGCTAATATACTGTAATCAGCAAACAATAGGAAAATCACTGGGTTGAGTTGAAAAAACCTACACTCAACCATCAGTGAAAACTTCAGCAAATAATTTAATACCTCTTTATTTTTTAAGTTTATTTTCTGAATAAAAATAATAAATTTTAAGTTAGAAAAATTTAAAACTGCTATTCAAAGAAGCTCATCTAAGATGACTGTAATATATTGATATGAATCCTTCCAGAATTTTTCTACTCAGATATATAAATACATGTAGGTGGCAAGAACTGAATTGTACTGCATTTATTATTTTGGAATATCATTTTGTTATTGAATATGTTGTGAACATATTTTCATGTCCATCAATATATTTCCATAGCATCACCCTCAAGTAGAATAGACATTTAGTCCCTTCTCCCCACCCCGCCACCCCTTTGGTTTGGCCATTCCTCTTGGTTATAAAAACCTTTTTAGAGCCCATTTTACATGTTGTACATGGGGTCTCTTTATTCTACACCTTCCTGCTCCCAGAGGCCACTGAATTGATCCCAGGTTCCTCCCAGCATCAGTTTATGAACTTACATATGTCTGAAGTGAATGACAGGGTAGGATTTGAGAACTCAGTGATTTGGTACTCTGACACTTTTTTTAAGTCTTAAAGTATGAGTGGCACTCACAACCTTCTGAGGTCATAACACTAATAAAAATAGGAAAAATCTCATTTTCAACATGCTACACTGAAAATACCCACCTTTTCACTATGCTCATGATGGACTGAATCCACATTACACATAGACCCTGCATTCAGTACCACTTACCTTAATTTAACACATCTCACCTGATTATAAAGAAAGTATTGCGCATGCATAAAGACATCTGATATCCATCTTTAAATCTACCTTACAGATCAAGGCTCTGAGCCTCAGGAAATCAGAGTTCCTATCCCTTGGCTATGATGCAAGCCCATGATGAAGTCACGACTTTGAGAACTTTTCTACTCGATCATTTAATAGTCACTAGATTCCAACCACATGTGAGGCTAAGGAACAGAACAGGGACCTGAAGAGACAATGAACTTAGCCTGAAAAGGACAGCTTGCATTTCAGCAGCATAGCCTGCTTGATGTCATTCCTTGACATATGGAAGAAGCTCCCCCTTCTCTGGTCTAAAGTCTCTCCTACCTCACGGTACATTTCTTCACCTTCTTCACAACTTCCTCATCATTAAGCCCTCTTGTCCCTCTAGGAAGCATCTAGCATCTTGATCTCACAGTGTATTTCTGATTTACTTTTTTGCTTTTCTCTTACTAATTTAAGTAATGTTTTAGTCAGCTTTTGCATTCCCGTGACCAAAAGACCTAAAAAAAGTAATTAGAGGAGAAAAAGTTTCTTTGGGGGCTCACAGTTTCTGAGGTCTTACTCCATAAACAGACTTCATTCCTCTGGCCCCAGGTGAAGCAGAGCATCCTGGCAGAAGTGTGTGGCAGAGGAAAGTAGTGGGCACATGGCCCAGGAAGCAGAGAAAGAGAGAATCCGCTCACCAGGGACAAAGGCACATCCCCAATGACCTACCTCCTCCAGCCACACCCTACCTGACTATGGTTATACCATCCAGTTAATTGGGTTAAGGCCCTCAAAACACAATCATTTCACTTCTAATCCTTCTTGCATTTTCTCACACATGAGCTTTTGGGAAGACAAGCCATATCTCACCCATAACAAGTAGTCAACACCATGCTTTTGTAAAATAGGTGCATAGCGAATATTTACTGAACAAATTTAAGTAACCTAAATCCTAAAGGCTTCATTGATGCTAAAATTGCCTCATATTCTGGTTTATGTTTCACATCAAACAAGCAGTTTCAGCAAAATTTCAAGAAAATATATAGTTTCATGGTGTAGTTGTCTTTTCATAATCCAATTAATATCCAGCATGAAAGGTATGATTATTGAAAAACTACTTTATCTTCATTAGTTATCACACAGAGCAAAAGTATACATTTTTTATTTCTTGTCCTATCTTCCTCAGTTAAAAGAATATTTTTAGAATAAAAAGAGTACCAAATAAAATTAGACAGTTTTCTTTGTTTTCTCTTTGAGGCTTAAGGAGTACATTAGTACACATATCTTAGATGTAAAATTATCTTAGATGATGTTAAAACTCAGCAGTCAAGAAGAAAAACCCAATACCCAAATATAGGTTTATATTTTCTCCAGAGAGAAAAAATAATATTCCAAGCTGAGGCTATAACAAATTCTACATTGTAGACATGATGATAAAAAGGACAAGTACAATGAAATGTATTAATATTTATATGCAGCAACCACCCCCAAACACTAGACAGCTGGGCATGATGGCATATGCCTATAATACCAGCAACTCAGACACTGAGGCAGGAGGATTGCAAGTTTAAGGTCATCCTCAGCAACTTAGTGAGACCCTAAGCAAGTTAGAGAGATCTTGTCTCAAAATAAAAAATAAAAAGGGCTGGGGAAGTAGCTCAGGTGTTAAGCGCCCGCTGGCATCAATTCCCAGTACCAAGAAAACAATATCCTTGGTTTCTGGGTTAAGCTTCTAAATTTTGACATTCTAATAATAATGTATGTCACAGTGATCCTAAAATTTTCCATTTTAATATACATGACAAAATATGGCATCAAATAACTCATAGTCTATTTTCTTAAAATTTAAGTATATTTAAAATTTGAGTATAAAATTTAAGAATACTAATCTCTATGGGTTTTACCATCACTAGTAGACATCCAGAAAAATATTATTTCCTATTCATTTTTCATAAATTGCAACTTAAATGAATACCCAGATTCCAAGTATATAAATAGTATCATGCAGTACAAGTGGCATATAGACCTTGTCATAGGCTGGAATGTTTATGAGAACTGAAACCTCTACAAGGAAGAGTCATCCAAATTTAATAATGAGAGAAAAGGTAGTCAGATTAATTGGTTAAAATATTCACACAATATGAGGAAATCTAGTTGTCTGACCATTAGTTACTGACATTTATCAAATAGTCATTCAATCAATTCATCTCTACAAATACATTTTTTAATTTGACCACTAGAGGGAGGTATAGGTTTAATTGTGATAGTCCTTACAACCTTTTTGCTCTTAAATTCTTTCTCCCTTTCCTATATCTGTCCACTGAATGACCATATCATTTATAGCTTTTTAAAATCTGACCTAGAAAAGAAAGCTATTACCTATTTTATAAAACTATTGGATATGTCATGCTTCACATACTATCAATCTAATTCTCAATGTGATGCCTGTATTTCAGTCATTGAGTTTTCATTACTTTATTATTTGGACTTTAGTATTTAATTTCATAAAAGTTAAAAATGTCATAAAATAAGCTCATTTTTAGAGTTATTTAAACAGAAGAGTATGTTCTTGTCCTAGAATAGTCAGTACATAGAATTCTCACAGTGCCACCAATCTTAATGACGTTGCCAAATAACAAGCTAGAAGCCACATTATTCTCTGACCCAGTGACAAGAACATCACCACTAAATCAGTAAGCTGAGTGGCCTCAGGTTTCTCTAAGATGCACTAATAATTCTTTGGCTTAATTAGATTCTTAAGGTCACAGAGACCTGGGACTATTTGCCCTGTTATTTTGGAAGACCTTTTGGAATTAAGAGGCCAAAATGTTTTCCCAATAGGCTCATTAAGTCAATCATTTGCTGTAATTGAATGTTCAATGAATATTAATTCCTACAAGTTTTACCATCACTAGTAGACTGAATTGAAAACAGCACATCTTCCTTTCCTTTTCTCTGGTTATGGATTAAATTTGATGAAGGTAAATATTTGACATAAGCTAGGTAGTAAAATGAACCTGATGTTTATTTCAGTGCTGAAATGCCTAGTGAAAAAATCACTATGATACAAACTCCATTGGAACAGGAAAGTTGGATGTGTCTAAAAATGCAAATCATAAGCTGAAAATGTTTTCCAGAATCTTCTTAATTTATATACTTAAAATCAGTTCAAATCCTATCCCCTCATTTATGCTGCCTTAGTCTTGGTGCTTCTTATTAAAGTTCTCATATCTGAAATTCAAAATCATCTTACATTTATATGCCCTGTCAATAAAATCACAAACTTTAACATGAGAATGTGACATATTTCTTAAATACGAGGTAAGAAAACAAATCTAAATTTCACAATATATTCCAATAGATTTGTGTGCATTTTATGGGGTTGGTGAAGGAATGGAAGGCAATTTGGTATTAGACACTTTCAGATAAAAGAGATCTTCGAAGTTACTAGATTACACAGGATGTACTATTTCATGTAAATGTGTATCTCTTTTCTTTTCAATGGCTGTTACAAATTTGTGTAATCATTGTTAACATCTATGCTTTATGAGATTAATTTATCTGTCTGAAAATATGTTTCAAGATCACAAATCAAAGGAGAAAATGTAATCTTTCTCAGTTTTTGTATGATTTTCCTGGGTTCTGCATCTGCAAACTTTTCATTCAGGCAAACTTTTCAGAAAAAGCTACAAGAAATCTGTCAGAGCCAAAATGGCCCATACTTAGGCAATTTGTTTACCCATGAGAGAGAGAAGCACAGCAATAAAATCGCTATTCATATTGGTTGCAGTTTAAATTACAATAAAAGAAAATTATTTATAGAACAGGATTCTGACTCTTTTAATGTTTCTTCTAGTCTGCACCTAAATTCTCTCTGGAATGTACATAGATTTTTTTTAATTACATCTGTTTATTGCTTACTGAGAAAACAAGTTCATCTTAAAAATAATGAAAAAAAAATGTTAACTGAAAGTTAAACAATATTCCTATTCTTTCCCAGTCTCTCCAATTTCTACCTTACACACTCATATATACACACAGAAATTTAGAAATTGTCTCCAATATTTTGTTACTAAAATAAAAAAGATACCATTAAGCCAGGCAGGGCAGCACATGGCTGTAATCCCAGGAACTCGGGAGGCTGAGGCAGGAGGACCACTGTTGCAAAGCCAGCTTTAACAAAGACGAGACCCTATCTCTAAATAATAACCTATGCTTCAGTGGTCAAGTGCTCCTGAGTTCAATCCCTGGTACCACCTAAAAAAAGACATAATTAATATATTTGCATATTATTTTATGTTCTTATGCAACTATGTTTACAAGGCATATTCTAAGAAATATAACCGTATCATGAGAAAGATGCGATTAAATTTTAGAGTTGAGTATACCATAATGCTCTACCAAAAAAAAAAAAACATTGTAACTTTTACCCTAACAGATTCTGAACATACTGGTCAAAATTATTTTTTAAATCTTTCCCAATGTGATGTGAATAAAATGATATCTAAGAGTCTATGTGTGTCTGTGTGTTAGTTCATAAGCAAAATTGATGGATTCAGAATTGATTGATTCTGGGCTAGGATTGTGGCTCAGCAGTAGAGCGCTCACCTAGCATGGGCAGGACCTGGGTTCCATTCTCAGCACTACATAAAAATAAAGGCATTGTGTTGTGTCCATCTACACCTAAAAAATTTTTTAAAAATTGATTGATTCTTTCTTTGTGTATCAGCTCCTTATATTTACCCTTTTGTAATATTTCTTCCTATTTATATCTCTCAACCATTTTTTTTCTAGGAAGTTTGGGGATTTAAACATAATTTGTAAGATTCCTTTGCATATTAAGAAGAATAATCTCTCTGCCTGTAGTGTAATAGTTCTGGCAGTGAGTAGTTCCGGTGTTTTTAGAATCCTCATTTTGTTTTGTTGCAAAGCTGGGTATTGATGGAATCCAGGGCCTGGGGCATGCTAGGCAAGTGCTCCCCACTGATCTACACCGACTGCCTTCCAAATACTTTTGACATATTTCAGATTCCTATAGGTACTTAAATCAGTTTCTACTCTGGGTGATCATTGTGTATGTGTGTGTGTGTGTGAGTAGTTGTAATTATTCTCTTGATAGTGTCTTTAGTTGGTCCACATCATTACTCTTCTATTTCAGGTTACCCAGGCTAGTCTTGTTTACTTTTCCAGAGGAATTTGAACAAGACTATCACATTCTGAACAAACATACTTGTTGATTGAACATCTGAATTTGCAAATTTAACTTAGCAATAACTGATATCTTTAAAATACTGACTTTTCCTATTAAATAGGACTCAATATTATTGCACACTTTTGTAACATTTTCATTATACTGCCATTATACTGCCACATGGTTTTCTATTCTATTATTGTTTTATTCAAGTACCAATTCTTGGTTTTATTTGTCAATTCAACTATTTATCTAATTTTTGTATTTCTGCCTTAATCATTTTAATACTCATTTTTTGAGTAATGTGTCTTCTATTTTATTTAACTCATTAGTTAACCAGGAAACATGTAAGATGTGACATCCGAATGAAGGTAGAATTCAAAGAACACTAAGTGGTCCTTCAGTAATACTGATTGCAAAAAATAATCACTGAACAATAATTAATTACATCTTCAAGAAACATGATTTATTTGCATTTTAAAGTATAAAAATTATTTGCATTGCTATCAATTATCTACACCTTTCAGAGTTAAAAATAGCTCAAAGACAATGATTAAGACACGGATCCCAACAGGTAAACTTTGATTACACTAGAAAGGAAAACAAAAAGGAATTTTCTTTCCCCCTACATTTCAAAAATCTCTTAATATTGTTTTCTAACAGAAATATGAGGGTGTTATCTAAAAATATATTTAACACAGTTCTCAACATATCATGATTACTTGATAATCATAAAATTGTATTTTTGTCTTTTAAGTTAATAAAATCTGACAAAACTATTGTCTTTGAGGCAAACACTGCTAGAGGAATGCATACAAGGACCTCAGTGTTCAGAGGTAAGAATTTTCTCATCTGGCTGGGAGAGTCTTCCTGCTAGAAGAGATCTGGTCACCTTGAGCCCTGGCAGCATTTATGCCCCAACCCCACAAAAAACACCATGAAGCCATACCACCAAATCTTTGGATCATTTGTAGCAACATCATAAAAAAGAGTATGTATTTTCAAAAGCAATTCATTTCAAAAAGAAAAAAAGCAATTCATTTCAGTGATTCCTATGGACAAAGCAATCTGAATAATTATCACATGGTAATGTGACTTCAATTTTTTTTATTGGTTGTTCAAAACATTACAAAACTCTTGACATATCATATTTCATACATTTGATTCAAGTGGGTTATGAACTCCCATTTTTATCCCAAATACAGATTGCAGAATCACATCAGTTACACATCCACATTTTTACATGATGCCATATTAGTGACTGTTGTATTCTGCTACCTTTCCTAGCCTCTATTATCCCCCCTCCCTTCCCCTCTCTTCTCTCTCTACCCCATCTACTGTAATTCATTTCTCTCCTTGTTTTTTCCCCGTTCCCCTCACAACCTCTTATATGTAATTTTGTATAACAATGAGGGTCTCCTTCCATTTCCATGCAATTTCCCTTTTCTCTCCCTTTCCCTCCCACCTCATGTCTCTGTTTAATGTTATTCTTTTCCTCCTGCTCTTCCTCCCTGCTCTGTTCTTAGTTGCTCTCATTATATCAAAGAAGACATTCTGGCTAGAGTTTCAGAGTTTCAAAGATGATATTGATAGAACTAATGAAAGAGACATCCTTGTCTTATTCCAGTTCATAGAGGGAATGCTTTGAGTTTTTCTCCATTTAGAATGATGTTAGCCTTGGGTTTAGTGTATATAGCTTCTAAAATGTTGAGATATGTTCCTACTATCCCTAGTTTTTCTAGTGTTTTGAACATGAAGGGGTGCTGTATTTTGCCCAATGATTTTTCTGCATCTATTTAGATAATCATGTGATTCTTGTCTTTAAGTCTATTAATGTGATGGATTACATTTATTGATTTCCATATGTTGAATCGACCTTACATCCTTGGGATGAACCCCACTTGATCATGGTGCACTATCTTTTTAACTTGATCTTTGTATATGATTTGCCAGAACTTTATTGAAAATTTTTGCATCTTTGCTCATCAGGGATATTGGTCTGAAGTTTTTTGGTTTTTTTTTTTTCCTTGATGTGTCTTTGTCTGATTTTGGTATCAGGGTGATGCTACCTTTAAAGTGTTCCCTCTTTTTCTATTTCATTGTATAATTTGAGGAGCATTGGTGTTAATTCTTTTTTGAAGGTCATGTAAGAACTTGGCTGAGAACCATCTGGTCCTGGGTTTCTCTTAATTGGTAGACTATTGATGGTGTTTTTCCATTTCATTGCTTAAAATTGATGTGTTTAAATTATGTATGTCCTCCTGATTCAGTTTGTAGGGTCATATGTCTCTAGAAATTTGTCATTGTCCTCAAGATTTTCTATTTTATTGAAGTATAAATTTTCAAAATAGTTTTTGATTATCTTCTGTCTTTCAATAGTGTCCATCATGATATTGCCTTTCTTATCATGAATTTTAGTAATTTGAGTTTTCTCTCACTTTCTCTTCATTAGCATGGTTAAGGGTTTGTCAATTTATTTTTTTCAAAGGACCAATTTTTCATTTTGTAAATTTTTTTGAAATTTGTTGTTGTTGTTGTTGTTTCAATTTCATTTATTTCAGCTCTGATTTTAATTATTTTCTATCTTCTACTGCTTTGGGTGTTGATTTCTTCTTTTTTCTAGGGATTTGTGATTCAATCTTAGGTCATTTATTTGTTGGCTTTTTATTCTTTTAATGAATGAGCTCAATGCAATAAATATTCCTCTTAGTATTGCTTTCATAGTGTCCCAGAGACTTTGGTGTGTTTTATCAGTGTTCTCATTTACCTGAATTTTTTTATTCCATCCCTGATTTCTTCTGCTATCCATTCATCATTCAATAGTGTATTAATTAGTCTCCAGGTATTAGAGTATCTTTTATTTTTTATTTTATAATTGATATCTAATTTAATTCCATTATGATTTGATAGAATGCAGGATATTATATCTATTTTTTTTTGTATTTGCTGAGTTGCTTGGTGGCATAAGATATGGTCTATTTTAGAGAAGAATCTATGTGCTGCTGATAAGGAAGTATATTCACTTGTTGATGGATAAAGTATTCTGCATATGTCCATTAAGTCTGAATTATTATTATTGTAAATAATTATATTATTTAGTTCTATAGATTATTTGTTTATTTTTTTGTTGGGAGAATCTATCCAGTAGTGAGAGATATGTGTTAAAGTCACTCAGTGTTATTGTGTTGTTGTATATTTGCTTCTTGAAATTGAGAAGGGTTTGTTTGATGATAGTAGATGTCCCATTGTTTGGGGCATAAATATTTACAATCATTATGTCTTGTTGATGAATAATTCCTTTAAGCAGTATGAAATATCACTCTTTGTCCCTTTTGATTAACTTTAGCTTGAAATCCACTTTATCGGATATGAGGATAAAAATTCCTGTTTGTTTATGCAATTCATATGAGTAATATGTTTTTGTTTTTGTTTTTTTTTCCATCCTTTCACCTTTAGTCTGTATATGTCTATCTATGAAGTGAGTCTTGGAGATAGCATATTGTTGGTTTGTGTTTTTAATCCAATCTGTCAGTCTATGTCTTTTGATTGATGAGTTTAGGCCATTAATCTTAAAAATTATTATTGAGGTGTGATTTGTATTCCAAGTCATTTTGGTTTATTTCTGGTTTTTAATTTGAATTATTTTCTCTTTTGATTGAATATTCCCTTAGTATAGTTCCTCTCTTAGTACAGTTCCTCTCTTGACTGGTTTCCACTTTTTTTCATTTCATCTTCATCGGATTTTTTTTTTTTTTTTGAGAATGTTCTGTAGTGCAGTCTTTCTAGTTGTGAATTCTTTTAATTTTTGTTTCTCATATAAGGTTTTTATTCCATATTCAAATCTGAAGCTTAATTTTACTGCATATAGAATTCTTGGTTGGCATCCATTTTCTTTCAGAGCTTGGTATATATTATTCTAGGACCCCCTACCTTTGAGGGTCTGGATTGAGAAATCAGCTGAGATCTGAATTGTTTTCCCCCTGTAGGTAATGTGGTATTTTTCTCTCACAACCTTTAAAATTCTAACTTTATTCTGTATTTTAGGTATTTTCATTATAATGTGTCTTGGTGTGGATCTGTTTTAATTTTGCACATTTTGGGGTCCTATAAGCCTCTTGTATTTGATTTTCCATTTCATTAAAGAATTTCCCAAACCTAAAGAGGTTTGGGAAATTTTTTATATTATTTCATCGAAAAGATTGTGCATTCCTTTGGTTTGTATCTTCGTGCCTTTGCTAGCCCAATAAATCTTAAATTAGTCTTTTCATGTTATCCCATAATTCTTGGAAGTCATGCTCATAGTTTATTAACATCTTCTCTGTGTGGTCAACTTTATTTTCAAGATTATATATTTTTATCTTCATTGCCTGAGGTTCCATCTTCCAAGTGGTCTAGACTGTTAGTGATACTTTACACTGAATTTTTAATTTGTTTTATTGTTTCCGTCATTTTGAGGATTTCTGCTTGATTCCCTTTTTATAATCTCACCCCTTTATTGAAGTGATCTTTCACTTCCTGTATTTTCTTTCTGATATCATCCTTTATTTTGAAGACCATTCTAACTATACCTTCTAAACTCCTTCTCTGACATTTCTTCTACCATATTGTCAATGGATTCTATCATTAGAGGATCTTGGTTTGTTTGGAGCATTTTGTTCCCTTGTTTTTTCATGTTGTTTATGTGTCTGCCCATCCAGCAGTGATCTGAGGCATTATAGTTTCTACCCTGTGGACTTACAGTGTCCCTGAAGGTTTCCAATACCTTGATTTTAAAGGGCAGACAAATTATAAGAGCACTCAATGCAAACAATATATAGCCTTAAACCAAATAGCTCCTATTAAGACATTTACAGTTTTGCTGCAATGAAAAGAAACAGTGTGTTCAATTATTGTCTACAATGTAAACAGTAAGTTTGCAAAAGTGTTTACAACTTCAAATGTTGGACAAAGAATAGAAGTGGTGTAGGATGTGATGTTTATGAAGAAGGAGAGAATATAGAGGTAAAAAAATTATAGAAAGAGTGAGGGAGGAATTAACATGTGTTGGTTCTTAGCAAGAGAAAAGAGAGAAAGAGAATCTAGGGAAACAGATAAGTGAGAGGAAAAATACAAATAAAAAACAAAAATTTTAAAGAAAAAAGTAAAAGGAAAAATAAAAGAATACACAGCAAAACATTAATATACTATTCAGACATCTGAGTCTTCAATAAAATGGTGCATGAAAAATATTTGGTTTTAAAAATGGTAGTAATGTTAAAAAAAGAAAAAAGAAAAAAGAGGCGGGGGGATCTCAATGAAAAATTGAACAATTGGTTTGGTTGGAGTTCAAAGTTTCTCAGCTTCCCTTTTCAGAAGTTAGGTGGAGTTGTCTGAAGTTTGATACTACCTCCACCCTCAGGATGATTGGGGTTGCTAGGGTGAGAGGGTTATTCCAGGAGTCAGAATTACTGGAGGCAGTGTGTATGCTCTGGTCTTTTTGCTGGGTGCCAATTAATCTGGAGATTTTAAGTCAGTGCACCTCCAAAGCCCAGCAATTGCCTGTCCACACTGAAAGACTGCACCCAGGAATCTCCTTTGGTTTCCACTCATGTGGTATAGGAGCCTGTTCTTAGCCCACTACCTCACCTGCATACCCCATGATTTCTGGTCTCTGATTTCCACCTCCAAACTTATCTCTCCCACACCTGCCCCTTCAAATTCCCAGTCAGGCTCTTCTCTCTCAGCCAGTTCTGCAAACAGCCAGATTGGAGGGGATGGGGAAAGAGGAAGCTAGGTGGGTTTCTGCAACCAGTGTTCCCCTGTGTGAACCTCTCTCCATGCTTGATTTTTTCCTGGTCACTTAGGCACACTCTCTGATCTGCAGCATGGATTTGTCCAGCTCATGTTTGGACCAGACTTCAGTCTTCCAGTAGTTAGCTTCCCCAGTTGTTGGCCCCTGAGCTGCAAAATGGTTCCTTCTGCTGTCCTCCTCAAATGCAGCCAAGAGAGATGGCAGCTTCCTTCCCATACATGGATATTGTGCTACACAGCTTACTGTTTTTTCAAGCAGTGTCTCTAATCTCTAAGTTCTCTGTACCCTGACACACCTCAGTCTTCATGAGAATGGGGGTTCCTTTAATTCCTTTATTGCTTTACTGAATTCATGTGGAGACTTTTCTGACTTGCACATCCAGCTGCTACCCCAGCTGTGGGGCTGGGGATCTTTACCTCTTATTTTATTATACAATATCTCCTGAGTTCCTGATCTGGTTTGAGTGTCCTGTATTAAATTCTAGTAAAGTCCCCCCCGAATTCTTGATCATTCACCCACCTTGTTGAAAAGCTGCCTATCTGTTTTTCTTGGTTCACATCATGGAGCCATCAGGGAACTAACCCCTCTATTCCACCATCTTCCCACCATCCCACTCAGTGTAGTTTTAATTTTCATTTCTCTAATTGCTAGAGATGTTGAATGTTTTTTCAAATATTTTTTGACCATTCATATTTCTTCATCTGTGAAGTACCTGTTCAGTTCCTTTGCCCAATTATTGATTGGGTTATTTATTATTTTGAGTTCTTTGTATATCTTGGAAATTAACACCATGAGGTGCAGGTGGCAAAAATTTTCTCCCATTCTGTAGGCTCTCTCTTCATACTCGATTGTTTTCTTTGCTCTGAAGGTTTTTTAGTTTGATGTCATCTCATTTATTGATTTTGATTTACTTCTCTTGTTTTAGGGTTTCTCATTGTTTTAATTTTAATCTGATAACATATGACTTGGAATATCTTTTCAAGTGCTTATTTTTTTTACCTGCATATTTTCTTTGTTTGGGTATCTGTTAAGCTCTTCTGCTTATTTCTTGATCAGATAGATTACTTTCTCATTATTGAGTTTTAAGAGTCTGTAAATATATTTTTTAATGACTATCATTTGTCTGGAAGGTATATCATAAATATTTTCTCTCAGTCTGTGGCTTTTCTTTCAGTTTTTTGCAATATCTTTTGCAGAATAGAAATTTTTAATTTTAAGGAAGTCCAGCTTAGCAACTATTTCTTTGATGGATTGTGCCATTAATGTTGCATATAAAAAGTAATTACTATGACTTAGGCCATATAGATTTTTCTAACACATTTTCTTCTAAGAATTTCATAGTTTGTATTTTTTATTTAGGACTAAAATCCATGTTTTTGTTAATTTTTTGTGGAGAGCATAGGGATGTTTAAATTTTTTCTTCTAACTTGGATATCCAGTTATTCTAGCTTCATCTGCTGAAAAGACCACTTTGTTTCCATTATAATGCCTTTGCTTTTTTAAAAAATCAAATATCAGTTGTCTATATACAATTAAATATGTATGCTTGCATGGGACTATTGATGGGCTTTGTATTGTGCTCTACTGATCTATTTGATTGTATTGTTTTGCCAATATTTCTCATTTTCCAGCTTATGTTTATTTTGTTAGATTTTTACCTAAATATTTCATTTGTGGAGTGCTAATATAATGGTACCATGATTTCAATTTCAAATAAAACTTGCTCATTGCTGGCATGTAAGAAAGTGATTTACTTTATTTTATTAACCTTATATCAAGTAACATTGCTCTGATCACTTTGTTGTTCCAGAAAGGTTTGGTATGTTTGCTTTTTCTGTTGATTTTAAAAATTTTCTGCAGATGATCATTTCATCTGCAAACAGAGACAGTTTTATTTTTCCTTTTAATCAACTTCCTTTTGATGTTGAAAAGGAATAGTAGGAGAGAGAATTCTTATCTGATTCATGATTTTAGTGAGGAAGTTTCTAGTTTCTTGCCATTAAATATGATGTTAACTGTAGGGGTTTTTTGGTAAATACATTTTTATGAATTTGAGGAAGTTCCCCTCTATTTCCGGTTTACACTGAGAGTTTTTATCATGAGTTGGTGTTGTATTTTGTCAAATGCTTTCTCTGAATCTATTGATATTATCTCGTGATTTTTCTTCTTTAGCCTTCAATGTGATAAATTACATTATGTATGATTACACTACTTGTGTGACTCTACATTATGTGTAGCTAGAGGAACAAGAAGTTTCACTCCATTTGTGTACAGTGTGTCAAAATGCATTCTACTGTCATGTATAACTAATTACAACAAATTAAAAAAAATAAAGGGAGACTAGTAGAATAGAAGAAGGGGATCTGGGGAGGGAGGGGAAAGAAAGGGGAGGACTGGGAAGTGAAATTAATCAAATTATACTGTTTTATTGTGTGCACATATGAATATATTATAAAAAATCCCACTCTTACATGTAATTATAATGTGCCAATCAAAAGGGAAACAAGAAATTTTGAACATTGAACTAGCCTTGCATAGATGGAGAAAATTTCTTTTTAGATGTTTTTGTGTTTAATTTGCTAAAATTTTAAAGGATTATTGCATTTATGTTCATGAGTTTCTGATTTCCTTTTCTTGTAATATCTTTGTTTTATTTTAATACAAGGGTATCAAAATATGTTGAAATCATACAATATCTAGCATCATATAATGTTAGGAAACATTCCCTCTGTTTCTATCTTCTAAAAAAAAAGATTGTAGAGAATTGATATAAACCATCTGGAACTAGTGCTTCCTGGATTGAAGTGAGATATAAATATATATATATTATTATATATATATGCCTATGGAGACTCTATATTTCTTCTTGTATGAGTTTGGCAAATTGTATCTTTCAAGGAATTGATCCATTAAATCTAGGTTATCAAATTGTAGACATAGTATTGTTCATAGTATTCTTTAATTATCCTTTCAATGTCCATGAGATCTGTAGTAGTATCTCCTCTTTCATTTATGATATTAATAATTTGTATCCTCTCTCTTTTCTTACCCTGGTTTGAGGCTTATTCATATTACTGATCTTTTCCAAAAAACAACCATCATTTGCATTAGTTTTCTCTCTTGAATTCTTCAGATTTTCTTTTATATTTAATCTACCTAAATACTTAATAGAATATTTTATTCTATGTCTTTTAGTAAATATAAGTACTTAGGTTCATTAATGTTTTCATTAATACACTTTTAGACAAGTCACATAAGTTTGGGTATTCATAGTTTATGTTAATTTTCCAGATATTCTGCACTGTTTTAGTATCAGATTTTACACAAAAATAATTAATGTTGCACTTTTAAATTTTGAGGTGGTTTAGTTTTTTGAATTTTTACTTTTTAATAACTACTTTCCATTTGTTTATATAATCTGTATACTTTATATTTATCAAAATTTATGAAAGAATTTTTGTGCACTAATGTAGAATTTATTTCTGAAAATACTTAATGGAAATTAGAACATTCTCATTAAAACAGTTTTGTTGTCTTTTTCACATCCTTTAAGCCATTTTTCCCTCACTTTAATCTGCTAGTTAATGTTTCCTCAAAATATTATTTTTAATTAATTTGCTTTTGTATTTCCTATAGTTTGCTTCTTGAATTCTGAGGCTTAACAGATTTATTACAATTAGATCTTTAATACAGACAGTAAACTTTATCTTGATAAAACTGTACTCTTTGCCTTTTGTAATACTTTCTTCAATTTAACTTTGGATTTGTTGATTAAAATCAGTTCACAGTTGAGTTTTAAATCTGTATAAGTCTTTTTAGTTAATAAATGAGTTTACCCTATTTATATTTACTTCTATAAGCAGTATATTTGGTTTTTGAATCCTTTACCTTACTTTATGTTATCTTTTTCTTTTTAATTACTTCACTCATGTAATTTATGTTTTGTGACCCTCTCTCCCCCTGGTAACTTAGAAAGCACAAGGGCTTTTCTTCATTTAAAAAAAAAAAATGAAGCACATTAGATGCAATGTTTCTAAAACCATGTTGCACGGATGTTTTAGTCAGCTTTCTGTCAGTGTGACAATTGAGATTAAAAAACTTTAAAGAGTAAAATTTTAACTCATAGTTTCAGTCTGTGGTCACACAGACCTATCTTTTTGGGTGTGTGATGGGTCAGAATATCATGGTGGAGAGTGAAGGGTGGAAGATATCTGTTAAATTCATTACAGCTGAGAAGAAAAAAACTGGACCAACCTAATCAATAAATGGGCTAAGGAAGTGAACAGACATTTCACAGAAGAAGAAATACAATTGATCAACAAATATATGAAAAAGTGTTCAACATCTCTAGCAATTAGAGAAATGCAAATCAAAACTACTCTAAGATTTCATCTCACTCCTGTCAGAATGGCAATCATCAAGAATACAGGCAACAATAAATGTTGGTGAGGATGTGGTGAAAAGGGTACACTCATACATAGCTGGTGGGACTGCAAATTGGTGCAACTACCATGGAAAGCAGTATGGAGATTCCTCAGAAAATTGCGAATGAACCCACCATTTGACCCAGCTATCCCATTCCTCAGTCTATACCCAAAGGACTTAACATCAGCATACTATAGTAACACAACCACATCAATGTTCATAGCAGCTCAATTCAGAATAGCTAAACTGTGAAAGAAAACTAGATGCCCTTCAATAGAGGAATGGATAAATAAAATGTGGTATATATACTCAATGAAATATTACTCAGCTTTAAAGAAGAGTAAAATTATGGCATTTTCCAGTAAATGGTTGGAGTTGGAGAATATTATGCTAAGCGAAATAAGCCAATCCCACAAAACCAAAGTGCTGAGAGCCACAGCTGAGTCTGAATGGCCCCTGGCATTTTGCCAATAGTATTGGTTGAGAGGCTAGCCATTAAGACGATGCTGGATTGATTCGGTTGTATATTAGACCTTTACTATCCGCCTCGGCCTGCTACTTTGGAGTTCTCTTGGGGATTCCCAGAGAGTTCCCATTGGTTGGAGAAGTGAGGGAGGAGGATTTCTGGAAGAGGGATTTCCGGTTGTTGGTTCCTGGAGGAGGCTGTTGGTTTGCGTGGCGGGTGGGAGAGTTCCCTGGGGAGCGTGTGTGGAGTGTGCTGGTGGAGTTCAGAAATAAAGTTTGTTCCTGCTTCAGTGGCTCGTGATTGGTGCCCAGCCAGACTGCGGCACCAAAGGCTGAATGTTTTCTCTCATATGTGGATGCTAATTCACAATAAGGCAGGGGCAATAGGGAAGAATAGCATTACCTTAGATTAGGTAGAGGAAAGTGATGGGAGAGGATATGGAAAGATAGTAGATTGGAACAGTCATTATTGCTGTATTTATATATGTAACTGCATGACCAATATGATTCTGCAACATGTACACTCAGAAAACTAAGAAATTATATTCCATCTATGTATGATTTATCAAAGTGCATAAATGCATTCTACTGTCATGCATAACTAATTAAAAGAAATAAAAAATTTTTTAAAAAAAGGTATGCCCCTAATGGTGACTTCCTCCTACTAGACACTACCTCCTAAAGCCACCATTAGTACCACAGGTCAGCAATCAAGCCTTTGACACATGGGACTTTGGAGAAGATTCCATACTCAAAATTCAATATCCCAACCCTGTCCCCCAAATGCTCATGTCTGCCTTTTAAAGCAAAATTTATTTGGTCCATCTACAAGAGTCCCCAAAGTCTGAACATTTCCAACATTGCTAGAAAGCCCAAGTTGAAAGTGTTCCCTAAACTCAAGGCAAAATCTTAGTTGGGAGACCCTATAGAAATTTAAAAAAAAAAAAAAAGTGCATGGAAAAGAGGGATCAAACCAAAATCCAGCAGGGAAAACACTAACTACTTCAGCCCCATTCTAGCATCTGGAGTAAATAGTGACAAGATGTGGGCCCTCACAGGCATAGAAAGTCTTATTCCTGTGGCCTTGCTGGCTGCAATCTACATAGCTACTCTTTTCCCCCAGTTTCCCTTGGCAGGTCTTCCACTTTCCGGGCATCTTGATCTTTTTGAGGTCTTCATTGCATCACCCTTTTGGAGCTGTTTGCAGGGACTCTGACCCTGTCACACATAGCCTGGTCTGCAAAATCTTGGTGATTCCTCCATGACAACTCTTGCATTACACATGCCTGACAAACCACCATCACTTTGGGCCACAGTTGTTTTGCCCTACTATAAGTGCCTGAATAGAGAAAATTCCTGGCAAAACAATTCCCTAGGTGGCTCTGTGTGAGTGAGGCACCCTGCGCTTTCTTATCAAACAATAAGTTTGAAAAGTACTTGACTTCTTTTTAATGGTGCTAATCAACAACTGCACCCTCCTTTACTGAAACTTCAAATTTGTTCCTTTTCTGGACAAACTGCAAGTTTTTCAAATTATTCCACTCTGCTTTTTGCTCCAGATTTTTTACTTTAAATCTGGCTGATATACTCATTAATACCCATGCCACATCCTGAATACTGTACCGCTTTAAAATTTCCCCTGCCCGATTAATTAGTCCATCACCTTTAAATTCAGCCTCCCACAAAGTGTCCAGGTAGAGACAAAGTTTACACAAGTTCCCTGTGAGAATATAATATGAATTGCCTCCGGAAAAAATTCCCAGTAGAGGTCTCATTTTCACCAGAAACCTCATGTGCCTGGTCTTTACTCTCCACATTCTTATCAGCATTCTGGTATTCTGAGCTCCCACCAGATCACTCCTGAAGCTCTGTTTGGAGCATTTTAGGCTTTCTCTATCCTGCTTCTGCAAACCTTTTTAAACTCCTCCCAGCAACCAATTCCAAAGGCTTCTTAATCACATCATGAAGTACAGCTAAAGAAAAGTGAGCTTCTTGGTACTAATCTTACGTGTTAGTTAGTTTTTTGGCGCTGTGACAAAATATCTGAGATGTAAAGAGGGTTTTTTTTTTTTTTTTTCCATAGTTTCAGTCCATGGTCACTTGGCTCCACCACTTTGAACCTATGGTCAGGCAACATATAGATGGTAGTAAGCTGCAGAGGAGGGCTATTTGCCTGAGGATAGCTGTGAAAGAAAAGAAAGGGGGCCAGGGCCCCAACATCCCCTTCAAGTGCATGCCCATATTAACCCTACTTCTTCCCATGAGGCACCACCTCCTAAAGATTCCTACATCTCCCGGTAATACCACAGACTGGCAACCAAAGTCTTCAACTCTTGGAATTTGAAGGACACTCCAAATCTAAACCATAACAATAGAATAATAGTCCTTGTCACACAAGCAGATCCAGGACCTACTAAATTGGCATCTCAGAGATAGTGAAGGGTTGGGCTTTCTCTTTTACAAACTCACCAAGTGTTCTTTTAACCATATCAAATTTTATTTTGCAAAATTTTGAATTCATTGAAATTTTGAACAACAAGCCTAGATTTGAAATTTTTAAAGTACTAAATACTAAATACTCTTCAGCTAGTTCTAAAAATTGTCCACATCTTGTCCCTTTTTCAGTACCTCCCTACTCGATTACCTTCCTCCCCTTTCCCATCTTTCACTTCCTCCTTCAATCTCTCTGAAATATCTTAAAGTAAATGCTAGAAATAATGGTGTATTACCTCTATTGCAGCATTTATTTAAGATTAAGATATTCTTCATAGCTAAAATACTATTAATCATCCAAGAAATTGCACAGTGATCCAAAACTATTATTTTACATACTATCTGTGGTTGATTTTTATATTATATTTAAATAAGTTATTAACAAAGAACTTTTCTACAAGCAGAGACTAGATAAGCATATCACATTGAGATCTGCCTTCATGGAAGGTGGCTTACACAGAGGCAATCTGGGGGAGCCCCCTTGAGAGTGATAGCACACAAAGAGGAGAACCTAGCCATCCAGCCATGCCTTCAGCTACAGGAATGAGCACAGGTGAGATAAGAACAACCAGCAGAACCTCCCAATCAAAACACAAAATCCTGAGAAATAGTATTTTTTTTTATCCTCCAAATTTTGGCTTATTGCATAGCAATAAATGACTGACATGAGGTTATATTTAAATTACTTTTATTATTAAAATAATACGTTTTGTATCTATCTTTTTTTGGACCCAGAATTGATTCAAGATTTACACATGAAATTAATTTACCATGTTTCTTTAGTTTGCTTTTATTATACCCGTCTTCTTAATATTGTCTATATGTAAATAATATCAACTTTTTGTTAAAAAACAATCTAGGCTTGTTATCTTATTTTTTGCCAGAACATAATAGCTGTGTTGTTTACTCACATTGCATCACATGAAGAAATATATTGTCATGAGCTGTCCGTGGGTCGCATGTGGGTCACTGCACATGGAAGCCTCACAGATAGAGATATCTGGTGTCTGGGAGCGGCCAGTGGACATTTTCTCTAGTCAATTGCCCAGGGACAATGTGAATCTTTTTCCCACTCAGCCATGGCCCACATAGCTCCTGAGATGGGTGTGACCTGCCAAGATGTCAATCAACCTGCTGACTGCAAGACATCAGGAAGCAATTCTCTATCCTTGAAACTTATCCTTGTCTTTGATGTAACTCCTTAAATAAACCACCAAAGCTATTTTCCCTATGTCTAGTTCCAGAACCCATGTGAACTAGATCTATCGGGGGGGCTTCATCTTGTGTAAATATATCTCTGAGTATTTGTGTTTTGTTATTTGCTAATTGTCTGAGATTGTAGTTTTAAGGTGACTTGGATTCCCCTGAACACACACACACCAAAAAAAAAAAAAAAAAAAAAACCCACAAAGAGATGCTGGCTGTCATCCTCTTTCCCAAAAATATATAATCCCAGTTTACAACATTGTGGATGATACTGAGTTTGATAATTTGATTAAGATGGTTCTCATCAGAATTGCATATTGCATTTTCAGGCCCAAACCCTATTCTTTAGTCATATTAAACCAATGGCTTGAGCACCCATTGCTAATTTTTGTATGAATAAATTATTATAACAATAGGTGCCAAAGGAGATTTTGTAATTATATTATTAATTGCATGTTGATTACCAGCATTCTTTTGTAAAAATAAAATTTTTCCTCTACCTCTTCTCTCATTTTCTGTGGACTTGTGAAAATCTACTGGTGTTCATTGCATTGAAATTCATTGTAATCATCATTTTTGATATTTAGATTCCCCCAAATTTAACTAGGAGAAGCCCCATTAGTTTTCATGTATTTCCTTGCTTTGAGGTACGATAACTTATTTTGTACTTATCAAAACCTTTAATCAATTCTTCCTTTAAATGACCAGTTTCATTTACTTAGAAAGTATATCTAAAACTAAAAAGTGTCTAATTCTCTTATTCTCTGAAAATAATTGTTGTTGTCTTTATTGGCTTTTTTTTTTTTTTTTTTGTACCAGGGATTAAACTCGGGGCACTCGATCACTGAGCCACATCCCCAGCCCTATTTTGTGTTTTATTTACAGAAAGGATCTCATTGAGTTGCTTAGCGACTCACTTTTACTGAGGCTGGCTTTGAACTCATGATCCTCCTGCCTCAGCCTCTGGAGCCACTGGAACTACAGGTATGCACCACTAGGTCTGGCTATTGTCCATTTTTTTTTTTTTTTTTTTTTTGCTGTGCTTTTTTTCCCTGCTGTTTTGTAGTATCTAAATAATGTTCACACGGTGGACATTTCTTAAGACCAAGTTTTAATGAAGCTGTTATATTTGAGTATGAATTTATTTAGGAATATTGTGGGGAGGGGCTGGGGTTAATAATCAACATCAAATCTGGTCATCGCTTCCAGAATTTTTTCCCACTAGGAAATCTTTTCCTTTTTCTTCCAGGATCTTTCCCACTAGGTCGACTGCTTTCTAATCCCAGTGGGTTGGCTCTTTTCATCTTTTGTTGTTTCCCCTTCAGAGAGAGAAGAGATCCTTTAGCAAAAGATGCACATGGTAAAGGGAGAAAGTTTGTGACCCAAAGCTCCTCATTTGTCTGTTTTTCTCTGATCTTCTCACTTTGCTCAGCAGCTGTTTCCCTGGATGAAGAGTCTCCATCAGATGAAACAAAGATGAAACATCAACACCTCTCTTGCTTTAAGAGGCCCCCCAGAAGGTTTCCAGATTTCCTTGTGACAGCCTTTACCTTAGTTCTCACTCTCTAATAAAGTGATGTTAGTTAAGGTTTTGCAGAAAACACATAAGGCACCTCTTTCAGAAAAAAAGAAAAAGACGAAATCAGAAATATAAGTCATCTATTTAAAGAAGAATAAACTAAAGTTTGAAAAGAAAATAAAATCCCTAAAAATGAATAGCCTTGGGATTAGATACTCTATGAAGCTTGTGGCTCAGGTCATCCTCTGATCCAGCTCCCCTGATTATACGCCTGAGGTTAAAAAAATATATAAAGGAAAACTAAACTCTTTCTATTAAAATCCCAGTCAGAATTGGAGCAACAGTCCTTCTTTGAAACTTGTATCACACACAGTTGAATAAAGCAGGATCATCCCCAGCATTACCAAAAGGGAAAATGGTGGGCTCTATTGGGGCTGTAGAGTTGATGGCATCAGCATGACCTCTGCATGGCTGTGCCAGCTCATAAGGCAGTTAGGTCTCTTTTAATTTAATGGCAAGAAAAAAAAAAAACATAAACCAGTTGGGGTTAAGTAGATAATGCTTAGTTTACATAAATAAGGAACAAGTAAGTAGTGCGTATTAAGGTCCGGTAGTTCAGAGCTGGTGGGTACTCTTTCTTTCTCTTTTCTGCCATCTTAATCCTTTCCATTCTATTTCCCCAGATTTTCTGTGATTTTTTCTTAGCCCTAATTATTTCTGCTTTTTTTTTTTTTTTAATTCTCTCTGCCCTTGTACTGGCTATGTGCACATGGTGGTAAAACCTGACAAGCAGTTCCAGCTACCTATCATTCAAGCTCCATTGTTTCATAAGAAATCAGCTTCTACATCACCTAGAAGATAAAAAGTCCTACAAGAGACTTTTGACACATGCTATCCTTGGGCCAATCTCCAGGCATAAAGGAATGGAGAATTATGAATGGTGGGCCTAAGTCATGTACCAATACTGAGTTTGATAATTTGAGGCAAGAATCCGTGAATGTCACCTCCATGATTGAAGAGGGGAAAAACCACTCCACAAAGGAAGGTAGGAAACACATCAAAACAAACAAAATCAGCACATTTCCAGTGCAGCTGAGCTTTTGCAACAGAAGTACCTCTGGCCTAGAAGAGAAGAGGCAAGACCTTAGGCATTGCTACAGAAATCTGAAATGTTGTGGTATCTACTGTTCCAACATAGCAATAATATTAGGGCAATGGCTTTTTAAAAACATATCTTTCTTTCCTGGCCTCAGAGGCTGACCAAGACAGCTAGAGTATCAGTTAAAAATAAATCTAAAAATGCTGAAGATGGTACAGTTTAGTTTAGGATTAGTTATGTTCCATTGTCATATAGTCTCAAAATCACAGTGTTTTGCTCTAAAAGGTCTATGCCTTGCTTAGATTACATATGCTTTGAAGTTTTATTGTGGCTTTGTTCTACATTCTCTTCATTATAGGAGCTAGGGTGGTAGCAGCTTGTATCTGGAGCATTATATCCTGACAGCAGAGTGGAAATTGAGAAGGCAGAACTGTGTGTGGTGCTTGAAACTTCACAAGGGAAACAAACCATCACTTCCATTCACACTCACCTCTCACTGGTCAGTGTAAATATCTTGGCCCATTGTGTTAGTCAGCTTTTTGTTGCTATGACAAATACTTGGGAAAATCACTTAGGGTAGTAAAGATTTATTTGGGCTCATGATTTCAGAGGTTTGAGTCCATGATTGACTCTACTGCTATGGGCAGGGCAGAAGATCATGGCCAAAGAGCATGGTATAGGTGAGCCACTCATCACATGTTATTCAGGTATGATAGAGAGAAAAATAAATAAAAATAAAAAAGAGGGCCATGGCAAGATATACCCTCCCAGGGAACACCCCCAGTGACCTACTTCTACCCACCGTGCCCCTCCACCTACAGTTTGCACCACCTCCCAGTAGTCCATTCAGTTATCAATGGTCAGACTCCATGATCCAGTCACTTCCCAAAGCTCCACCTCTAAACATCGCCACCTTTGGAGACCAAGTCTTCAACTCATGATTCTTTCAGGAACATTCCAGATGCAAACCTAACCACAAATGGCGGCTATGGTTTGGATATGAGGCCCCCCAAAGCTCCTGCGATTCAGAAATGTTTAGTGATGAAAAGATTAGATATGAGAGCGTTCACCTAATTAGCCCACCCTGGTCTGAATGGACTAACTGGGTAACTAGAGTAGGTGGGGTGTGGCTGGTGGAAGTGGGTCCCTGGGGGCAAGTACTGGAAAGGTACATCTTCCCTGAGGCCCCTTCCCCCTCCCTCTCTGCTTCCTGGCTGCCGTAAGGTGTGCAGGATTCTTCCCCCATACCCTTGTGGCACAATGTTCTGGCTCATCTTTGGCCCAGAACAATGGAGTTAGCCCACCATGGACTGAACTTCTGAAACTGGAAGCCAAAATAAACATTTCTTCCTCTAAGTTGTTCTTGTCGGGTATTTTGGTCACATCAATGAAATGTTGATTAACACAGTGGTATAAAAATATATTTATTCTACATGGAAAGATGAAAAGAGAGGCACCTGATAGGAAAATGATCCAGTAGAGAGAGGCAGAAAGTGTTTTGCCCTTAACACAATCTACCACAATAATTAAAATGACAAAGAGAACTGGGTTTTGTTTGTTTTTAGTAAATGTATGCTGTCTCTAGAGACTCTAAGAAATAGTTTGTAAGGGACTTTTAAGGGGAGATGGAGGTTAGAGTTTTTCTAAATTACCATCTATCAGAACCAAAGAGGTACTGTTTTCATGATTGACCTAGAGAATTATTGAATGTACAAAGGTAAACTATTGTGAACACCATGTAAAAATAAGTCTATTTTTTGAATGACCTTATTATTTAGTAAATAAAATAGGATACTTTTGAGAATAAAGGGGTTACTCTTGCTAAGTACCCTAGACTAAGTAGTAAGACATAGTGAATGAGGACTTATGGTTACTTCACTTGTATATCATGATTGACACAAATTATAGTAATAATTTTTAATTTTAATTTATTTATCTACAAACCTGTAACCTTCATTGGGCTCATTGAATACTAGAGAACACTATTAAAAGTATAGCCTCTTGCCCAGCATGGTGATGCATGCCTGTGATCCCAGAGGCCCTGAGGTTGAGGCAGGAGAATCACGAGTTCAAAACCAGCCTCAGCAACAGCGAGGCTCTAAGCTACTTAGTGAGACCCTGTCTCCAAATAAAATATAAAATAGGGCTGGGGATGTGACTCAGTGGTTGAGTGCCCCCGAGTTCAGTCCTCAGTACCAAAAAAAAAAAAAAAAATGTATAGCCTCTTGCAGGCTTATCTATAAAATTCAAGTCTCCAGGGCTGGAGGTACTAGAATGTAGTGACATTGAAGTATTCAATGTTCCTCCATACCAATCATCTATACTTCAAAGGAAATACTGTATTTCCCTGCCAATATGAAGTTAACTTATATGACTTGTTTTGGCCAGTGAAATCTAAGTGGATTGAAGCTGTAAAAGTCATATGGGTTTCACTGTCTCTCCTCCCTATGCCAGGAAAATCACCAATGCTTCCTACAAGGACTGCTCCTTTAACCTTTGTCCCCAAGTTAAGAGGACATGGATCATAGCCATCACCAAAGAGACTGGCAACATGAACAAAAATAAATCATTGCTGCTAGTAACCATGACCTGGGTGCTTTAGTTTCTACAGTACAACCTAGTAGGATGTGGCTCTATCATCTTTGAAAAATGCTAACCAGATTATTTATTCATGTTTATTTCATTTTATTCAATATTTAATTTTATTTTTTATGTTAACTAGAGAGATAACATAATACTAAACCTTTAACAGCACTATCCCATAGTGAGAATCTCATACAAAATAGAGTACAGATTATGTGCTTAATAACTAGTTGTTGAATTTTTCCTTTTGTATGATTAGTTGTTTTTATAGTACTATGAGAATCACTATTTGACTATAATCTTTACTAAATAGTCTTAGTGTAGTTTTGGAGTTTTATTGATTTGCTTTCTGATAATAGAAGAAGCACATGCACACTGTAGACAATTTGAATGCATAATTGATTATAAAAAAGAAAACGATCATATCATTCCACATCTCTTAGACTATCATTATTTAATTGTAAGATACTTAGGTTGTTTCCAATTATTATTGTAATTAATGGTGTTAGTGGTAACTTTTAATGAATTTTAGAAAGAAGAAACTCCAATTATTTTCTTCTGTTGGACTTCTAAAAGATGCATTGCAGAGCCAAGAATATGAACAATTTTAAGACTTTTGATATGTGTTGGTAAACTGTTTTACAGTTAAGTTTTACCAACGAACTAAAAAAGCATTTGCCTTCTGCAAACTCACCAGCATTGACTGATCATTACTTTAATATTTCCAGTTGAATAAGCAAACTAAGTACATTTTTGCCATTTTCACTTCTAATGCATTTAAACATTTTCCTTTGTTTGTTAGCCCTTTGTCTCTTCATATTCTTTCTTTTGCCATAATTTTAATATGATTCATTGGGGGGAGCGGGGTACTCAAAGACCTCCCCCTACATGCAAATGAACTTTCAGAATGTATCTCATTTGTTAAGTTAGAAGCCTGTTATGCTGAATATATGTTAGGATGACACTAGAGAGATAATATAATACCAAACACTTATCAGCACTATCCCACAGAACTTTCTACAAAGTTAGAAATGTTCTCTCTCAGTATATCCAAATGGTACTCTCTAGTCACATGTCACTTTTGAGTACTTGCAATGTGACCAGTGTGACTGGGAAATTGAGTTTTAAAAATTGTATTCCACTTAGATTCATATTAATTTTAACTTTAATAGCCCACATGTGGCTAGTGATTACCATATTTGATAGTACTCTTCTAAGCAATTTATCCAGCTTAGGGAATGAGTGAACTTCATTTTCGGCCTATTAAATCTATAATTAAAAGGGGCAAAAAACAAGACCAAGGGGAAAGCTACACTTGTAGCTCAGCTTACATATGGTGTTTACATTTAAAAATACAAGTACAATTTATTTTGTTCAAGAGTGAATTTAATTTCTTAAGCTAAGAATTTACATAGGACAGGGTATGAATAACTATGTATGAATAAATAATCGAATTAGTTTTCAAATGAGATATAGCCATATCCTACTAGGTTATGCTGTAGAACCATGCTGTAGTGAGTACAGATTATGTATTCACTAAATAGTTATTGAATATTTTCTTTTGTCTGCTATTTATGGTATTACTAGACTCATTATTTATAAATAACCTATATCAAATAGTTTTGGTGTACTCTCATGGTTTTGTTGTTTGTTTTCTGGTAACTGAAGGAGCACGCTGCACACTGTACACAATTTTGATTATCAGTATTAACATGTTATTTTGTTTAGTTTAATTGCTTCTTAAGAATATCTTAGTTATTTAATCATACTACACAATATAAATATATTTTCTACTTATTTTGCATGAGTATTTCCTACATTGGAAAACATGCCACAAAAGCATTTTGATGAATATAAAACATTCCAATATATCAAAGTCATATCATTGTTTGTTCTTTACTTTGTTAGGTATTGGACTGATGTGGTCACATTAACCTACTATGTTCATATATAAGAGTAATGACACTTTTAAGTTTTTATTATTGTGTTATTCAGTTTTGGTTGCTGTGACAAAATACCTGAGCAAAATCAACTTAAGGAAGGAAAGATTTATTTTGCTTCATGGTTTCAGAGTTCTTAGTCCATGGGTACGTGGCTCCATTGTTTCTCTGTCTGCTGTGGCAAGGCAGAACACCATGGTGGGAAGCACCTGGTGGAAGATGCTCACTTCATGGCAGCCAAGAAGCAGAGAGAAGGGGGGTAAAAAAGGAACCAGGGACAAGATATACTCTTCCCAGGCAGATAGATCTACTTCTTCTAACTAGGCTTTACCTCCTAAAGTTTCTACCGCCTCCCAATAATGCCATTATAGATTAGGCTGCTGACAACCTCCCCTCATGATCCAATCACTTTCTAAAAGTCCCACCTCTGAACAGAACTGCCCTAGGGAGAAAGCCTTTATTTAACACAGGAGGACTTTCCAGATCCAAACTACAAGATTATATACCCGGCTACATTCCCAATTTTTCTCTGTTATTGAGACAAAATCTTCACAATAAGCTTATGACATAGTTCCATGATTTTCTCAATTTATGGATTTTTAAAAAAACTGACACACAAAGAAGTAATCATAAGTTCCAGAGCCTGCTAGTGTGGATCCAAAATACACTTTTGACAATTCCCTTACATTACCTCTTGGTATATAATCACTATGCGGCATACGACCTATTGCTCTTAATGAAATCAAATATGTTATTTCCTGAAATGCCATTTTCAAGAGGCATGCTTTATTTCACAACTCAGAGCTAACAGGCTTAAAATCAAACGCCTGAGTAAAACCAAGAAATGTTTATGAAACTTTCTATACAAAGAGACAGTTAACCCATATACGAAGAAAATAACCTATCAAATCATTCCCTGAAGTATTTGTCTTCTCAGAAAACAAATATAAAGGACAGCTTGGCCAAAGAGTAGCCTTGTTTTGTTTCTACTGAGTGAAGTGAATAGCAGTAATTTGTAATATCTGTCTTGCTCAGGAAGTTTTGCTTTGCTTAATTTGTGAAAGTTGTGTTTGTTAAACATTTACAAGCTTTTCTCCCTTGGGATAGTTTTATGAAAACTGTGTCACTTTCTCATGGGAAATGTGAAAATAGTGAATTACCTAGAATAATGAATTAACTTACTCTATAGTTTTCAAAAGCACAATATTAATTTGAACCAAATTGGTTTAACAGAAAGCCAATCACAAAGGAAATCTAAGTTCTCAAATAGAAGAGGGATCTAACTTCTTTGAGTAAAAAATTCATTTGAAGAAATATCTATATGTTTTATTTAATATAATTTTAAACATGATGCCACTAAAATTGTGAAATTTTCAAAGATTTAACAAAGGAAAAATAAATATCAAGTGTCATGAGGAAATTAATGAATTGAATTGATTTGCAAACAACTTGTCTGATTATAATCATATATTCCCTTAGCAGTAGGGCTGCCTGTACTCCATGTTCTATGTTCTCTGTGTTAGGCAAAACTTTAAAATCAGTCCATGCTGTGATGATGTTCCAAAGGCATGAAGAATAACTGGTGAGAATGTAAATGATTCCTAGATCCAATTAAAAATATTGCTTGACAATTTACTAAGCCCTATTTTTCCCTGTCTTTTAGAGTGAGACAACACAGGTAAGATTTTGTGTAGGCTCGAAAAGCATCATCATTAGAAGACAAAGCTTTGTAAAGATAATCATGTTCAAAACTCTCCATATAACCATCATTTGCAGTTTAGTTAATGGGAAGAATGTATAATTTGATGACAGAGAAACAAAAGTTACAATCTCAATCATGGCACCTAATAGTAGTATAGCACTAAAAAATTTTAATTAACTTCATGGAGGTTTGGTTTCTTCATATATTATTAAGACACACTATTTGCCAGTAAATAAAATTTTGCCTAACACAGGCAGAATATGTGATTACAATGAGACAAGTTGTTCACAAATCAATTCAATTCATTAATTTCTCCCTGACATTTATTATTTGTTTTTCCAAAAGAAATGGGAATGGGAAAATTCTAGAGACTTGTCACAAAGAGGCAGAAGATGAGGGCTTAAGCAGAAGATGAAACTTAGCAATCATTAGAACAGAAAAAAAATTTAGAAAAAAAAATTCCAATACATGGGTTGTAGGGAGACCACAAAAAGCAACAGCTGGGATAATAAGATAATGTCAGATGCAAGTCACAATAGCAGATAATGTACCTGCAGTTACTCAAAACAATTTTTACTGATTGTATTGTGCAAGATTCCATACCCAAGATTTTTTAAAAGGATAGGAGGGCCATTTCGGATCATTGAAATTCAGTTTTTACAATATAAAAAAATGTAAAAATATCATCCCTTCCTAGTATAGAAGTTTACTTGAAAGAACAAGGGAAATAATTCAGATGAAATACATTATCATGTAAACTAAGGGATGTAATACTAGGTTCCCATTATGATGTGCTCATTGCAATAATGAAGTATACTTAGGTTTCCTAGAAAATATATGTAAGAAGTACAACTTTATGGATGTTCCAAGCAAAGTTATCTTTGCTGCATGAATCAGGATTAAAATATGAATCCATATCAGCTATGTTTATTTAATTTAGAATTTTTTAATATATTCTGTTTTATCTGATGAATATTTGCTTGTTTTATGATATTCAACAATGAGCTTTTCTCACCGTAGATCAAGGACTCACAATCGTGTATAACAAAGTTGGCACATGGAACAGTAATTTGTGGTGACTTTCTGTTGTTCGCTATTTCTCGACACCTCCATACCACTTATGAAGGGCCTACAATGTAGAGATGATGAGAATAGGCTCTCACATTTTAGAGACATGGGTCATACTCTGGCTCTGCCACTTGTTATCTGGCTAAACCTAAGAATGCTGTACTTCCAAATCTTGAGTTTCCTGTTCATCTGTAAACAGAGAGAGTGTTACCAGGGCAATCCTTGCTAGGTAGCTGGCCATCAGGACATAACTGGACATATCTATCTTCATCCACAAATGCTTCTGACCTTAGTGACTCTACTGCAATCAGATTAAAAAAATTATAGGGTCACAGATTGGATTGGCCTCAGCAATTCTGAATTAAATTGTCAAAATACAGTACAGCAAGTATACAATTTGTGCATTAAGAGTTTTTCCCTTCATTTTTAAAGTTAATTTTTCCAGGTTGACTGGGATGTAACTGACAAATACAAGTTGTATATGTTTGAAGTCTACAGAGTGAACCAAGCTACTCAACATAGGCATCACCTCACAGTGTTATTGTGTGTGTGTGTGTATGTGTGTGTGTGTGTGTGTGTGTGTAACATCTAATACCTTATTTCTTAACAAATTGCAAGTATACAATACAGTCCTCTAAGCTATGGTCACCATGATGAACATTATTTTCATAAGAGCTTCTTCAGAAACCGAAGGTGAACTGCATGGAAAGAAGCCAAGCAAACAGAAAGATTCTTACAGAGTGAGGGATTAGAAAGTTGGTATTTGACTGGAGTGTATAACATAACTGGACATATCTATCTTCACCATATAGCTAGCTACATTTGTCATGCCAACATAATATTCCAGCCATTCTGGAGGCTTCCTGATTCATATTTAAGTGGAGATTCTCAGTATTTGTTTTTATGTATTTTTGTTTTTATGTATTCTACTTTTTGTTTTTATGTATTCCTCTATCTATTCCTCCATTATAAACTTCCCTTTTGATTGACACAATACAGAAGGACAGGCATTTTAACCTTTTATTATTTTACAACCAAGTCTTCTAGGTCTAGGAAACTTTTCTTTTTAGAATTTGTTTTCAGTTGTAGGATTATCTCTCAAAAGTCAGTCTACTTCTCTCGTTTCACAGATTTTGGTATACTCCTTAGTGAAATGGTGAATATTGACTCAAATACCTACCTCACATTCTCTAGAATTGAATAACTGCTGTTGCTTGGGTGAAGTGTCCTCACAGGCCCACGTATTGAAGGTGTGGTTTCCAGGGTGGTGCTACTGGAAGGTGCTGGGACCTTTAAAAGGTGGGGCCTAGTGAGAGGGACTTACATCATTAGGACATGTTCTTAAAGGAGATATTAAGACCCCAGCTCTTTCTTCTCTTTTATATCTCTCAGCCGTCATGAGGTGAGCAATTTCTGCTGCCATGTGCTCCCTACCAAGATATACTGTGTTGCTACAGGCCCAAAGCAATGAGGCCAACTGACTGTGGACTGAAACCTCTGAAACTGTGAGCAAAAATAAACCTTTCCTCCTTAAAAGTGCATTAGCTTAAGAATTTTGTCACAATGGTAGAAGGCTAATGCAGTAAATATTCAATATATTTTAGTTTATTAATTTTATATCACCATGAATTTTATCTTTACCTATATCCCAGTTCTACCCCCAAAGAAATAAAGTTGAATTTTGTATATAAGCTCACCATGGTCTCTCAGCTGATATTGGTTGCCACTAACTGCCCATATTGCTTTGTACTGCTGCTGCTCCAGCGGCCTGTCAGAAGAACATCTGAAGTGCTCAGAGTATGTTGCAACATTTCCACTGATTATAGGATAAGGAATGTGGAGACAGGGACTTTTAAAGGGGTTTTATTTAGCAGGAGCAGCTGGAGAGGATTCAGGCAGAGATTCAAACCATGTGTTTAATACTTGGTTTCTTCTCCATTATTATATTTAGAAAAAGAAAAAGGGAAAGACAGGCACAAAGGGAATGGCACATTTTAGATTTCAAAGTTACAGGTACAAAACCATATCCTCTTCCTCTGAAAAAGTCTCCCTGACTCTACCCAATAACGGTCTCTGTTGCCATTACACCCACTTCTGCAGCTGCTTCCCACCTTTGCCACCTGCTCCTGCACCCACCCATGCCTTTACACTCCTTTAGTCTTCTAAATGAGAAACATCTCCATGTAGAATCTGATGTATTAATTAATTAATTAGACATTCAGTTGTTGGTGTAGAGGAAAGAAACTTTGTGAACAGAAGACAGCTGATTTATCAACAGAAGGTTAAAACTCCAAACAGAAAAGTCTTGGAAAATAACTGGGATATCTACCAAGTGGGTAGGTTCAGCTCCCCCTTCTAATATTTAAGGTGCAAATGCCTCAGCTGTGGGAACAATACACTTGGCCTTGGGGGAGAGAAAGGACTATTTAGGATCAGATCTGTGCACAGATGATCTTAACAAAACCCAACAAGTGGGAATCAGCAGAGAGGAAACCACTTACACCCATAGAACTTCGGAATCCCACATTATGCAAGAACATCAGGGAACACTCACTAGGAGGCATGATGGCATGCTGTTGAACTTAAGTCATAGTAAACCTGTTATTGTTGTTTTGAAATACACGTAATTAACGTTCGAGTTTAAAAAATACGCTGTTAGTACTGGTAATTAGAAAGAGTATGTCAAGCAATTATCCTGGTAGAGAGATTTTCCAAAGTGCTAGTGGAGCACATTTGGAAAACACCAATTTGAAATTATCTGGGCTTGTGGACCCAGTTTTGGTTATAGGAGCAGAGTCGGGGAAAATTATCTGACTCACTTGGATCTGAAGTTCCTTCGGTTAGAATTGGAGAATCAGAACAGAGGATTCCAACTCCAGAATTCTATACCATTTTTATTTGAGGTGAATTTACTTATGAAATAAAGGGTATAATTGTGGAGCTTGAAGAATGAGAGAAGGCCATTTTATTTTAAATTCTGAAAGGTTGTGATACCAATAATCCTAAATGACTTGCTCATTTGAATTCACTCATATGACAGGTTTAATGGGTCCCAGATTGTCATAAGAAAGGTTTGAGCAGGCTGGAACTGAATCTTTTTTTTTTTTTCTCAAGTCAACTGAAATCATCGCAATCATAATCCCAAACGACAGCACCAAATGCCAAATACTGGAAATATTATCCCAAATATTGAAATCCCCAAAAGATCAAAATCACTAATCTCTAAAGTCCCTAAAATCTAAAATCTCTGGAGTCTAATATCCCCAAAATCATAATACCAAAATATTAAAATCCTAAGTATTAAAATCCAGAAAACCAATTTTGTCTTTTCAGGTTTTTGTTTTTCATGTAATTAGTTTTGTTTTCATTTTCTTAGGATTTTTTTTTACTATTTTAAGTTATTGGAATTATTTTTCTACAATTCACTGTTATATACATGTTATCTTCACATCCTTCCAAATAGTAGAGTCATAAATTGTTTAAAAACTTTTAGATCTAATTTATTTTATGCATATTTTACAAATTTGACTCTGTTCAAATCATGACATCGTCTTTGTGTGAAGCATTTTGCATGTACAAAACATGGAAACCTCAGCAAAAGAAAATATGTCCTTCTTCCACATCTGCATTTGCGAAGATAAAATTTCTCAAGATTTCAGCTCTTAGGACAACTGCATGGGTATTGGTAACCTATTGTAGTTTTTAATTATTCTTGTCAGAAGACTTAGGCTGTCCATTGTGTTGTTTCAGATGACTGCAGCTACAAAACGGGGAGCACACATTACCAGCCATAGTGGTATATATTTGCATATTTTGCATTTTGAACTATTTCTTTATTAGTGTGGTCTGTCTGCTCGTAACTGTTATGCCTATACTTCTGATACAGAGCTGGGACCTTCTAAGAACTGAGACAATGTGAAGACCCCCTTCAAACCATGATTCTTGCAATCAAGTCAGAAAGATTTCAGACATATCACCTAGAGTAACCAGCATAAATTTATTGAAGGGATAGGAAAGGGGAAAGGGGACATGTTAGGGTCCATAAACAAGTCAAGATGGCACCTGGCATTTTGCCAGAGGTAGTGGTTTGTGAAGTAACGCCAGCGAGCCATTAAGATGATAGAGATTCCTTAATGACTGACTGCTGTGTCTAGATTATGTCAATTAAGTTAAGCTGTGTGTAATCATTAAGATGATGAGGATTCCTTATTGGTTAACTGCTGTATCTAGTTTATGTTAATTAACATAAGCTGTGTGTAATCAGTTAAGTATATATGCCTCTGCTGTCCTGCAATAAGCGGCTCCCACTCCTGCTGGCAAAATGCCAGGCGCCATCTTGATTTGTTTATGGACCCTAACAGGGACAGTCATTATCAAGGGGGAGAGGATCCTCTTCGGGAGGATAGGGACAATGTGCCTCTCCTGCACTTCAGTTTTATTGGAGATTCCAGAAACGTTTCCTGAGAATACTGCCTAGGTCCACTTCTTGACTTTTGACTGACAGTAGCGTGACATCAGACTTTCAAGTATCTACTGCCATGACAATTCTATGTTACCTTGGCCCATGTTGACTAGTTCTAACTGGATCCTTAATCATCTTTCCAGGTTTTATAATTCGGAGGAATTATCTTTGTCTTCCAAAATCTGGTCTGTGAAAAGGGTCGAAAAAGTCTCTCCCTTCAAATAACTTGGGTTCCTCTTATCAACATTATTTCCTTCCTGCATTTCCTTGCAGAAAACAGGCTGAGGAATGTGACATATCCTGTCCACTTAGGCCAGGAGGGGCTGCAGGTAAATTGTTTTTTGGCAAAAAAAGCATGTGGGGGTCAGTACAGTGGGACCACTCTATTAGAATTATTCCCTTAACCTCGTGTTCCCACTATCCTCATCCATCAGTCACTACCTGGTATGTATACCTGTTTATGCTTGCAAAAATATGTATTTTTATGATTTGGATACGTGATGTCCCCAAAAGCTCATGTGTGAGACAATGCTAGAATGATCCTTATAAGTCTTATTTTTCTTAACTTGAAGGCAGCAGCAAGTATAAGAGAACATTTTGAGGATGCTACCAAGTAATTTGATCACTACAGAACAGTACTTTTTGGACTATACTTCAACAAGGTCCTATAAATAAAAATCTGCTGAACAAAATCACCAAAGAGTTTTGGTTTGGGAATATTATGATCCAGGACTTTCTGTGATCATTAATATTTTTAAGAGCTGGAGTTGTCTATTGAGTTGAATCAAATTTTCCTAGGAAATTCAGAGACATTAAGCTGAATATACTTTCATTAGTGACAGCTCATAAATAATTTGATTCTTCTCATTTTAGTAGCTCATTTTAGAAACTGACCAGATGTACTGTCACTTAAATTTTATTCTTTGTGTTTAAATAAAAAAAATTGCATAAATTATTTTGGTTTTTGTTGTCTATATGTTTATTGTTACTCTCTATTTCTAATAGATAATAATGGTTTTCAATTTATGATAAGGATAAGATGGGTTTCTTTTCAAAGTATAATTAAATCATATTTTATAATAATTTGAATAGTTATCCCTATTATATTACTTGGAAGATTCTGTGGGAAGTTGAATTTGGAATCTCTTGTTTAAGCTTATGAAAAGGAAAGCAAAATGACATTTTAATAACAATAAACTATAGCATTTCTTCTGTTGTTCCTTCAGCCTAGATCTCTCTTTCTATTAGGCATCAGCTTTCCACGACTATAATAGAATATCTAGGATAATTAACTTATAAAGAAGAAAGGTTTATTGGGCTCACTGTTTGGGAAGTTTCAGTCTATAATTGGTTTACCCTGTTGTTTTAGGACCTCTGGTGGCACATTATACCATGTAGGAGCACATGGCTAGAGAAGCTGCTCATCTCACAAGCGTCCAGGAAATAAAGAAAAGGACAGGAAGGAATGGGGGTTCCCTATACCCCCTTCTAGGGCACACCCCCAATGACCTAACTTCTTCCCATTAAGTCTTACCTGTTAAAGTTTCCGCTACCTCCCAATGGCATCATGAGCTGGAGGCCAGGCCTTTAACATGTGGGCCTTTGGGGTACACTTATCCATACCTGAGCAGCATAATTCAATACAGTCTTCAAGGACAATTTCAAATAGAAATAATTTTTCTGAAGAAAACTATCTGGGTAGTAAAAAAAGAATTATCTCATCTAATTTTGCTTGATACTTTCCACACTCTCATGCTCATCTCGAAGTATAGAGTACTTATGTGCCAAAGATGGGTGCTATCTAAACTGGGATCCTTTAGGGACAGCAGCAATCTTTCTTAGGCACCTTTCATCACCAGAATATAACACATATTTCATAAGCCTGTATATGTTTTTAAAATGTAAGTGCACATATTTTTACCTATAGCAAAAATACTCTTGAACAATGTTAGAAACACTTCTGAAATATGTTGCTCTTTAAAAATTACAATAGTACAAATAAATTTGAAGAGAAGAAGTCAATGTCATTCATACCATTTGGTGGCCCTGAGGCCATTTCAGAATCATTCTAAGCAACTCCTCCAAGATGCATATTTTTTTTTACTTCAGACATATACCCTTCATTATTATAGCCCCATGTAATATTTTTCTTTCCTTTCCTTTTCTAAGTCATGACAACTGGTCCCAGAGAAGAGCATTGCTCCATTGGCATTCACAGGCAGCAGCCACTAAATCCTGAGTTAGAGCACTACTTTGTCCTGAAAGGGTTAATACAGCTTTCATTAGAAACAAATAAGACCCCAGAAAGTATTGCCCAATATTTCCTTAGACAATATTTCCCTTGACTTCTGTTTCTCCTGAACCATGGCCTTCCAATCTATAATCCATCATCATGTGTAGCACTCACTTAAGCAAAACATATAGCTCACTTTCAATCTGATATTGAAAAGTTATTTTCCTTTTAATTTTTTTATCACTATAACCTGACCAAGCCATTTACTTTCTGTAAAAGCATTACGGATGACAAATACTGAACCCTGCCCAGAAGTAGTTTTAATGTGTGAAGATTGTTGGAAGAAACATTGTAATGTAAAAAGAACTATTATATTTCTTTTTATTTTCTTCTCAGTAATTTGTGCAAGAAGCAAGTGATATGTCAACATTTGAACAGGACAGAGAAACTATCAACAGACAGAGTGGAAGCACTTCCCCCAAATGGAGGATATTATGGATAATGAATTGTGCTTCATTATATTTAGCAATAATTAGATTTTGACACAGGCTGATACCGGGGGCAACTTGAAGATAAGCAGATATTCTCTGGCTATAGATAAGAGACAAATATATGCTGAATATTTGGAGAAAGTAATAAAGCTGAAAAAACCTCTATATTTAAGACTTTAATGCCATAAAAGTACACTCTTAAACTCTGCTAGATTTCTAGGTATTAGATCAATGTATGCTTCTCCTTTTTATTGTTCTAACAACTACTTTAAAACATAATTATTATTACATTAGTGATAGCATAGCATCTTTTATTGCTTTGTCAATGATAGTATGTGCAATTTCTGTACTTTTTCCTGTTTTAAACATTTCCATCAACTATTTTATTGACAAAAATTCTAATTTGTTTTATATGACCTAAGTTATTGAGACAACAGGAAACATTTGGGGGGAAATGCATGAATTTATTTTAATTTCCATTAAATTTTCAGAAAGTATCAGAATTGGATTTATTTTAATTTAAATTTCTTAAATTCACCTATAAATTATCCCCTCAATTTTAGTTCATCAAAGAGTATGTAAGTGATGCTTAAACTAACTGTCATAATACTTCTTAGGTTCAAAAAATTTTAAAAGATTCAGGTGGAATTTTTAAAAAAATTAGTAAATTGCTCCAAAATGCAGAAAAAGACTAAAATTATTGGCACACAAGATTAGTGAGAATGTCATTCCAATTAATTAGCTATTGGTTAGAAGAAAAGATAAGAGAACAGTGAAAGAGAACAAAAAGGAGAATTGTTGGTGGTTGTTACACAACAACCAACCAGCTTTAGAAAAAGTGAAGTCGTTCTGATTTTGAACTTGAGGATTACTTTAGACTTCATTCAAAAGGAATTAAGAGTTAGTGAACTATTTAATAAAGCTGTATCTCCACTTTATCTGCAAGTCTATAATGTGAGGAAATTGAACTATACTAATATGGAAGGCTTCCCACCAAAATGTAACATTATTGATAGATTCTTTGTTCACACGTCTCCATAAAATGAAGTTTTAAGAATTTGGAATTATTAGATTTTTCACATTGAAATCTGCCAAAACATTTTAAAACTACAATCTAGCCTAAGTCTAGTGAGATTTGTACCAGCTACAGGGAGAGAGCTAAATCTCTGAACACTTATATTGAGGAAAGAGCTCAGCATTGTCAACGAGAGAGGTGTTCAGTTGATACACCTGGCAGATTCCTGCTGTTAAGGAAGAGACCCAGCTGTTGGGGGACACGGGTCAGAGTCTGGCCAGTAAGAATTCTCCTGAAATCATGAGACTCTGAGATGCTCCTGTAGGACCCATAGACCTGATTATCCCAGGATATGGGGCTAAGTTGAAGACTGGAAGGTTCAAGTGCCCTACACTTAGTTTAGAGATTTACTGTGGCAAAAAAAAAAGTTAGGAAGATTTTCACATGTACTTAATCAATAAAGCCAAGAGTCAACTGACTAAATTTTAAAAATTGAGGGGGTGGGGAAATCTGAGATTTATGTTTGCCAAAAATACTCACTTATAAAGCTTATCTATTCTTTTGCACGTCTAAACAGATGTCAAAACACCATAAACCATATTAGCCTAATTACATTTTTAAAAAGTTTAAAGCATCAGTCTCCCATTAAAACATAATGGAAACTTGAATCAAATGTATGAAATATGATGTGTCAAGAGCTATGTAATGTTTTGAACAACTAATAATAATAAAAAAACAAGAAAAAAAAACATAATGGAAAACAGATATTTGAACAACAAATCTAAATGGAGCAAACAAATCTTACCTATCAATTTTGATTATCAATGGTTTATTTTTATTAAGTTGATTGATTGTTTTGCATATATTCATATACTAGAATATTGGAAATGACAATTACATTAGAAGCAAAAAAATTATACTTATCTATCTTGTATCTTTATTTTCTAAATCTATAATGACCTGAGCTTTTTAAGTGCTGAAAAAAAGTAAAGTGCCATTTGTCAAGTAAGTGTTCTTATTTTTTTTTTATCATTTCAAATTTTAATACTCATGTAGAATATTTTAAAATGTTTTCTTAGGAGTTATCTCTCATTGGGACATGTGTAGGGAGAGCAAATGTGAGATCAATCTAGTACAGTAATTCAAAAATAAAAGTAAGATTTTTGAACTGCTTCATGACTGATAAACACAAAACAGTTTCGACATATTGCTACCCACCAAAATAAACCAAGTGTGTTTTGTTTTTCATGGTACTGGGGATTTAGCACAAGGGTGCTCTAGCACTGAGCTACATCTTCAGACCTTTCTTATTTTTATTTTGAGACAAGGTCTCTCTAAATTGCCAGGGGTTGGTCTCAGACTTATGATCCTATTGCCTCAATCTCCTGAGTTGCTAGGATTATAGGCATGTGCTACTGCACACAGATCTCTGAACTAAGTGTTCTAAAGAAACAGGGCAAAAAAAAAAAAAGTTTTTAAAATTAACATAAACCAACTTGTGCCCACAAATAAGCAAATTCACAGGAATAGTAAGAACTTGTCAAAAGGACCCAGGAGACAGTTTGGAGAGGTTCTAAGTTGCCAAATTTATCCAATTTGAGAATAAAATTAAATAAAGACATAAACAAAAACTCATCAAATAAGAATTCATTAATTCATACTCATGTAAATAAATCAGAAAAGTTCCACCATAGAGCTCTGCTAATATAGAAGAAATTATGGAATTAGAAAATTACCATTTGCCTATCATCCTAGTAATAACAGACTGAGGTGAGAAACATAAATAAGTAAAAGTTTGGGGAAGACCAGGGTATTATATAATAATGAGAGCACTTGTAAGTTTGATACAATGTTAACAAAAAAGGCATTTGGGTAAAGGGCATACAGATTTCTATGCAATCTCCTTCCAACTTTTCTATAAATTTAACACTAAATTAAAATTTAAGTTACCCCCAAGCCCACCAACCCAGATCAATACAACTCCCTAAAGAATATTTCCATTTGTGAAATATGTTTTATTCTTCAACCTACTTATTACTTCAGGATTTCTCTAGGCTTCCTGTAGCTATATTTGAAACTCACAGGGGAAAAAACCCACATTTTTAAATAGTTCTGTGTGCCTGATGAAAGAAAATAATATGCACTAGGCTTTTTAAAATATTCAATTAATACCTACTGCAAGTTTACTATGTAAAAAACACTATTTCAGGCTCTGGGTTTAAAATTATATTTGCCAGGAAAAAGTGGCAAAGTGGCCATGAATTTGTGAAGGAAGGACACTAAACACTTCTGTGCATGGGGAAGGACCAATACTTAGTTTGACATATACCTGTGTGCTCTGTCACACTAATTTACTAATCCATTCATGGAAAAAAAACTGTCTTTAGACTCTGAATGAAGCAAATGCAAATAATATACAGAACCTATTTTTCAGGAAATCAAATTGAGGGAGACGAGATGAAGAAGAGGAAAAAAATAGTGCTACTATAATACATGTTATAGTGAAAAAAGAAAATGTAGAGCTATAGAAAAGTAAAGAATTAATAATAGTGAGTAATTCTCATCCAAGAATATGCAAAAATGTTCAATATCACCAATCAGGAAAATGCAACTTAAAATGACAATACCATTTTCATGATTATTTCATTAGATTGGCTACTATAAAAAGCCAAAAGAAAATAAGTATTGGCAGGAATGTGGAGAAAAGAGAACTCTTGAACACTATTACTGAGAATGTAAATTTATAACAGCCATTTTAAAAAACAGTATTGAGGTTCCCCCAAATATTCAAAATTGAACTACCAAATAATTCTGCAATTCTACTTCCAGAAATATAGCAAAAGAAAATGAAATCAGTACCCTGAGATATCTGCAATTACATGTTCATTGCAACTATTCACAATATTCAAAATATAGAATCAACCTATGGGTGCATTGATGGACAAAGAGATAGATAGATAGAGAGAAAGAGAGAGAGAGAAATATTGCTGGGCTTTAAAAAGAAGGAAATCCTGCCATTTGCAATGGATGAACCTATAGGACACTATGCTAAGTGAAATAAACCAGGCACAGAAAATTAAATATTGCATAATTTCATGTATATGTGGTATCTAAAAAAGTAGAACCAGTAGAAGCTGAGAGTAGAATGATGGTTGCCAACTGATAGAAGAAAATGCAGTGTCAACACTCAAACATATTCAGCATGTCTGCACAGGAACTGACTTCCTTAATAAGACTCCTAAAATGCAAGAAATAAAACCAAACACCAATAAGTGGAATGCTAGCAAATTAAAAATGTTCTGCACAGAAAAGGAAATAAAAATGTTAAGAGAGAGACTCCAAAATGGGAGATCTTTGCCACCTGTTCCTCAGATAGAAAATTAATATTCAAAATATGTAAAGAACTCAAAAAAATTAACACCGAAAAACAAATACCCAAATAATAAATGGGCAAAAGATCTAAAAAGAAGAAATACAAATGGTCAATAACATATGAAAAAATGTTTAACATCTCTAGTAATCAAGGAAATACAAATCAAACTACTGTGAGATTTCAGCTCATTACAGTCAGAATGAAAATTACCAAGAATGTAAATAATAATAAGCATTGTCGAGGGTTCGGGGAAAAGGTACAATCATACATTATTGGTGGGACTGAAAGTTAAAAAAAAAAACTATGAATGGAACCACCACATGACCCAGCTATACTGCTCTACATTATATATCCAAAATATCTAAAATCAGCATACCGTAGTGACATAGCCATATCAATATTTATTGCAGCAAAATCCACAATAGCTAAGCTATGGAACCAACCTAGGTACCCTTCAACAGACGAGTGGATAAAGAAAACATGGAACATATTTACAATGGAGTATCACTTAGCCATTAAGAAGAATGATATTAAGGCATTTGCTGATATGTGAATGAAAATGGAGACCCAATAGTCAAAGATCAAATGTTTTTTCTGATATGCACAAGTTAGTTTAAAATAAAGGGTTAGAAAAAGAAAGAGAAAAAAAAAGTGGAAGGGTTCCTCAAAATAGAAGAAAGATGAGTGGACTAAATGAAGGGTATTGGTGGGGGAGAAAGGAGGGACAGCATAAGGCAAGAACAATTGAATGAATCTAACCTAATTTTTCTATGAACATATTTATGAATGAATAAATATTTATGAACATATCACAGTGAGTCTCACCGTCATTTATATCCACTAACTAAGACACTAACTAAGAAACAAAACTATAAGTAAATAGCAGAAAGATCAGTCAGTAGAGAGAGAAGAACAGGGAGAGAGAGGAAGGAGGGGGTTGGGGAAGTCCTGGGACTGAATTAGAGACCATTATATTCCATGCTTTTATAATTATGTCGAAATGTATCCTAATATTATTATAACTAAAAAGAAGAAAAATATAAAATGGTGGTTGCCAGGGGCAGGGGTATGGAGGACATGAAGGTATTGGTTAAAGGGTACAAAGTTTCAGTTGGTTAAATTCTGAAAATCCAATGTAGTCATCTAATGGTGAGTGCAATTAACAATACTATGTTGTATGCTTGAAATTTGCTGAGTAGAATTTCAATGTTCTCACCACATACACACAGACTGAGCAAAAAGATGCCTGCATTTGTGATTAGATGTAGGAAAATGAGAAAGGCCTTAAGTGGAAGGGCAAAACCGAAATTCTGAAAGGAAAGCATAGGGTCAGATTGTAAAGTTAGGCCAGTCAAGTGTCCTCTCCCTACCCTGCATGCCTTGGAAACCAAGAATCTGTTAACTCATGGGCACTTTTTCAATTTCTGGAAGGAAACACTTCAAGAGAACTCCAGAAATTAATACCAAATCTGTTATTTTGGTTTTCCCTTAATTCCAAATTAAGAGTCACCAAATTAATAAGACTACAAAGATTGATCCTTAGTGATAATTCTCATAATTAAAAGCAAATTTTATTAGACATGAACTTGGAAATTGTATTTGGAATTCAAATTAGTTATTGGTATCAGAGATAAAGAAATAACAATTTGATTTATTTTATGTGAACACATGCATTTCCAATCTATTTAGTAAAATGTTAACTGGAAATATATGTTTAATAAGACTACTTTTATGTCCTGATTACCAAAATGTAAAATGATTTCAGATTCTGATAGTTATCATTCATAATCTCCTGTAAGTATGCAACTTTAAAATACCTATGCATAGACAATGTGATATAAGTGAATATGTTAGTTTTAATTAATTGAGATTTAGGTTGTTTAGTTAGCTTATTTTTTCTGCTGTGACTAAAAGATTTAACCAAAACAACTGTACAGGAGGAAAGGTTTATTTGGGGACACACATTTTTAGAAGTCTCAATTCATAGACAGCAGGCTTCATTACTTGGGGCTCAAAGGGAGGTACGACATCATGGTGGAAGAGTGTGGCAGAGGGAATCAGCTCACATGAGGATCAGAATGCAAAGAGAGCTCCATTTGCCAGATACAAAATATATACCCTATAGCCACGCCCTCAATAAACCACTTCCTCAAGCCACACCCCATCTGCCTCCAGTTACCACTCAGTTAATCCCATCAGGATGAATTCACTGATTAGGTTAAGGCTTTCACAACCCAATCATTTCTTCTCTGAACTTTCTTGCATTGTCTCATATGTGAGCTTTTGGAGGATACCACACATCCTAACCATAATAAGGGTAGTTAGCTCACACTCTGGAGATGGCTACTACAAGTGTCTTAGTGTCCTTCTTCTCCAATACTAAGAGATCTGTTATTTAACCTAAGGGATGGAAGACATTTTTTCCATTGCTAAAGTAAGTGGAAGTCAATTAAGAGGTGAGTTAATTAGAAATGTTACACAGGTAAGTAAATTCTTTCAAGAAGAAAAATAATATTTAGCTAGACTGATAGCCAATATCCTCCAGAGTCATTTCTAGGCCTAAGGACTCTTCTATACCTTTTTCATACTCAATTTTAAAATGTTATGACTTGAGATTGAGCCGAATTTATCCACTAGCATATTGCTGCCGCTGGCTTGAATGAGCTTTTCATTCATGGTCCTTGTAAGAATGCCCAGAGAGGCAGCAAGCTGGGCCTCACCAAGATTAACAATTTTATGCCTTTTTTTTTTCTTTTTGCCTGTTTGGCAAAATTATGCCATATATATGATGTAATTTCCCCCAAGACAATAGGTATTATCATACTCCATCTATAAGCCAAAACTGTGGAAGACAGTAGCTAACAATGACCATTACTACTGGAGGTTTCCAACATCTACTAAAATAATGTCATAGTCTAAATGACCAAATTGACTTAGGGCATTTTTGTAATAAATGCATCTTAATAAAATTTATTCAGTAGCACTGAGAGCAATATCTTATTTGTAAATAAGCTAACATTTCAATATAGTCTAAAAGTTTTGACATGGAATGTTTACTGATGGCAAGCAAAGTGCTAAAGTCAAGTACAGGGTATAAACCTAGAAAATAAGGAATTCATGGTCTAGGGGAAAACAAGTGCTTAAACATTAAGTACCAAATAATGGAACGTGTATAACAACAGAGAAGTGCATGTAGAACTGTGGGTGGGAAGAGAAATCTACTGTTTGGTGTGTTTGTGGAGATTTTCAGGTAAGGGGAAAATTTTTGGATATAGTAATTCTTAATCTGGGTCTTCTTGGGAAAAATATGAATAAGCAGTAAAAAAAAAATAGGCAGTAGAGAAAGGCCTCATAATGGCAGAAGCACATAAACAAAATATAGGATGCCATAGAATGGGGACTACAAAGAGTTAAATGTCCATGGGCTGTCAAATACCAGTAGGTAGTTATAAAAATTATGCAGGAGAAGTAGCTAAGAGACCCCAGAGATCTGGTTATGGACCTATACAAATCATTTTAGACATTTGTAATTTATTTAAAGATTAATATCCCCCATGTCAGCTCTCCTTTTCAAATTGATAATTTTTTTATTGGTTATTCAAAACATTACAAATATTGCAGAATTACATCGGTTACACATCCACATTTTTACATAATACCATAATAGTAACTGTTGTATTCTGCTACCTTTTAAATAACTGTATTTTTACTAAATAACTGTATTTTTCATATATTAAAACATACACAGGGGCTGGGGTAATGACTCATCGGTAGAGCGTTCACCTTGCATGAGCAAGGCCCTGAATTCAATCCTCAGCACCACATATAAATAAATAAAATAAAGTTAAAAAAAAAACATACACAATGAGTTACAGTAAGCAAGACAATGGGGAATTGGCAACACTATATGCAAAGAGACCAGTGGACTAGAATAGAGAGCTCAGAAACAGATCCACATAAATACAGTTCATTTTTCGGTGTGGAATAAATGTAATACAAATAATACTGGAACAATTGGACATCCACACATGTGAAAAAAAAATCAGTCTAGACATGAACCTTACAGCCTTCATAAAAGTTAATTCAAAATGGATCATAGACCTAAGTGTAAAATGCAAAACTATAAAAAATCTAGAGTACCAAGAGTTTGGCAACAACTTTTTATATCAATCATCAAAGTCGTGATGCATGTAAGCAATAATTTGCCACAGTCTGGCTGGGCAAAATAACGGGTGGGGGGGGGAGTGATAAGGAACTTGTGAAGATTGATACAGCGGGAGCTGCTTTATTGTAGGACAGTAGGGGTATATATACATAACTGAATACACAGCTTGTTCTTAATTAACATAAACTAGATACAGCAGTCAACCAATAAGGAATCCTCATCATCTTAATGATTACACACAGCTTAACTTAATTGACATAATCTAGACACAGCAGTCAGTCATTAAGGAATCTCTATCATCTTAATGGCTCACTGGCGTTACTCAGAAACCACTCCTCCTAGCATACTGCCAAGCGCCATCTTAACTTGGTTGTGGTCCTCATCAATAATTGATAAGTTGGAATTCATTATAATTTAAAGCTTCTGCTGTGCAAAAGACATGTGAAAAGAATGACAAATAAGTCACAAATTGGAAGAAAATATTGGCAAAAGATAAATCTGATAAAGGATTCAAAGCCAAAATAAAGAACTCTTCAAGCTCAACAATGATAAAACAAACAATTTTTTTTAAAAAAATGGGCAAAGACTCTACCAGTCACAGCATATTAAAAGGAACTCCACATTGTTTGTCTCTAGAAAAATCATTAATTTAAATGACCTACAACTACACACCTGTCAGAATGACCAAAACCCCAAACACCAAATTCTGGGAGGATTTGGAACAAATAAGCTCTCATTTACTGTTGGTAGAAATGCAAAATAGTACAGCCACTTTGGAAGACAATTTGGCAGTTTCTTCAAAACTAACCATAGTTTTACCATATAATCCAGCCATCACACTCCTTGTTGACTTGTTGTTTACCCAAATGAGTCGAAAATTCATATTCATACAAAAACCTGCACATATAATCTATATTATATTACTTATTCCATCTGGAGTAGCTTCATTTGTGATTGAACAAAATGGAAGAAATCAAGATATCCTTCAGTGGTAAATAAACTGTAATACATTGAAAATGAAACAGTATTCAGGACTCAAATTAACTATCAAGGCATGAGACACGGAGAAAACGAAAGTGCTTATCACTCATGTTAAAGTAGCCAACCTTAAAAAGTTGCATACTCTATGATCCCAACTATATGACATTTGGAAAAAGGTAAAATTATGGAGGCAGCAAAAAATATCAATGGTTGTCACAGGTGTTAGAAACAAGAGAGAGATGAGTAGGGAGAACACAGAGGATTTTTAGACCTGTGAAACTATTCTTTATGAGACTATAATGTTTCATATGTGTCATTATAAATTTGTCAAAACAAAATTTGAATAGACAACAGCAAGAGTAAACCCAACCCTGGTTAAAACTATGGGCCTTGGGAGATTTTAAAAACATACAATATCAAAGAACTACTAGAAATTCACTAAAATTTAAGAAATTGGTATTTACATTAGTAATCATTGCCTGCATATGCATTTTTTGAAAAATGAATGGAATAAGTCATAAGTAACATATTACTCATTTCATCTAGGATCATCTAAATCTATGTTTTATTACTTACTCCATCAATAGTCATAGTTTGCAGCCAGCATAGATCTGTGATCAACCAAAACTTGAAAATGTCACCAAGAGTCTACAACTGGCTTTCATGCCCTAGAGAGAGGTGGTCAGAATTACCTGATTAAAAAAAAATCATCCTGGAGAGCTGTAACTCTAAGAGACTAGAGAAAAACAAGACCATGGGGAAAAAAGAGGAGAAGGAGGTAGAGTAGTTTCATCTGAAAGATTCTGCATGAGGGCATTGATGCTGTGATTGGAGAAGAGGGGATAAGGTAAATGCTCAAGTCTTCACTGATGGGACGTGAATGGTGAGTACGGAGGAATTCATCAACTACAAGTATGACTCGAGTGGTTGATAGGGGTGTTAACAAGTAGGAGGAGACAGACCATAGAATGGAAGATGGCTAATTTGTTTTGGGTGTGCTGATTTGATCTGACATCAAGTAAGATACACAGCAGGCATTAATTAAAACACTCCTAAAGCTGGAGGAGCCAGCAGCACCAAGTCAGTGAAACTCTACATTTGTTGAGATTGTACAAAGACAGCAAAGTAAAAACAAAGCTTATCAGCACCAATTGTGGGAAATTCCAAAATTTAATGGGAAGGGAAAGAGGGTGTCTAAACAAGACAGAGAAGAAATAGTGGCGGCATATGGAGAACCATGAAAGTCTGGAGCTCACGGGGAGCAGAGAATTTGAACTACAAAGAAATGGTGATATGTGTTCAGTGAGGCTAGCCAAGAATCGGGTATCCTGTGGACTGATGCTAAGAAATAAGCAAACGAGAATAATAGATTCAACAACGGCTCTAACGATAACCTAGCCTACTCCAAACCCCTCAATTTTTTAATGAGAAATTGAAGTTCAGAGAAATTTGTTGTCTATTCAATGACACCAAAGGGCTGCCGCAGTCTCTGGCTGGGCACAAATCACGAGCCACCACACAGCTTGTAGTTTCAAACCGCAATTCTTTATTCCCGATCTCACCCCGGCCTTCTACAAACACGTTCTGGGGAAATCCACGTTCTCTGCCCAAATCCACCTCTCCTGGGCTTCTGTCTCCCAAATATATTGTCTGACCCTAAGAACTCAAGAGGAACTCAGGCAGCAGGATACGCCCTATTCTAAAGGGGGAACACCCTAATCTCCTATTATGCTAAACCGCCCTATTCTAAAGGGGGAACACCCTAATCTCCTATTATGCTAAACCGGGGACACCCTAAACACGGATCCGCCCTGGTCCTTGAGCAAGGTCACCTTTCAGGAGTCCTTCCACTAGACAGCATGGGAGTAGCTGGCAAGGAAATTGTCATACCTACTTGGCTGATGGCTCCCAGCAAAGGGCATTGCTAGATTTAGAGCTATGTTCTTCCATAAAAGATGAGCACTCACAAAATTGTTATTGAAATCTACAAGTGAAAACTACTGTAGGCCAGTATCCAGGGCTGTCTGTCTGTTTGTTTGTTTTCTTAAAATAAAAAAGAGTATTCACTCTTGACAAATGCACTTCAGTTTCCAGGAATATATGGACCAAAGCATCTTATCAGCTTCAATTATCAGCGTTGCCTAATTTTCAGATCTGTAAAATTTGCATATGGCACCTTATCCCATAGTCTGTCGCTCTACTCTTCTGGGCTTGAGTTCTCAAACTCTGGGATTAGACACCTGCATGGTGTTGCCTATAGCTCCCTACAGATTAACACACAGTGATAGCCTAAACTGCTACGAGGAAAGAGACCAGTGAGATGATTCATGGGCTATTGCACAGACACCAACCAAGTAGTTAAGATATAGTGTGGTGAGATTGAAAATTAGAGCAACTCCTTTGGAAAGCAGTATGAAGATTCAAAAAAAAAAAAAAAAAACTAGTTATGGAACCACCATATGACCCAACTATTCCAGTCCTTGATATAAATGATTTAAAATCAGCATACTACAGTGATGCAGCCACGTCCATGTTTATAGCAGCTCAATTCACAATAGCTAAGCAATGGAGCCAAACTAAGTACTTTCAATAGATAAATGGATCAAGAAAATATGGTATATATATATACATGGAGTATTACTCAGCCATTCAAAAAAATGACTTTGTGACATTTGCCTATAAAATGGATGGAACCACTAAGTGAAAAAAATCCAGCCCCCAAAAGTCAAAGGTCTTCTCTGATATGCAAAAGCTAATCCAAAATAAGGGGATAAAGAGTTAAAAATAGAAGAAAGATCAGTGGAATTACAAAATGAAATAAAGGAAGGAAGAAGGGATGAGATAGGAAAAGATACAAGGAATCTGACCTAAATTCCTATGTACATATATGAATATACCACAGTGATACTCATCATCATGTACATCCAAAAGACATTAATTAAAAAACAACTATAAGTAAATATCAGGAAGACCAGTGAAGTTGAGGGAAGAGTATAGGGGGAGGGAGAAAGGGAGGTAAAGGGAAAATAGTGGAGACTGAATTGGAACAATTATGTTCCATGCTTTTATAATTATGTGGGAAAGAATCCTATTGTTATGCAAAACTAAAAAGAACCAATAAAAAAAGATACAGTGTGTCCTTTATCTCTCTTTTGTATGTATATGTGACACGAGTGTTAATAGAAATGTTTAGTTTTTAATATATTGAAACTTTTATATTGGATAATTTGCCACATTGCATCATCTTGTAAGTTTAAACAATTTGGAAAGTATATGCTAAATTGTAATTCACTTTTTATGACAAAACCAAATGCGTGAATGCTTTGCAATTTCTGTAACATTATAACTTTCAACATGGCAGATGTTATGGAAATTCAACACTTTCAAAAGTTTGTAGATCATATGTTTCATAAAATGGAAACATTTGAAGGTTTCATTTGGTAATGGTGTGGTCTTTTGTTAAGGAAAGTATGTGAGTTTTGCTTTTAGTCTAAAATAGAATGTGAAGTAATAGGATTCTGCATGAAATGATCCCTCTATAAAAACAAGCTTATTCTTGTCCCACCAATTCTGAACATTTATCGTTTACAATATATAAACACAACACCCAGTGATTTTCAGGGAACAGAAACAAAAGGAAGATCCAATAAAGGATATTTTACTTTCAGTTTCCATCAATACAAAAGAAGGGCAACAGTGAAATGTTGGTGTTCTGTCATTTTGGCAGTGAATGTAGTGATGGTCTTTGGGGGAGGACACACTGATTCTCAGCAGTATTTGCTGTGAAGTGATAGTAAATATTTTGCTAAAGTTTCTCATATTTTATCATAGCCAAGATTTATATTATTGTCATATTTTAAGGTAACCATCTGTGTTAGTCAGTTTCTGTCACTGTGTTAAGCTACCTAAGATAATCAACTTAAAAGGACGAAAAGTTTGTCTTGGCTCACAATTTTGGAGGTTTCCGGCTATGGTTTGTTGGTCACCTGTCTTTGGGCCTGTGGTAAGGCAGCACACCATGGCAGAAGTGGCAGAGGAAGTCCAGAAGTGGTGGCTAGGAAGTGAAGCAGGATACAGGGAGAGGCCAGAGCCTCAGGATCACCCTCAGGACACACCCTCAATGGCCAGACTTCTCCCAATAGGCCCCACCTCTTAAAGACTCCACCACCCCCATAGCTCCAAGCTGAAGAGTAAGTCCTCAACTCATCAGCCTTTAGAAGAAGACATGTCTAAACCCCAGCTCCATTAAATGATAAATTAGAACTACCAAGATCTAACTTACAATGGTACCAACTTGTACTTCCATTCTCCACCTCACAGTTTATTTTAGGCTTAGCATAAATAGTTTTATTTCAATCAAAGAGGATAAAGATGTCAAAATACTGTACAATTTCAGATGTGAATTTAGTTAAGTTTCACAAATGTGTTAAGATTACTAATTTATTTCCATATGTTGGAATCCTAAAGGTTTAGAATTATATTCAAGTTTTAGGGAAATCAGTGTGCATGATAAACTCTGAAATCCTATCTACACAGCACTAACTTTGAAAACTGATTAAAGTACTCAAACCAAGATAGATTATCTCAAATAATAATAATTTTGTTATTTTCAAGATGTTACTGACCTCTTTGCATAAAATGAAATAAAATCCGAAACATAATTGGTCAGACACTTTGATTAAGAGATCAAAGGTTCTCCTGGATATTTCTCTGTGTTAGAAAGAAAGAAACAGCATTGGCTATTTACTTCATAGAAGACATTGTGCTAGATCTTGTGGGGTACAAAGTCCTTACCCTAAATTGTGGCTCTGGGAGCTAAGTGGTAACCTGAGCCCAAGCAGTGTTCTTATTGCTGCCCTGGTACTGATGTACCAGGTCAAATCATTTCAATCTCACATTTAATAACTTTTAAAAAATCGTAGTACATTACTGCAACAAGTACCCCAAATATAGCTCTAATTTCCTGAAAAGGGCAAAAGTTCTCCTGGAATTAACAGAACTTCCTAACCTACGATTATGAAAGTTAATTTCTTTAGGCCCTGCTAGGAAGATACCTCAAAAGGATTAGAGATTTATTTGATAGATCAGAGAATATTTTCTTTCCAAAGCCATTTCATTAATACCTTCATAAAAAATAGGACACTCAGTATATTTGGAAAGAGATCTGGCCAAGTTAAGGTGACATCATAGCTTTCAGATGGTCTATAACATTTTGATAAAAACTATAGGCTAGAGTTGGGCTCAGCAGTAGAGTGCTCATCTAGCGCATGTTCAATACTCAGCACCATATAAAAACAAATAAATAAATAAAGGTTTGTATCCAATTACAACTAAAACAAATATTAAAAAAACTTCAAGCTTTATTTAAAAAATTGGTAAGAACTAAATGTTTATTTCTTTTATGATATAAATAAAGTTGAGTAGGTAAGAAAATGGAATTGTATTTTTAAAACATAATGATATAAACACCACTTAATTACCATTATGATTTTCTAAAATTATAAAAACACAACTTCTTGAATAAAAAATCAGTTTCTTTGGAAGAAACTTAAATATTACCAAAAAATAGAAACAACAGGCAATCTCAACATTCCTATCATATTTTTACTTTTCCAGTCACTTGACTAGTCTAAAATTATAATGAAACCTTTTTGATGTTGTTGTTGTTGTTGTTGTTGTTGTTGTTTGACCAAGGATTGAATCCAGGGGCACTTTACCACTTAGCTACATCCCCAGCTCTTTATATTTATCTTATTATTCATTTTGAGTCAGGGTCTCACTGAATTGCTTAGGGTCATTAAATTGCTGAACTCATCCTGCAGCAGCCTCCCAAATAGCTGGGATCACAGGCATGTCCACCGCTGGTGGTTCCATCCAGTGTGATAATGAAACTCTTAATGGCAACCATGACCTCTGATAAGGTATCATACGGAATTAATGTAAGATGGGGTGTCTTTAAGCACCTACTGACTTAAACATACCCAAATCATAATTAAAAGGTCAAAAAAGGGTTGAGTTTATTCTTTATTTATGGTGATTATACTTTTAAAATAATCTTAAAATTATAAATGTATCATTTGACATTGATATATTTACTTATATAATATATTTATATTTATAGAGAGACAAACTAACACATATAAATAACATCCACAATAGAATACTGTTAATTAATTGTTTTTTACCTTGAAATGTTTTTAAAAATACAGACAAGCTCAGAGAACAATGTAATACATTTTCATCTACCCAACACACAGAAAAAGCAAAGGCTACTATTGTGTAACTTTTGTTTCAGATGTTTTTATAGGGTTACTTATTCCTGGACTGGAGCAGCACTATGCTTATCTTTGGGGATGCATCAAAGTCTGGTATGACCTTTGGCTGAAATAGAATTAGATGAGCTAGCTGGCAATTCATCTTGTGCTGTTTAAAATCTGAAAATGCCCTGGAGGCATGCTTACTAACTAGCCTTCTTTGTGTAAGGATGAACAGACAGATGGTTTTGAATCAGGCTTATTACACATCCTGCCATTTGCTTGTGACCTCTTGGTAAACATCTTCCTGGGGTTCCCTAACGCTAGGACAGATAATGCATATATTGATGGTTCATAATCTGAAGCTAAGGTATACCGTGCACTGAGGAATGACCTGATGGCTGTGCTTAGAAGTTTGCAACCCTGCACAGGATTACCTGCACTGTCTACTACTGTGTTGGGCCATTTCCTTTATCACCTGTGTGCTGCTGTCACATAAAAATACAACTGCTTTGGGTACTTTACATCCAAGAAAATTAATCAACTCTTTTATAACTTCTAAAATATTCCTTCAAATCTTTTAGATTTTCTACCTACATAATGACATTGCCATTTTCTACCTACATAATGACATTGCCAATAATAATTTTCATTCTCAATTTTTAAAATTATTTTCCTTTTTTGCTCTGGATAGCAATTCCAGAGCAAGGTTAAATAAACTGGGACTGTTGTCTTACTAAAAGGAATGCTTTCAACATGTCACCATTATTTATGATGCTTGCTAGATTTCCACAACTACACTTATCAGATTAAGGAGTTTTATTTCATACTTAATGTCTTTAAGGTTTTTCTTTGTCTTGTTAGTCCTGAATACTTCTTAAATTTTTTACCAATTCTTTTTTCTCTGTATCAGAAATAGTGACATGATTTTATTTTGTATTTCTTTAGTGTGATCAGTTACATCAGTTCATTTTTTTATGTTAAATTAATTTCTTTGGGGAATAAACTCAATTTCTGTGTGTGTGTGTGTGTGTGTGTGTGTGTGTGTGTATACATAAACTGATTTCCGACCAATTGTTGTATTTGGCTTGCTACTGTTTTTGTTTAAGATTTTTGTTATCTCAATAGACACGTTTGACTTGGATTTCTCTTTTTCATATTGTACTCAGAAACCAGCAAGACAATGCTCAAATATATTTCTGGTGTTTCTCACTTCATCTGATAGTTTAGTGCCTTTCCACTGCTGTTCTGGAGTTCTACCATTTCCACTGCAACCCAGGAACCCAGTTCAATAACAGCTCCAGTCATTTACTAAGGAAAACAACTACCATTAATTGTTCTCAATGATGCTGGTTATGCCCCTTATCAGTGGATTTATTATTGGCTACAACAGTGTCCTGCAGGTCCTCCTGAAGAAAACATAAGCATTTCTAATTCTCTGAAACTATTGTCTCCTTCTCACTTAGCCACATCAGCTCTGCCTCTTCGTTTAGTACACATCATATGTTCCCAGGTGTGGGTCTAGAAGATATTACAACTGCTTGTGTTGAGTGTTAATCTTATGTCACAGAAGAATGACATCCCTCTTGACAAACTGTCCCTTATCTACCAGAAGCCCTCAAGATATGTTCTCCTCCATACCCTCCTGGGTTCCTGCCAATAAAATTTACCCAGATTCTGCAACTTGTTTTACCCACAATAATTCCTCCTTTGGTTGGCCCATCCCTTCCCTCATCAAGATAGGAGAGACTTGACTCTAGTTATGGTTTTGATAGTAAGAAGTTTAAAAAATGACAGAGCCTGAAACAAGCATTGCTTTTGAGGCTTCTATCCTTGAACATGAAAGAATGCTACTTCTGCAGAGGGTGTAAGACAGAATGTGGACTCAAGACTCTCAAATGCATTTACTTAGATCTCAGGACTGGGGGCCCCACTTCTTCCCAAGTAGAGCCCTGCTTTGGCATAAGAGATAAATTAGTAACCTTCTGTCCCTATAACAAATAACTAAAATAATCAATTTATTAAGAGAGAAATTTTATTTTGGTTCACAGTTTTGGAGATACTCAGTCCATGATGAGCTGGCTCGTTTGTTCTTAGGTCTTTGGCAAAGAAGCACATTGTTCTGGTAAAGCAAAACTGCTCACCTCATGGCTAGGAAGAGAAAGTGTTGGGTCCCATAATGCCCTTCAGGAGCACACCCCCAATAACTGAATTTCCTCCCACAAGTTTCCACCTTTTAAAGGTTCAATGACCTCCCAGTTGCCAGCATTCTAGGGACACAGTATTCAATACATGAGTCTTTGGGGGACCACTTACAATCTAAACCATAACATTCAGAGACTTACCTAGTTAAAAACTCAGCTTCCCTAAAGTCTTTTCCACCTCTAAATTAAGTTCTGTGTCTAAGTCATTTCTGTTGGCCTTCTTTCAAAATACTATAAAAGAAGCTCTTTAAATGTCACACTAAATTTTTAAGTAAATATATATATATATTTAAGTTGTTAAATATATATATATTTAAGTTGTTAAATATATATACACACACACATACACATGTGTTATGTGTGTACATATATGTATATACATATGTGTGTATATATATACACAGAAATATATATATATATTTAAGTTGTTAAATATATATATATACACACACACATACACATGTGTTATGTGTGTACATATATGTATATACATATGTGTGTATATATATACACAGAAATATATATATATTTAAGTTGTTAAATATATATACACACACACATACACATGTGTTATGTGTGTACATATATGTATATACATATGTGTGTATATATACACAGAAATATATATATATATTTAAGTTGTTAAATATATATATATACACACACATACACATGTGTTATGTGTGTACATATATGTATATACATATGTGTGTATATATATACACAGAAATATATATATATTTAAGTTGTTAAATATATATACACACACACATACACATGTGTTATGTGTGTACATATATGTATATACATATGTGTGTATATATATACACAGAAATATATATATATATTTAAGTTGTTAAATATATATATATACACACACACATACACATGTGTTATGTGTGTACATATATGTATATACATATGTGTGTATATATATACACAGAAATATATATATATATTTAAGTTGTTAAATATATATATATACACACACACATACACATGTGTTATGTGTGTACATACATGTATATACATATGTGTGTATATATATACACAGAAACATATATATATATTTAAGTTGTTAAATATATATACACACACACATACACATGTTTTATGTGTGTACATATATGTATATACATATGTGTGTATATATATACACAGAAATATATATATATTTAAGTTGTTAAATATATATACACACACACATACACATGTTTTATGTGTGTACATATATGTATATACATATGTGTGTATATATATACACAGATATATATATATATATATATTTCTGTCACTTTTCTTTTTTCAAAAGTCATTGGCACTTAGCAGTAAATATCCAATTCCAAGGTCCTTATAGGTACTGTTTTCCCCAACCCTGTCAAATGCTCAATAAGTTACACTATTTTGATGCATCCTCTTTTATCTTTATCACATCCAAATTTCCTACAAATAAATGTTTTAGCAATCTTGTCTGTACAGCATGCAGAGCACTATCAATATTCCACCTAACACCAATACTATGATTCTTTTTGCAAGCAGAGTGATCTTTTTCACCAGCCCACTCCTAGGACCATCTATGTTAGGTGTGGTTCCCTAGAAGTAGACACTGCTAAGGGGATTCTTGTTACAGAGTTATTCAGGGAGTAGTCTCAGGAGAGAAGAGAAAGCAGGCCAGGGCAGGGGAACAAATGCTAAGAGGAAAATGCGTTCTTAGCTGGAGAGTGGTTTAAACCTGAGCTCACTAAAAAATATTTTTAAAAATTTTTAAAAATCAAAAATTAAAGCTCTGTGCATGAATCACCCCAAAGAGTCAGTTATCCTTGAGGTATGAGGACTAGTCTTTTGTGCCCTCTTGTCATTCAGACATTGGCTAAGGACTACCGCCAGAGGGTAGTGCTTAATTTTTTAGGTGACCCGGTCCTACTGTTTGAATATGGTTTCATCTCTTGGAAACTGAAATTTAATTCCCACTATGAGATTCTAAGAGGTGGGACCGGGTAGGACATTTACGAGGAAATGAGGGCTCTGCTCTGAGGAATGGATTATTCTACTTATGGCTTAATGGGTTATCTGCAGGATGGGTCTGCTATAAAAGCCACTTTGACTAGGTCTCTGTGAGCTAAAATGAACTTCTTCTCTTTATACTTACCCAGTGTTATTAGCAATAGAAAATAAAACCAGGATACCAGATACCATCATGTCAGGGCATTTCTTTTGAGAACAAGGGCAGCTGTGAAATGTAAGTAGGCAACACTCATGGCATGCTAGCCAAAGAAAGATTGACCCAGAGCACTGCAGGATATGCTATGGCAACACTTCAGAAGTGGGGTTACAAAGAGCTGCTACCTCTTCTATAATCAGGAAGTCACTTGCTTTGGAATTGCACTTTCTCAGCTATTATCTCTCAGTACAAAAAGGGGAAAAAAACAAACTCATACACAAGGAGCCACAACCAACAGAAAGCAATTCTGCTGCTACTATTACCTGAATTGCTGTAATGTGCTTTAAAAAATAGATACTTTCTATACTGTCTCTTAATATCTCAGTAATGTACTTCATGGTCCCTGAAACCCCCTGCTAACACAGCAAAGTGAGGAAATTTCCCCAACTCTGTATGCCAAGAGAAGCAGCAAAACAGCAAATTCACAACTTGTATGAGTGTATCAGATTGTCACCACTGTGACCTAACTGCAAGGAGCCTTGGAAACAATTTTATACTTCTTCTGCATCCTCATTCAGTTGTACTAGAAAGAGGGAGGATAGATGGTTAAACTCAATCCACCAAATGCACCTGCGTTCACTTTTTTATTATTCAGTATCTATCACCCAGTATTTAAACTTCCAAAGACATTAGCACCAACAACAGGATGATCCTAAAATGCTCCAACTTACATCCTCTCAGACTTCACATGACTGAAAATATCTTAATTTCACCTTCTGTCTCCAGTTAGTATTTAGTTTTACAGAATTACTAGTAGACAATGATTTTGCATCAACACACTGAAATTGTTCATTGTCTTGTTGCATTTATTGGAGCCACTGAGAAATCTGCTGCCGACCTAACCACCATTCCTTTTGTAAGTTTTCTGGTTTTTTCTAAGAAACCTAAATTTCCCACTTTTTGTTTGATAACCTACAATTTTTCTGTGTCTTAATCTAGGTATAATTTGTTCTTCTTTTTTTTTTTTTGAGGCCTCTTAATAGACTCTTCCAAACTGAGACCCACATTCTGTTTTAGAATATTCTCAGCCATTATCTCTTTTAATATTCCCCATACCTTGTTCTCTTTCTTTTTTTTCCTGGAATTTTATCAGCATTTGTTGATGGGATCCTTTTACTTTATTCTCTATGAATCTGTCATAATTTTCTCTCTCCATGTTTAATATCTCTCTGTGTTTTTTCATTAATCTTTTAATTCAGAAATTATTCTCCAATTCTTTAATTAGACTCTTCAGTCTTTTAGTCACATCATTAAAACTTCAGTTTGTTTAAATTTCCCTATTCTCTAAATTTTCTTTTTATTCTTTCTAGAATTACCTGTACTTTTACATGTTGTCTGGATGTTGCCTCTATAGTGTCTCAGATATTTGTATATATGCCATATTTGTTGATCCACATGCTTCTGTCTATTGCACTACTCTTGCTCATGTCCTTTATTTCTTCTTGTTGTTAATCTGCACACCCAGAGCCCACTTCTGGTCCTGATTCCCTCATCAGCTCTCCCATCCCATCTAACTCATTGCCCTCATTTTAGTTCCCTCTTCATTTATTTACCAGATGATTCCCCCTTCTTTGGAGTTGTAATATATCCCAGGGCTTGTTGCTTTTGTTGTTATTTTATTTGTGATTTTTATAGGATGATATCAAGGATTTCCTACATCTTTTGAGTCTATCACGGCAACCAAAAGCATTTTGTCATTCAATTGTTTGTCTTCTACATACTGAAGAAAAAAAATCATCTTTCCATCAATATCACAAATAGAGCTGAGATAATCAACCTATAAAGAGGATTTGGGTTCATGGTTTTAGAGGTGACAGCCCATGTCCAGGCAGACCTACTGCTTTTAGGTCTCTGGTGGAGGTTCCAACTAACAAGGGCAGAGTGCGTGTGGTAGAGTAAAATTGCTCATTTCATGGCTAGGAAGCAAAAGAGAGAAACAGGAAGAGTCCAGCACCCAACAATCCCCTTTAAAAGCACTGTCCCCAGTTACCTAAGGACCATTAGGCCCCACCTCATCCAGGTTCCACCACCTCCCAGAGACTTCACCCTGGGGATGAAGCCTTTAACAGACTTTGGAAGACATTCAAGATCCAAACTATAACAGCATCCCTGGTAATTTAAAGGACCATAATTATTAGCAATAAGACACAGGCTTTAGCTGATAGATTTCATTAACACACTCTCAATTATTACTGGTAAAATCTCATTTAGAGGCTAGGTGCATTATACACCTATAATCCCAGCAACTGAAAAGGCTGAGGCAGGAGGATCACAAATTCAAGGCCAACCTGTGAAAATTCATAAGACCATGTCTCAAAATTTTAAAAAAGAAAAAAATAGTTCTGGGGATGTAGTTCAGTGTTAAAGCACTCTTAGTTCAATCCCCAGTGCCAAAAGAAAAGGTTAAAAAAAAGAGGAGGAGGGGGAAGAAGGAAGAAATCTTATTTGGAGGTGAGGAGAATAAAATATTTATGTCAAACATTTGCGGCCAAAATGCCAATCTTATACTATTTTATGGCAAGGAAAAATAATTGCTTTTTGTTATCTAAGCTATGTTATTCATAAATAAAAAGTGAATGAGAATAAACTCAGCTTCTGGAATTTCTAATAATGTGAATATATTTCTCACATGAAGAATCATTTCAGCTTCTTGTCATGCTTTGGCACTACCCCTCAGCCTCTCCTTCTTCGCTGGTTACCCCCAAAAGTGACATCATGTGGATCTGCTTTCATCTTCACAGAGCCTTGTCTTCTTGGTCCCCAAAAAGCTGCTGATTGAGACAAAGCAGGCAATCGGATGGTATAATGCATGAGTCTGCTTAGGGCAGGGGTCCCTGGCCTGCCTCATGTTACTCCACTGAGCTTATCCTCTGGCATTCGTTGCCTGAAGGTGGGAATTACAGCCCTTCCAGATGGACATAGACCTTTCTATAGATAGAAATCCAAGGAAGGGGTTTTCCGAATTTTCTCCACATGACATCAAGACTTAATAATTTGCCTTCTTGAATACAGAATACAAGTTAGCATTCTCATGGGCCCAAGAGTTCCTTCTACCTTTTGGACCTATGGGTGCAGCAGATTATCTTTTAAGGCTGTGAAGTGTGGAGGACCTCCTGCTCATTTTCTATTCTGACCTGGATTTGATACCATTGTCTTCACTCTTGGCAGCAGTTAACTCACTATCTCTTCTTCAATCTTCTAAACACGCAATTCTCAGATGAAGTAAAAGTATCAGTACATAGGAGGACCAGCAAAGTCCTCTTTCAAATAAGTCTGTTTCTTTTGACATTAGCCAGTTACACATTCACTGCAGATGTGCTGGCATTCTAGAAAAATTTTAACAAATATGCTTAAGCCACTTTTATATAATAATAAAGAAAAGCACCATAACATAAATGCCTTTGAATGCAAAATGACAAAATTGTCATCGCTCAGTAGTGATCATTACATAAAGAATTAAATGATGTTTGAAGAAAAAAACTATACTCTGACTCACAGTGAAACACCAGGAATATTTTCTGTATCCTAAAATAAAGCTTTGAAGCAACTGAGTTCTCTGTTCTAGGGGAAACACACTAAAATTTGAAAGTAGGCTATGGGCAGTTCTTTTAAAATGAGATATGTATTTTCTTTGAAAAATTGCAATTTGAATGTATCACAACTCAGGTGTAACTCTGAGCTGTGTTTTAGAAATTATTTTTTTTTTCCTAAGTGGATTTAGCTATGCCAATCCTCCATACTAACATTTATCTTCTTGAAATGTGTGAATGAGATTGGACAAGGAGTTTCTCAACAGACACAAATAAAAAGCTGAGTCTCCTACCTACCTACCTGATCATTGATGGAAGCTGGAAGACAAACTTCTAGAAAACTGCTGTGGTCTGGTTAAGTGTCCTACAAAAAGGCTTATGTAGGGAAGGCTTGGTCCCCAGCCCGTGGCACTTTTGGGTGGCGGTGGACATTTAAGAGGTGGGGCTTAGTGGGAGGTCTTCTGATCATTGGGGACCTGCCCTTGAAGGGAATATGGGACCCTGACCTGCTCTTCTTCCTCTCTCTCATGCCTGGGCCACAAGGTGAATGGTTTTACCACAGTCCCTGCCATGATGTGCTGCCTCACCACAAACCCAAAAGCAACGGAGCCAACCAACCCAGGCCTGAAACCTCAAATTGTGAGCCAAAATAAACCTTTAGTCTTATAAATTTGATTATTTCCAATATTGTTACAGTAATAGAGAGCAGACTAAAACAGAAACGCTACACTGGGGTTGGCTACACATACCTTATATGACTCAGAGATCATTCTAGACAGAGTAATAAAACTTTTCACGTGCCAAACACGAGTGTAGATTTTGGGGTCAGTATTGTGGTCTTATCCTTGGACTCAGAGAGTCTGCTTTCCAGTGGGAGAAACAAAATATAAGTAAACCATGAATACATGCAAAACATTAATGTCAAAGAGCCCTAGGATCTATGAAGAAAATCAACAATGTGAAAAGATAAGTGGAAGTGAGAGGTTATTTAGGTTGAAAACTGAAGGACAGACTCTCTGAAGAAATGCTTCCAGGCTAGGGATTGGCTGCCCCAAACCATCCAGCCATGAGACGATTCTGTAGAACAGTCCAAGCAAATAGCATAAGTTTAGAATATTGAGTAATAGAAAGATCCATGTGATGAAAATATGTGAGCAAAGGAGAAGGTGGGGTTGTTAATGGAGATTGGAAAATGAACTGCAACTAAACCACATAGGACCTGGGCCATGTTGGGAAGACTTTGAACTTGATTTTAAATGGGACAAGAAGTCGCATAGAGGTTTTAAACAGATGATTTCCTAGATCATAGTTATATAACCCCAATATAAATTAGAACCTTCAGCTATGATAATATTTGACACTTGTATTTTCTTCATAGCATTTTATAACAGGTGTGCTTGTGAGGTTATTTTTTTTTTTAAATCTACCTTCTCCTCATAATCTCCATGAGAATAGAGAAGAGTCTTTTTTGCTCAACACTAAATATCCAGAATCTGCCCAGTGTTTACCAGATACCTGGGGGGTGCTCAACATGTAATGGTTGAATGAATAGCTAAATATTAAATGCACAATCCTTGTTAAGGTCACATGATAAAGAAATAATCCTCTCTGTATTGTGAGCACTGCACCAAGCGAATCAAAAATTGTTTTACACATCATCTAAACTTACTTTACAAAATTGTATTCAATGAGCCCCAAAGGACCCACTTTTATGCTCGTCCTAATATATTAAATCAGAGTTCAAATAAAACACAGCCCAAAGAATGTTTTTAAAATTTTTCAACAACAAATACCTACATTCCTCCACTCTAACAACTGAGTTATAGCAGGGTATAAACATGCACTGATTTTTTTTTTTTCCTGTCGGTGCTGGGGATCAAACCAGGACTTCCTCTGTGCCAGACAGACACAATTGGAGAATATCAGGCTGAGCCAATCACAGAAAACTAAAGGCTGAATATTCTCTTTGATCTCTCAATGGATACTAACCCAAAACAAAGGAGGTTGGGGATGGGAATAATAGAAATCCATTGGATTAGACAAAGGAAATGGAGAGAAGGGAGAGGGAAACGGAGGGGAAAGAGGAAAGACAGTAGAATTAATTGGACATAACTTTCCTAGCCTTGTGCTTGAGTTCATGGCCAGAGTAACTCCACATCACGTACAACCACAAGAGTGGGATCCTAAATAGAAAAAGTTATACTCTATGTATGTATAATTTGCCAAAATACATTTCTATGTCATGTATAACTAAAAAAGACAAATAAATAAATACATAAATAATTTTAAAATAATGAAATTTTTAAAAATTTCCTACACACACACATTAAAACAGTGTCAGGACCTCACAGGTAGTGTTTTGGTATCTCTTGTTTTATATGGTGAGAGTACTAAAATTGCTTTTGTCTGTAACAGCTAAAACTGCAAATAAGAGGACTAAAAGGATTTTATGGCTGTTTCCTTCAAGTAATTCTGTCCTGGTTAAAATCATTACAGATTAAAATTTTGGAACAATAAACCTGGTGGCCTGGTTCAAAGGCTCTGCTCTCAAGGTATTCAGAACCACTCTTATTTTGTACTAATGTATTTTAAGGCTATAACCCTGCTTAATCTTGAATGCAGTTCTTTTCTATAACTAGGAGACCATTTCATCTGTTCAGTATGCAAGCACATCAGGATAACCTAAGGCATCCTTGAGACCTTTGGGGAGATCCATAATGTCTCTAAATTACCTCCTACTGAACCTTGGAGTATTACAGACCAATATTTTGCTTTACTGGTGGAGAAATTCTAAACCACAGCTGTATTGCATACTTAAAAGAAATTTGCTGTTTTGCAGAACCTGTCCAAACTGACCCCTAATTTATAGGTTATTGTTTCTTCTTAATGTAAACTATAACCCTTTTATAACTAAAAGCTGAAACTCACATCTTTAATAAAACTTTAAAGTGACTGTATCCCTAGCATGGCCCACACTGCAGACTTTTAGTCATCTGCACTATTGGGAAATATTTACTATTGGGTAAAGTCAGTTGAGATCAAAACATTTTGCCAAGTGATAAGTATAACATTATAGTTATAAATAAAAAGCTATTAAAGTTTGAGATTTCAAAAAATCACAAAAAGTAAATATTATTCAAGACTTTTAACATTTCTGTCACTTTAAAAATTATTAATTATGCTACAATTTTAGGAGTATAATAGACTTTTTCAGGAACAAATGAGTATTTATATAAGCCACCTACCTTTTTCTTGAATAGCTGTGATATTTTTACTAACCTATAAATTCTAGGATTTTCATACATAGAATAAATATGAAAATTGGAATATAACTATGAGAAAAATGGATTACTTATTTTCTTCTTTTATTTTGAAGGTTTTTTCTTTAGTCACTGTAGAGTCAGTAACACAACAGTTCATTTGTAAAGACAGGCAATGCCAAATGATTGTTTTTTTTCTATGAAAGGGAAATTCTAACTATTAAACTTTAAGGAAAAATATTCCAATTCAGGCTTATTTAGTCACCTCTGAGTCATTTTTCCTAAAGACAAAGTTATAAAATTTTGACCAAGGCTAGTTGCAGCTACAGATTAAACACCTCAAGACATAAAAGATTTTTACATTCATAAGTAATCTTTTGAAAGAAGTGGGAACTCTAAAAATGCTAGAAGCCTTGTATGGAGAGACTCAGCTTGCCCTCTGGTAAAAAGGGCAGTGTGCCAGCTTTCCATTGCTGGGGGAAATACCTGACGTAACTTAAAGAAGGAAAGAATTATTTGGGCTCTTGGTGTCATAGATTTCACTCTAAGGCCCTGTTGCCGCTGGGCCTGAAGCAAGGCAGTCTATCACGGTGGGGAGTGTTTGTCAGAGGAAGCTGCTCCCCTCATGGAGGCAGGGAAATGAAAGAAAGGGCCTCTTTGAAGGGCATGTCCCAAGTGACCTAAGTTCCTCCCACTAGGCCCCTCCTCTAAAAAGTTCCACCACCTCCCAATAGCAACACAGCTGGGGACCAAGCTTTTAATACATGACTTCAAGGGAACGTTTGAGATCCAAACCCTGACAGGTGGTCTGCTTAGAACTTCATACCTTTTACTATCTGCTGTCCAATCTCTTTGCTTGTACTGGGGAGACCAAGCAAGCTGCAAGCCCACTGTCCTGTCCTTCCAGAGTGGCTGCCAAACCAGGCTTCGTCTGCTCAGCACCTGTGACTGAATCACAGGTGATGGAAGCAGGGTTAGGAAACCTGTCCACAGGGCAGCAGGTCGCCTGAGGTGAGCTAATGATACAGCCAAGAGCTCAGTCATTTTCTGTCTTTGTTTTGTTTTAGTTTAGTTTGTTGTTGTTTTGTATTGTTTTGTTGAGTACCAGGGATTGAACCCAGTACCAGGGATTGAACTCACTTAACCAGTGAGCCACATCACCAGCCCTTTTTGTTATATTTTACGTAGAGTTGCCTAGGGCCTCAGTAAGTTGCTGAGGTTGGCTTTGAACAAGCTATGCTCCTGCCTCAGCCTCTTGAGCCACTGGGATTATAGGTGATTACCTCCACAATTTATCTAACCACTAATGTGTTATTATAATTTATTTATTTCCACAGTTGTATATTTTATTGTACTAAATTTTCATAATTTATTAATCCATTCTACAGTTTAAAACTATCATTAGAAAAAAATTATTTGTATAGTTGAAAAATATCATAACTCCTGGTACATTCATTCAAAGTCTTCTCCCTGGCATACCTATGAATGAAATTGCTGGACTTCAAGAAATGCCAGATTTCAAACTATACTACAGAGCAATAGTAACAAAAACAGCACGGTACTGGTACCAAAACAGGCAGGTGGACCAATGGTACAGAATAGAGGACACAGAAACCAATCCACAAAATTACAACTATCTTATATTCGATAAAGGGGCTAAAAGCATGCAATGGAGGAAGGATAGCATCTTCAACAAATGGTCCTGGGAAAACTGGAAATCCATATGCAACGAAATGAAACTGAATCCCTTTCTCTCACCATGCACAAAAGTTAACTCAAAATGGATCAAGGAGCTTGATATCAAATCAGAGACTCTGCATCTGATAGAAGAAAAAGTTGGCTCCGATCTACATATTGTGGGGTCGGGCTCCAAATTCCTTAATAGGACACCCATAGCACACGAGTTAAAAACAAGAATCAACAAATGGGACTTACTCAAACTAAAAAGTTTTTTCTCAGCAAGAGAAACAATAAGAGAGGTAAATAGGGAGCCTACATCATGGGAACAAATCTTTACTCCTCACACTTCATATAGAGCCCTAATATCCAGAGTATACAAAGAACTCAAAAAATTAAACAATAAGAAAACAAATAACCCAATCAACAAATGGGCCAAGGACCTGAACAGACACTTCTCAGAGGAGGATATACAATCAATCTACAAGTACATGAAAAAATGCTCACCATCTCTAGCAGTCAGAGAAATGCAAATCAAAACCACCCTAAGATACCATCTCACTCCAGTAAGATTGGCAGCCATTATGAAGTCAAACAACAACAAATGCTGGCGAGGATGTGGGGAAAAGGGTACTCTTGTACATTGCTGGTGGGACTGCAAATTGGTGTGGCCAATTTGGAAAGCAGTATGGATATTCCTGGGAAAGCTGGGAATGAAACCACCATTTGACCCAGCTATTGCCCTTCTCGGACTATTCCCTGAAGACCTTAAAAGAGCGTACTATAGGGATACTGCTACATCGATGTTCATAGCAGCACAATTCACAATAGCTAGACTGTGGAACCAACTTAGATGCACTTCAATATATGAATGGATTAAAAAATGTGGCATTTATACACAATGGAGTATTGCTCAGCACTAAAAAATGACAAAATCATGGAGTTTGCAGGGAAATGGATGGCATTAGAGCAGATTATGCTAAGTGAAGCTAGCCAATCCCTAAAAAACAAATGCCAAATGTCTTCTTTGATATAAGGAGAACAACTAAAAACAGAGCAGGGAGGAAGAGTATGAGAAAAAGATTAACATTAAACAGGGATGAGAGGTGGGAGGGAAAGGGAGAGAGAAGGGAAATTGCATGGAAATGGAAGGAGACCCTCATTGTTATACAAAATTACATATAAGAGGATGTAAGGGGAAAGGGAAAAAAAATCAAGGGAGAGAAATGAATTACAGTAGATGGGGTAAAGAGAGAAGATGGGAGCGGAGGGGAGGGAGGATAGTAGAGGATAGGAAAGGTAGCAGAATACAATAGTCACTAGTATGGCAATATGTAAAAACATGGATGTGTAACCGATGTGATTCTGCAATCTGTATACGGGGTAAAAATGGGAGTTCATAACTCACTTGAATCAAATGTATGAAATATGATATATCAAGAGCTTTGTAAAGTTTTGAACAACCAATAAAATAAAAAAAATAAAAAATAAAAGAAATGCACATGTCCTACCTTTCAAGTCAATGCCCAATGGTTTTCCAATGTGATCATACAAATCTTTTCAATGGACTGTGATTATGAAATACACAATACAATTTGACTGGCTATTCCATGAATGAGGATATACAAAAGGCCAATAAGCACATAAAGTACGTAGTCAACTTTATCAGACATTAGGAAAACACATATTAAAACCACAATTCAGTAAAATCCATCTACCGAATGTCTAAAAATTTTTGAGGCAGAAAATAATAAGACCACAGATTAATCAGAATTACACACTGCTGGTAGGAATAAAAGTTGATATGACTACTTTGAGATTACTTTGGCAGTATTCCCTCAAACTGAACATATCATATAACCCAGCAATTCCACACACACACACACACCCAAGAGCAACTTATTCATTTACCAAAACATAAGGGCAAGGATATATTTAGTAGCATAATTCCTAATTGTACCAAAATAAAAATTATCCAAATGATTATCAACAACAGAGTGTATAAATGAATTCTGCTGTTTTTCCATAGTATAAGATGAACACAATGAGAAGGATCAAAGTACAGCTGCACACAAGAATGAACCTCAAAACACAGTATTGAATGAAAGAAGTCAGGCATAAAGAAGGCACACTATGAGATTCTGTTTGCATACAATTCAAAACCAGGACAAACTCCTCCGTACTGTGAGAAGACAGGAAAGGGATTTCCCCCTGGAGAGGTACAGTGACTGGGAGGGTCCCCAGGGAGTTCCTGGGGACTGGTAGTGCTGTGTTTCTTGATCACTGCGCTGGTGACCAACATGGTAGTTTTTGAAAATTCATCCATCAGTAATACTTGTAATTGGAATGCTTTTCCCTACTGTCTTATCTTTTGATAATTTTTTTAATGTCATAGAGATTTAATTCAAGAGTGTTCTTGTAGCTTTAAAAGTTAAGAAATAATGTATAGTCATTTGAATGGAAACGTTTAAGGGAATTTTTGCCATGAAACAGATTTTATTGTTATTTTCTCTGAAGTGAACTAACATATTTAATAGAATAGAGTGGTTATTGAGGCAAATGCTTATATCTAACAAAACCTCCTCCTCCCTTACATCTTTATTACATTACTACACAATAAACACTTGATTTTAAGAAAAACATGTTCAAGATGGTAATAACAAAACTTTGCATTACACCTCCTTGTCTGAGAAACCAAAAGTCAGGCAGAACAAATAAAAATAAAATTATGGATGAGGAAAATCTTAACACCAACTTTGATTGTTCAATACATATTTAAATATCTCCCTTTCTGAAGTATGTGTCTGTCATTAGACTTAAATTTTTTAGTTGCTGTTAGGGCCCAGAAGTGACGTAAGCCATACAATGAAATATTTAGCAATTAAAGGATCTGTGCAAAAATATATCCCCAGTTAATAATACATAGGATAAATGCATTTCTTCTTTTTAAAAGAAAAAAAGAGCATTACTTGAAGATCTAAAAACAGAAGCACGAAGGATCTTATGTCCTTCACTTATGTCATACAGAAGTCCATATCTTTAATGAGTGTGAATTAGTTGTGCAGTTGTGAGAAATCAAGTATTGAACAAAACTATTCATTTTGACAAAATCCTGTAATCAAAGTGTTGAAGGGTTTTTCTCAGGAATTATTTCTATTCCTGTAATATTATTTGCATATTTATGTAAGGCTCTTATATTTTACTTTATAACATAATTATGTGCAAAATAATTATAGCATACTTAAGACAACCATGTTTATTATCTTACTCCCCATCCCTTCCTAAAGTCTGCTTTTAGTGTAAGATAAATCTTCATCACCACTAAGCTTTCTCTTAAGACTGTTAGTAGTAGATCCCATTCTACTAATCCAAACCCTGGTGACTACTAGTCTGCTTTCTATTCTACTATGTGCATTTTTTAAAATATCATACAACAAAATAATGGAGTATGTAGACTTCTTTGTCTGGCATCTTTTACTTAGCCAAATGTTTTTAAGATGCATGTAGGTTATTGGGTATATTGATAGTTCGTTCTTTTTTTTTTTTGCAAAATAGTATCTCATTGTATGGGTTTCCTCGCCATTACCAGGGGTAGACATTTGGGTGGTTTTCACTTTGGATCAACTATGAATATTATGGATAAATATGCTATGAACATTTGCATATAAATATTTGTGTACATTTGTCACTTGACTAAATACCCAGAAGTGGGCGTGTTGTGTCATATGATAAGTATACCCTTAACTTTTAAAATAAAAAACTACCATAGTGTGTTGCAAAGTAGACTGTAATATTTTGTTTTCTCACCAGCAATATATGAGAGTTTTAGTTTTTTCAAATGCTTGATAAACCTTGGAATTGCCTGCATTTTAAAATTTGCCATTTTAGTGAGTAGAAGTAGTTCATTGTAGTTTAAATTTGCATTTGCTAATGATATTGAACATGTTTGCATGCACTTTTATGTCATTTGAATATCTTCTGTGATCAAATTTCTCTTCAAATCTCTTATGCATTTTCAAAAATTTGAAATTAATAGTTTCTTATTAATGAGCTATATAGGAGTTGTATATTCTGAACAAAGCCTTTTATCAGATGTATGTTTTGCAAATATTTTCTCCCAGAATGTAGGTTGACTTTTTATCATTCTTAATCATGTTTGAAATTTTCTCCTCTAGTAGCTTGTTCATGGAAGTTTATATAGTCCACATAAAAATAGACTGATATTCAACACAAAACATTCTATCCAACTTCATTTTTATTGTCTTCGTCACCTGTTGTGAAACACAAAATAAAGTGCATAGTGTCATATGCACAGGGTCACCATGACCAGAGTGATTTGATTTATGCTCTTCATGAAAACAAAGGGAAAACTGCTTATGGCCAATATATTTGGAGTCAAGCATAAAACAGTAAAAGTTCCTAGGCTACATGAAGACAGAGCTTCTTATGTTTGCCTGAGTGGCAGGGAATTGATAGGAGCCCTGCTTTTCCCTCATTGTGCATATCTTTCCTTTTGAAGGAGAAACTCTCTTTGGTAAAGTATAAATAATGTTCAGCTAAATCAAATTTAAATCAAGACCTTAATGGAATTGGAAATATTCAGGTCATCACCAAATGGAGAGCCAAAAGTTCCCAATGGCTTCTACCACCAGAGTTAACTTTACTGCTTTAGGTTCTGTCAATCATATAAATATTTTTCTTGATGACTTTAACTTCGTTGCTTTAGGTTTTTGCTTTTGTTTGTTTTGTGTTGTGTTTTGTTTTGTTTTCATTTCACTTCTTCTATTAACTCCTGTCAGACATGCACCTAACTGGAACTTTAAGAACATTAGAGAACATGAGCATCTGAAAGATGATTTCCTACCACATGCAGCAAGTTCAAAGTTAAAATGACACTTAGCAAAAAACTATGTCATTTAAAAATAAAATGTACGTTTATGGGAAATTTTATATAGTTTATTTCTAGATTGCCAGATTATTTCCAGGGTTACTCTTCCTTGCAAAATTCTTTAAACACCTCAATCAGCCTATACACAGACTAATATCTCAATAAGTGCCTTACAAAGTCACAATCTGAGTGTTACTAATTTCTCTGTTTTTTTTCTGCATCTTTTATCAAAATAGCTAATTCTACACTATTCTATACATATCTTCATGCATCTCAACTTGATCGTTATTGTAAATGGCCCAAGAACTGGTTCTTAGCACCCCTGCTATATAATAGCTATCTGAAAATCTAAAGGTGTGGCAAGCAGCAATAAAAGGAAGATATTTCATCATGCGTGTGAGAAAGAAGATAAACTAGCTTATCTCCACAATGAGACGAGTTAAATTGTTGAGTGATGATGTGTTTGTATTCATTTTGGAACTCTGATGTCCATCATCCACAAGTTGAAAACATGGTCAGAGTTGCTCCTTCTCCCCTTGTCCAGAATGCCAAAGACTTCACATTAGATGTCCTCATCTTCTTTAACTTTTCAAGATAATTATCTGAGAGTATCCCTGCTGGTATTCTGTGTCTCTTTTGTCAGTAGAAACTTTTTACTCCCTTAGGTTAAAACTGGGCAACACAAGGTCTACAGAATGTAGATGCTCCGTGAAAACTGATCATGAAATAGATTTTTAGCTTTGCCTTTCTCTTCTAAAAAGTATTTCCCTACTCAACTCCTACTTCCAGATGTTTTTGTGTGAATTTCATGATGGGAAGGGATTGTTTAAATTTTGAAACATTTAAAATCTTATGAGAACCTCTCTGTTTCTCTCTCTCTAAATCAGAATTGGACCTGGACTTGGCCAGATTCCTGTGGCATGGGCCCTTCAAAAGACAAATAAAATATTATGGCCTTCCCCTTAAAGAGTCTTTAAGCTACCCAGAAACTCAAAAAGAGTCACAGCTACATATTGGCCAAGTTCTGATTGTCAGGATAGAAAACATTTTTCAAATTCTTTTTACCATGTTTGGCGAGTTTTGTTGAACATCCAGAATAAAAGCACCACCCAGGTTCCTTGCACTCTCTGAAATTACTTTTTATACCCAAGATGCAAACGGGAAATTTTTACATTGTGAAAAACATATGTAAGGGTAAAGATTCTTAGAACTAAATTAACTAGAAATCAAATATGTGACTAATTTGTTACTTAAAAATCAAATTTGGGATTTGCACAAAATTGGGGGAGTCTTCTTTAATAGGCTTTTCATTTCATGCAATATGTAACTAAAATTTACCCATTTGTAGTATTGGGGAAGCAAAATATTAATACTCTTTCTTGGTTTAAAATCTAATATTAACTCCAATATTTCTTGATTTTTAAGTCAGCTTTATTAAAGAACTAACTTAAAGGGCACAGTTGCACTTGTATTAATATATAAATGTGTGTGTGTGTGTGTGTGTGTGTGTGTGTACATATAAACTTCAGAAGCCATCAACATAAAGAGTATATCCATCAAGACTGGTGGGGCTGTAGCTTGGTGGCAGTGCACCTGCTTAGAATCAGAAAGTTTGGATTCAATCCTCAGTACCAAAAAAGACTAAAAAATGAAATATGTCCAATCCCTCCCAAAAGGTTGCTAATGTCCGACTGCTATTCTCTGTTTCCCCACAATGGGCTTTCCTCCAACCTCAGACAACCAAGCATCTGCTTTCAGTGATGGATTCATTTTTACTTACTAGAATTCTTCATATTTAGAACCATACAATATATCTTCTTTTTTGTCCACATTCTTTTCACTCAGAATAATGACCTTGTGAGTCATCCATTTGCTGCATGTACAGTAGTTCTTTCCTTTTTACTGCTGAGTATTATTCTACTGTGTGCATGTTTCTCAAGTTGTTTATACATCCAGTTGTTGAAAACTGAATATTGGGACTGCTTCTTCCTTTTGCCTACTACAATTAAAGCTGATATGAATATTTGTCTTCAAATATTTGTAGAAACATTCACTATCATTACTCTTGGGCAAATACCTAAGAATGGGATGACTGGATTATCAGATAGGTGTATGTTTAACTTTTCAGAAACTGCCTAGCTGTTCACTTACATGGTACTACCATTTCCCATTCCAATCAAGACTTTATTAGAATTCCAGTTGCTCCACATAATTTCCAACACATGACATGAATTGCCTTTGTACTATAGCAATTCTAATGGATGTATAATAGTATCTTAATAAGGTTTTAATTTACATAATGAGAAGAAATATTTCAAAACCACTTTTGGTGTCATATCTAAGAAATTTATAGTCACATAATTTCCCCCTAGAAATTTTATAGATTTAGATTTTATATGATTTTTGACATGGTGCCAGATATGGAGAAAAGTTTGCTCATTTGCATATGAATATCCAATTTTTCCAGAAGTTTGTTGAAAAATCAATTCTTTTCCCACTGAAGATTCCTTGGCACCTTTGTCAAAGCTCAATAAGTCACATATGTGTGAGTCTATTTCCGGACTCTTTATTATGCCTCATCATCAATATATTTGTATACTTTTACATTATGACCATAGTGTCCTGATTACTATAGATTCATAACAAGTCTTCAGGTCAGGCAGTGTATGTTTTCCAAATTCATGATTCTCTTCCAACATGTTCAAGGTATATTAAGTCTTTTGCATTTTAATGTGAATTTTAAAAACAGCTTGTCAATTTGTCTTTTGTGCTTTGGACTGAAATCACCTTAAGTCTATATATTAATTGAGAGAGAAATGGCATCTAAATAATATTGAGTTTCTCATCCATGAGCACAGAATTTCTCTCCATTTATTCAGGTCTTTATCAATTTTCCTCAACAATGTTTTGTATTTCCAATACCAGTCCAATGTTTGGAACTCAATAGTAATTCAGTTATCTTGTTGAATTGAACTGACATAAATCTACCATAAAATAAATTAAACATTCAACTTTTAATAAAAGCATACACTGTACAATTGCCCTGCTAAAATCATTTCCAATAACTAAGATAGTTAACCTTTAGGCTGCCAGGCTTGGTGGCACACACCTGTAATTCCAGCCTCTCCAGAGGTTGAGGCAGGAGGATTTTGAGTTCAAAGGCAGCCTCAGCAACTTAACAAGGTCCTAAACAACTCAATGAGACCCTGTATCTAAATAAAATACTAAAAAAGGTCTGGGGATATTGCTCAGTGGATAAAGTCCTCTGCTCCGGGTTCAAACCCTGCTACTAATATATATATATATATATATATATATATATATATATATATATATATATATATATATATATATAAGTTTAGACTTATACAACTTCATACTAATTAGATAAATCTACTTGGACAATCTTAGTAAAATCAATATTTCTTTACTTTTGGCATCATTACCAAAGTTTTTGCCGGTTTGTGTTTTCAATTACCTTTTGGGTTTGTTCCAATTCCCATCTTAATTTCTTTCTTTTTTTCTTTTTTCTTTTTGGTGGTGGGGGTGAGAAGCTATATAGAATTAGCTTTCCTTTATATAAATCTCATTGGTATTTCTCCTTTTATTATATTCTGACAACCAATATTCACATCCTCACTCATTCTTTCCTTCTATGCTACATAGTTTCTGCTTAAATAATTCAATGACAGCTTATTATCAGATGACACTATTCATTAATTCATAAAACAAAACTTAAATCACTAAGCTATAGTATTACTTATGAATAGAGAACAGAGGAGGCTGGGAAAATTTGATATCAGATTTTTTTATTTAGCCCCAAAACCCTGAGCTATATTTTCTAAATTGAAAAATCATCTAAAAGAAGAAAGACTACAAAGTAGTTATAGTCCTCTCATGTCTTACATTAGGATTAAAGTTTAGAGATAGACTGGAAGAACAGATTATCTAAACTACTTAGCTTTATAAACTGACGTATATTATAACCAATTGTATACTATATCTAAAGGTATTACTACCAATTATATACAAACTATATGTTAGAATCTTTTTATCCAAGATTTCATAATAAAAAACAGAGGGGCTGGGCTTGTGGCTCAGCAGTAGAGCATTCACCTCACACATGAGACGCCCTGGGTTCGATCTTCAGCAACACATATAAATAAATAAATACATACATACATAAATAAATAAAATAAAGGTATAAAAAATAAATAAAAAGCATAAATAGATGAGAATAAACTATTAAGCAAATAATCAAGATTTGTTTATTTTGAACCTACTAAGTGAAAATAGTATTATGTTCTATCTTCTTATTCTTTTAAAGAATAATTTTATTGTTTCCTTTCAAGTAGTTTTATCTATGTTACTGAATGTCTGTTTTCAGAGTTATTTTAATTAAATATTGAATCAACAAAATATGCAGCATCCTGTTTTAGAGAAATTACTCCCAGCTGGGACTAGAAAGCTTTGTTGTCATCTAAAGACAGTAGTAACATATTATAGAAGAGAAAGGAGAAATTGTCAACAAATCTGTTGAAAGCTATTTGACAACTGATATGGTTTACTCTAAAATTACATCACTTCAAAAATCCAAAATAACATCTAATTTTATATGACAATTTTCACTCCTTATCAATGTCTGTGGGATTCTAAAACCACGTCAAGGTCAAGATTTAGTTATTGGCCTAACAGTGGTCAACATATCCCTTTGTCAACTAATAAAACAATGCAGGGAGGGAAGTAAGCTGATTAATTTTTGCTTAGCCTGAAAAGAGTAAGTGAATTAAAGTATTACATAAAGGGGGAAAAAACCTAAAACAACATTTCTCAGAGCATGGTCAATGGCCACCATCAGCAGGATTGTCTGAGAGGACTCTAAAATCTGCATTTAAAAAAAAAAACTCACATGATATTCTTACCATTATAATGTGGGGATCATTTATTATTCTGAAGGTGTGGGCTTAAACCATTAGCAAACAGGAAAAGCAGGTGGCACTTCTTGTAGAATATACACGGTGCACAGTGAACAAGAGGAGAGTTGGAGGAGAAATCTGCACGGCCAACTGTCATATGTCAATGAAAATACAGAATTTGTAGCTGAAATTTAAGAAACTGCTCCTTTTACATGTTAAAAGGGTTATGGCAGAAAGTAAAGAGAAGAAGGCACAGGTCTGTTATGGAAAAAGTCTGCAAAGGAATGGCCAGAATTTTCTACAGGTTGTGTGACAGTGGCAGTTCATTCTGAATTGGTGAGGTAAAGTCACATAGGAATGAAGAGCAAGAGAGTTAAGCCTTGAGATAGCACTTATCTTCTTAAATATGGCAGAATATGATAAAAAGCAGTTTGAAGAATTTGATCTGGCAACAATATAATGAATTATGTTATATAATTATAAATAAAATGATAGTAATTTCAAACCATTATTATAATTAATATATTTTAAATAATACTATTTCATTTATTATGTTAGTTGTAATATTATATTGTATATATATATATTGTATGTATATATATATATATATATATCACTATAATAATAGTGACATAATTTTATAAATAAATAGTATATATAATGATAAAGGGAAAAACAGAGATGGGAAATTTAGCTATCTAATAGCTAAATGCATTCATTGTAGGAAAACATAGTCCTAGATTTAGTTGTTTGGGGCTCTATAGGAAGATGGGAGTAGTGGAGTAAGAAGAGTTAAAACCATAAGAGGAAAGTTTGTAGAAAATGTTCCAAACTTCCAATCCTCTGAGAGAACAGGCCTAGGGTGCTCCAAATGGTTTCTTAGTTTTCCCCCATAGAACGAGCCTCAGTTACACATTAAGAATAATCCACTGCTGCAGTTTGGATCAGAAATGTTCCCCAAAGGTCACGTGTTTAGTCCCCATCATGGTGCTATTAAGAGGCTGTAGACACTTTAAGAGGTGGGGCCCAGTGGGAGGTCTTCTGATCCTTGGGGATGTGACCTTGAGCTAGATATTAGGACCCCCAACTCCTCCTCTTCCTTTCTGTGTTGTTCTCTGGCCATGAGGTGGATAGTTTTGCTCTACCATGTGATCCTGCCATAATGTGCTGCCTCCTAGCATGCCCAAAGGAAATGGTGCCAATCAGTAGTGAATCAAAACCTCCAAAACCATGAACCCAAAATAAACTCTTCCTTTTATAAGTTGATTGTCTCGGGTATTTGTAATGGAAAACTTTGCCTTCACTTGTTTTGTTTTTGCTGTTGTTGTTGCTGTTGTTTTTTTGGTTTGGTTTTTATTTTGATTTCTTCCCATCTTTTCCTTCTTTTACACTTCATTATGTTGGGTTTTCTCTGAAAGATTTTTTTTTTTTTTTAGCAACTTGGTAATATAAAATAAGGGATGCTTGTAGAAAATATATCTGAGAAATCCCTACTCTTACACAGAATTAAATTGAATCAGTTCTCCAAAGTACCCAATATGCAAGTCATAATTTATTCAACACTTCTTTGTCATTCATAAAATATAAATTATTATGCATAACATATAACACATATGATATATTATGTGATAGATGATTCATTAATAATATAATTTTATATCATATACATATAACTACATACATTATTATATACTATATCCAGAAATTAAAATCACCATGCTTTTTACCCATCTCCAGAAATTCATTAGTGGCCCTTATAGTAGTCAAGACAGGGCTTATGCACTAGTCCCTAAGGAATATGGTCCAGAATATGTTATAGGGAGAAAAACTACCTATGATAGCTAAAATATTCATAAATAAAATGTCAATAGTAGCATATTTAGGGTCTTAACATTTAAAAATCTTGCTAGATGAGGATCTAGCACATAGAAAAGATGTGCTTGGGGGATAATCAGGACTTAGAATAGAAAAGTTAAAAAGATGAAAGAGAATATAAATAGACCTGCCTTATTAGTTTATGATTCTTTATCTTTTCAATACAAAAGTATGCTAGGCTGATAAGACTTTATTATTATTACTATTTCCTGTCTTCAATGCCCTTTCATCTTGTCCATTGGCCTATTCTCTCTCTCTCTTTCTCTCTCTCTCTCTCTCTCTCTCTCTCTCTCTCTCTCTCTCTCTCGTGTGTGTGTGTGTGTGTGTGTGTATGTGTGTGTGTGTGTGTGTGTGTGTGTGTGTGTGTGTGTGTGTGGTGCTGGGGCCTTGTGCATGTGAGGCAAGCACTCTACCAACTGAGCTATATACTCGGCCCTCCATTGGCTTATTCTATAAGTCTTTTTTTTTTCTTAATCAAAGTAGATGTTAGAAATGGGAAAATAAGTCTTCAAGATAGTTGTGAAGACAATGAGGCAAGAGGATTCCAGTGGTGAGGGCAACCAGGCTAGGCGGCAGGATGCTTTTGCCCAAACCACCCTCTTTCCTTCCATGCTTTCCTATTTCAAAACTTCCACCTTTTAAACAAATTCTTTCTTTATAAATTAAAATAAGACTTTTTATTGGTGTTAAGGCAGTAGTATTTTTACACAAGCACCAAGGTTCTGAATACTTAACATATTTCAAAACTTTGATAATCCAAACCTACTTTTCCACCATTAAATTAAGGATATTTATTTAGAATGAATAATATCTAACAAATGTGCATTTTTTGCTTTAATATCTCATTTTAGGTTTGCAACATTTCTTTCAGAACTTGTTCAGTTCTGAAAAATCTGCAGGAGATATCACAACAGCTAAAATTCTTCATCGCATTTCATGGCCTCTAACTTCATTGCAAAGCTACCAATTTTAAGGTGACAAATTATGTGTTCTAAAAGTATTTGAAATTATAACAGTGAATGGTAAAATAACAGTATACCAGCCACCAGAGTACCTTGAGGTTACAATTTCTATAATCAATAGATAGCTGTTGTTTAAATATGAGGTGTCTCCCAAAAGCTCATGAGGGAGACAATGCAAGAAAGTTTAGAGGTGAAATGATTGTGTCAACCTAATCATAGCATTAAATAATTTAACCTGATCATAGCATTAATCCGATAGAGGTTAATTGGATAGTAACTGTAGGCAAGTGGGGTGTGACTGGAGGAGGGAGGTCCCTGAGGATGTGCCTTTGGGGTGTATATTTTGTCCTTCTTGAGCAGAGGTCTCTCTCTCTTTCCCTGCTTCCTGGTACAGTGTTTTGAGCTGCTTCCCTCAGCCAGCCTCTCCTATAATGATGTTCTTTTTGTCTCATCCTTTGCCCCAAATAATGGAATCAGTTATCTATGGACTGAGACCTCTGAAACTGTGAGCCCCAAAATAAACTTTTCCTCCTCTAATTGTTCTTGTCAGATCTTTTGGTTACAGCTGAAAAAAATAAAGCTGACTAAGACAATAGCACAATGCCCAAGATACTGCTAAAGTGGCACCACATGACAGTACTGCAAATGCAGTTCACAAGTCACTTAAGAGACCAGCCTTTCTTTCAACTTTTTTATTTTTTTTTAGAGAGAGAGAGAGAGAGAATTTTTAATATTCATTTTTCAGTTTTCGGCAGACACAACATCTTTGCTTGTATGTGGTGCTGAGGATCGAACCTGGGCCGCACGCATGTCAGGTGAGCGCGCTACCGCTTGAGCCACATCCCCAGCCCCTCAACTTTTTTATAAGCCACAGGTAAAACACATTATCTCATAACTCAAAAAGAAATATTTCATTAGTATGTTATGTGGTTATCAATTTACAGGGTTCAAATTCCCATAAAAATATAGCCAACACTCGACACTTGGATTAACTCTTCAGGAAAAACTATATCATACCCGGTGTCTAGTTTTGAGATTGGCTACAAATAAAAAATATTGTCTCTAGTTAAAAAAAATGATCTAGGGCTGGGGTTGTGGCTCCGCAGTAGAGTGCTCACCTAGCATGTGTGAGGCCCTGGGTTGGATCCTCAGCACCACATAAAAATAAAATAAAGATATATATATATAAAAAAAGAAATATAGGTTTTTTAAAAAATGATCTAAATGTTTTAGAATTCCTATGAAAAGAAAGCATATAATGATTCATTATATTAACACCTTTAGATGATATAAGAAGCAAAGTATGTAAAAGTCTTTCAGAAAAGACTTTGGGGTTCTCCACACATCGGGAATTGGAACTCCATTCTTGCTGCCTTTGCCCAGGATGTCCATTTGAGGCACTGTTGCTCAGTAAAAAGAAAAAATAAGAAAGACAAAAACACAATTGCCTCACTGTTATTCTGCTATGAGCTATAATAGTTCTGGCAGTGAGTATTATGACATATAAAAATAGGAGTATATTCTGCTGTAATTTTTACTTATCCTAATGTTTCCTTCAGTTCAAAACATTTATTTGTTTGGGGTGTGAACCATAATATTTTAACCAAAAAAATATTTTATTTTCACATTTCTTAACCAAGAATGGCCTTTGAAATTCTGATAATTTGGCAAAGGTAAAAGTAAATTTGGCTGACTTTGTAGTTATTGTTTATTTTCTGAACAAAAATAAATACAGAGACTGTGTTGACTCTAAAGAAGCTTCATTTCTCTATAATTATAGTCACTTATCTTGCTTGACTGAGCAAGTGTGAAAAAGAAACTGCTCTGTATGTATGAAGATAAACTAAATGCACAAACTAAGAATTTGTGGTGGATATTAATAGAAAACCTGGATATAAAAAACTGTTCTCCATTTAGTTAAATGTGCTGTGAAATTATAAAATGGTTATAAACCAGAGGGACTGAATTTTCAAACATCTTTGGTGTGGTGCACTTTCCATTTACTTTATTAAATGAAATGAACTAATATCAGAATCATTGAACTTTGGGTGTTAATATAAAAAATATATATATAAAGAATTCAAGCAACTCAATATAAAGAAAGAAAATAACATACTTTTTAAATGGGCAAAAGATCTAAATAGACATTTATCCAAAGAAGGCCTGCAAGTAGCTAGTTGGCATATGAAAAGCTCATCAACTATTCACCACCATCATTATTCATCAAAACCACATGAAATATTATCTCATACCTGTTAGAATTATAACAATCAAAAAGGCAAAAAATAACAATTGTTGGTGAAGATGTGGCAGAAAGAAAGTCCATACTCCCTATTGGTGAGGATGACTAAGAAAATTAGTATAGCCTTTATGGAAAACAGTGCCTTCTTTGACCTCACAACTATCTGGACCATTTTTTTCTATTCAAAACACTGAAAATAAAACTACCATATGATCTAACAATCCCACTACTGTGTGAATACCCAGAGAAAATGAAATCAGTTTGTTGAAGAAATATCTGCTTTCTTATGTTCATTGCAGCATTATTCTCAATAGCCAAAACATGAAATTAAACTGTCAGTGGATGAATGGAGAAAGAAACTTGGTACATGTACACAATGGAATACTATTCAGCCTTTAAAAGAACAAAATTCTATTATTTTTTTACTACGTGAATGAACCCAGGAGATACTATGTCAAGTGAAATAAGCCAGGAACAGAAAGACAATGCACAAGCTTACTCACATATTGAATCTAAGAAAGTCAATCTCATGGAAGTGGAGAATGGAATGGTGATTACTAAATTTCAGTTGGACAGAAGGAATAAGTTCAAGAAATCTATTGCACAATATAAGGACCATAATGATATATTCTTGAGTAGTGCTGAGAGTTTATGTAAATTGTTCTTACCACCAAAGTATGATAGCCATGTGAAGTAATATGGATGCTAACTAAATATATTTAAGCATTCCACAACATATATATACTTCAAAACATTGTGCTGTACATCATAAATACCCAAAATTTTATCTGTCACTAAAAAATAGAAATCCTTGAACTTCTAACACCAACCTCTATTAAAACATCAAGCTGAGATACCCAGCATGAACCAGGTGTTGTAGGATTCATGGGTACATCAAACTGGGTGGGACAGCAGGCCTTCTCTACCAAATTGAGATTGCATATATTAAATTGGGCTGAGACAGGTATTGAAGGTACAAGTAAGTGGTAGGAGCAATGACTGATTCCTGTGGCAAAACTCTTTGTCACTAAGGCCTCGGAATTCTCTTCACACAATACCAACTACATAGGAAGGAAGAAAGTAAAGTAGAAAGCATCAGAGAAACTCATTATAGGAGTGATTGAAAATATGATTTGTGGAGGGAGCAGCAGCCATTCATTTGATAGTCTTTTCCAACAAGTATTCCATCCTACACTAGATTTGTGGTTGCTAGTGGATATTACACATGCACGAACAGAAGTGAGTTCTAGAGCCCACTGCCTTTGAGAAATGCCAGTTCCAACCCACTGGAGTTTATTTGAGGTTCTTTCATTTTCATGTGGAGTGTGGAGTCTGATCATGTCACCACTGGTTATACTGGAAAAAAAAGAAAGAAAAAATCAGTACATCACAGAATGGTATTATTTGCCTCTCTCCTAACTAAACAACATGTGGCTAGTGAGGTCCTACTTTTTTACATTTGGCACTCAAAAGATGTAGACATAGCATATCCAAGGCCATGTGCTCTCCCAGCTGAGGTAGAGATGGATTTATGTCTCAAGTGCTTCTCTAGGTAGGTTACACTTGAGAGACTATTTCTCAAATAGGAGTAAGTGAAAAGTCAGAGGCCAAGATTTTGTGCTCCAATTGACAAGAGCCACACTATCCAATACACTAGTTATATGTGGCTCTTTCAAATGAAATTTAAAATATAGTTTTTTCACTCACACTAGCCACATTTCAGATATTCACAAGCCATATGTAGCCAATGGCTACTACATTGGACAGTACATATAAGTACTTTTCTGCAATCACAGGACGTTCTGTTGAACAGCACTGAGTGGTATTACACACACACACACACACACACACATGCACATATACACGCGCGCGCACGCACACACACACACACACACACAAACACACACCCCTCTTGTCTCCAAGTGGAATATAATACACCAATTTATTAAATGACTCCTAGTGGTTAGAACAATCCTGCTTCCTGTGTCTTCATTGGTCTAATCATTTTTGGTTCTCCACAAAGTAGTGTCCTTGGTTCCAACCTTTTCAATAAACTTTAAGAATAAGAGGTGAGAAGTACCTGTGGAGAACTGACCCATATAAATTCCATTCTGAAATAACAGGGATCAGCTGGACAGGCTCACACCACTAGGATGTGCTCCATTTTCACAATTTACCTCTGTTGATAACTATGAATCAGTGAATTTTAGAATTTTATGTTTTTTCATTCTTAGTGTTCTTTCTATATATTTTTACAATCTATAAAACCTCCCTTTAAGTAGCTTTAATGATTGTTATACCCAATTCCGATTTCTTCTTGTAACCCTTCTGTCGTATCTTTTGGTACATTTTTCTGTCACAATTTGCCTTTCTTTTTTATGCCTTATACATTTTTATATATTAAAAATAGAATCCCTTTGTTCTTAATTTTAAAAATGTAATTTTTTCACATTATTATGTGGTTATTCTTTTATAGCAAATCATCATAAACAAATCAAAAGATTTTTTAACTAGTCAAACATGTTAATACATTCTTAAATGAAGGAGCCATGAAATTTTAGCTATTTTCCAACAATGTAATAAATTTTGGATATTTCATCCCTTACCCTGGAACTATTATAAACAATGAATAATATCTGGAAAAAGTTGGTTGTAATTTTAAAAGTTCATAACTATAACCAGATTACTGTTCTACCTAAGGATCAAATTACTACTTTGACTTCATTAGTTTTTATTCAGTCATACATTATATTCCCATTTGCATATTCCCCTATTTCTACTGTGGATGCAATTGAGGCTCAGAAAAGTGGCAGTTTAATAGCATTCGACTATTAAATTCCCTCAGGCTAGAATCCAAGCCTCCTGATACTTCCCTCTTTCCCACACTGACCTAAGTTAGGACACACTGGTTTCTAAATTCAAAAAATCACAATATTGATAAAGAAATTTAATTTCTTTTCCAACGTCTCAATGATCGTTTCTTGCTTCTTATAATGTACCTCTTCTTTGGAAGCCTAAGCAGGAAATATTTGGACTTCTCTTGTTTAGTAGAGACAAAGCTTAAGTGGGGAATCCAAGTGGGGGAGCATTTGCTTTCACTACCCATCATCTCCCCATGTGCAGTGAAGGCCTGCTAGGTAAATATGGCCTCCATCTCCCTTACTCCAATCTCTCCAAGCATTGTAGGCTGTATTTTCCATATTGCTGTAACTTTAATTCAGTCACATAAATATTGCTTTTCATATTTAATTCAATCACATAAATATTATTTTTATTAATTAACATGAACACCTTTTAGAATATATTAAAACCTAGAGAAGATAAAAATGAAGCAGTCAGAGGGTAGGATATTTATGCTTTATCTTTTCTAACCAATAATCATTGTAATTGTATTAATCATTTTTGCATTACTATAAGGAAGTATCTGAAATAATTAACTTAGAAGTTTTTTTAAGAAAGGTTATTTTGGTTTATAGTTCTGAGGGTTCCAGTCTATGAGTGACCATATGGCTTTGGGCTTCTTATGCGGCAGGACATCATGGCAAGAGCACATAGCAGAGCACACTAATAGCTTCATGAGCTGGAAGCAAGAAGAAACAGGAAGAGAAAGAGTCTGGGGGTCCCTCAATCTTCAATAGTGCCACACTGGGACAAAACATCAACACAGAGATCTTTAGGGACATTTAACTTACCAACTACAGAATCAGTTGTCCTCCTTATACACGTGTGTGCATGCATGCATGTGTGTGTGTGCGCGCACACACACAGTTAAACCCCTCCATACCTTTTCAATGGCTGGCTACACTGACACCAGTGATCCTACTTTTTCTCTATGGCAATTTTTTCAGCTCTACTTTCTCTAATTTCACTTTTTCTCATCTTCTCTGGTACAAAACTGGCCAGTTGTATTAAGAAACCCAAGATGTCAACTGCACTAAGGATTTATTTATAATGCACTAAATATTCCACATGTTTTGGTGAATAAACAGGACAAAAGCTGCTTACCATGATCTTTTTTATCACTTTGGTCTTTAATATTTTGAAACGTTTCTTATTTACCACTTTCACAAATAACAAATCTACTCAAACAATGATTCATTATTGTACAATTTCCTTAACTAACACTTACACAACATTATTTTTTAATCTTAGAACTCAACTGTGTATTTTGTTAAACACCAGTTGTTTTATTTATTTCAAAACCTGGAAAAGCAGACTTAGAAGAATTCATCAAATTATTCACAATAATGGAAAAAGAATCAAAGAGTGCTAAAGAAAATGTAAGTCAATTTTCCATTGCTATTGAAAATTCACTATATTATTCCATCATCACACACCAAATAAACTGTTGAGAGGAATCAAGATTAAAGTCATGAGAACCTTGTTCAATCACATAAACATCATTAACTGAAGGAAGCTAGTAAGGAGGAGAGAATGTGCCTACTGATGAATTCATAACTGAACAGGTAGTGTTCAGTAAGTGTAATTAACCAACTAACTCACTCCAAATAAATACTAAATTACAGAATTACAAATAAATCCCAAATTCTGGATTGTAATAAATGAAAAATACATTTTCTACAGTGTAGATATGGTTTATCCCCAAAAGATCCTTGTGCTAGAAGCTTGGTCTCCAGTACAGTGGTTCTGAGGCGATGAAACCTTTAAGAGGTGGAAAAAGCAATTAGGTGGTGGGGGCCTCACCCTCCTGAATGGGTTCACACTCTCATGGAAGAAGGTGAGTTCCTGCTTCTTGTTATAAAAAGAACAACCCTGATGCCTCCCTGGCCTCTTGCTTTCCTTCTCATACGTGTGCTCTTTCATTCTGGCCAGTTCCCTTTCTGATTTTCTACCATGTTGTGATGTAGGTAGGGAATCCTCTCCAGAAAACCAGCACCTTCCTGTTTGGACCCTCCATCCAGCAAAATCCTGAGCCAGATATGCTTTTTACTATATAAGTTATTCATCCTCAAGTATTTCATAATAGCAACGCAAAATAGATTAAGACAACATTCATAGTAAAGATATTCTGAAATTGTGAGATATTTGCCTAAGTCACTGAACCTTCAGAATATTTTTCAGCCTGAAAATCTTTACTTCCTCTATGTTCTCAAATTATGAGTCCCTACTCCTTAACAATTATTTAAACCTTTTCTTAGTCCTGTTTCCTAAAGGCTAAGAAAATCTTCCTATACCATCATACAAATTTTCAAAACAAATTAGGGGTTTTTAAAATTTTTTTTTATTTGTAGATGGATCTTTATTTTATTTATTGATGTGGTGCTGAGAATCAAACCCAGTGCCTCACACATGCTAGGCAAGCACCCTACCACTGAGCTATAACTCCAGCCCCCAAACTAGGTTTTGACTGATAACTAATTGAACCAAAATTGACTGTTTCCTAGAATTTTCCATACAATTACATCTTTTACTTTTCTTTGTTCCTGTCATCATATCCTTAATATATGAAAAATCTAATGTGTGTTTTGTATATCAGGAAGAAATGTTTAAAAACCAACTGGGTTGAATTGTGTACCTCAAAAAGACATGTCTCATTCCTAACCCTGGTACCTGGAATGTAAACTTATTTTTAATAAGGTCTTTGTAGTAATTAAGTTAAGAATCTTAGATGACATCTAAAACCTAGTAATTTACATTCACAGGGGATATCAGTTTCCAACTCCTGTCTTACTCACATAAACTTACAAATCAATAATTTTCATACAGCTTAGTTTTCAAGCTGGATGGTTAGAAAAATCTCCAAATTTTAGAGGCTATTTAGAAAATATCCTCTACTCTGCTTATCTACAACATGCTTCATTGTTCAGATTATTTCTATTTGCTCTGTCTCCAAAGAAAAGTTTAACTCAGTTACCATGGGCAAATGTAAAGAAGAGATTTCACCCGGTTCTCTGATCAGTAATACAAAAAGGGTGTTTCTTGTATTGCCCAGTATGGGAAAAGAAAAGATACCCAGACAAGTCCTCTCTTCTCTCAATCTCTGAGTTGCAGAAGAAAGGCTTTGCATCCCTGGAGAACAAATCCCTTGAGACCATGCATGAACATTTCTGTCTGGGTTCTCTGACAGTCAATGGATAGTTTTAGTCACAGACAATTATTGTCTCCTTAAGTGTACTATATCCTGGGCTCCGGGAAAAAAAAAATAGCATAAACTACAGAGCATTTCTAATCCTGCCATCTTAGAATTTTTTCATTAGCTTGTTCAACAAATTTATATTGAGTCTCTTTTTTGACACAGACACCAAGTTAAGAACACAAAATAACTTAAGAAATAGTCCTTCCTCTCAGGTAGATATAGGAATCAAATGAGTAAAGAAATAAATTACAACGTGTTATCAGAAAAGAAAAATCAAAGATAGGGAAAAATTGTTAAGAAAACAAAAAGAATGGAACACAAACTGTCTGGAAGATGTCACTGTTCTAGACTTCTTGGGGGATCCACCAAGGAGGCTCTTGCGCAGAAGATGAAGAAGGCAGTGGAGGGGGGAAATAAGGACAAGGGGTTGGGAAGGTAAATTTTTTAAGTATCAACACCTGCCATGCATTGCAAAATAGGAATTCAGGTTTAGTATTCCTTATACAAAATGCTTAGAACCAGAAGTGTTTTGGATTTCAGATGTTTTAGATTTTTAGAATATTTGCATAAATATTTGCATAAGCATAATGAGATAGCTTGGGGATGGAACCCAAGTCTAAACGTGAGATTTATTTATGTCTCACATATACCTGCTACACATAGCTTGAAGGTAACTTTATACATCTTGTTCGTGCACCTGCCTAACTGAGACCCTTTACGCCAAGTCAGGTGTAGAATTCTCCACCTATGGCGTCAACGTTGGCCCTCATCAAGTGTTGAATTTGGATGGATTTCAGAATTTAGATTTTAGATTAAGGATTCTCAACCTGTATACATCCTCTAGCCTATAAGGGAGAATTGGATTTATTTAATTCCATATTTCTGATGATACACATGAAAAAACTAAAAGCTAAAATAACGATCCCGTGAAACAGTAGAATGAGCCAGAAATGGCTGAGTCAGAAGAAGCCAGCAGTCTCAGTCTCACTCTTGGTGTGGGTGGCCACTTTGCAGTCTCCTAGAGTCATCATCCACACACCTAAAGAAAGCCTGGGACCACATATGCACAATATGATGTGTAGCTTCATATTACTGAAGAAGAAAATGTTCTGGAAGAGAAGAGGAGGCAAAGTTGTCTGGTACAAGCCGGAGGGAAAAACAAATCAAGCTCATCACTAAAGAGAGATATATTCTAAATTAAACATATTCATATTTCTTCATTCTGAATATAATGAATATTTTTGTCTGCTTGCTTTGAATACCTGTCACTCACCTCTGCACTTTTATATGCCTGTATAGAAAGTGTAAAAAGATACTTCTTTAAAGCAATGAAGAAACCTGTCTGAATCTTCACCTTTCAATAGGGAGTTCCCTTTCAAAGTCGTCCAGCAAACTTGTACCATTAAAATGAGATGTCCAGCTATAAATGAAACTTGTGATTCTATTTTATCTTTTCTTCTGTGGCTAGAAGTGATCCTGGAAATCACTGGAGGTGGTCCCAACCCAAAGGGTAGAGGATGTCTTGGAATAAATAAGGCTGATGCCAAAACCATAACTCACTTTTGAGTCATAGGGCCTTCTGGATGGCGGAGGGAGTGTGCATCCACAAATGAAAGCTGTGGAGAGATCTTTTAAAGAAAGTGTTTAATTTCCATTTTGCACTAAAGGGAGTTTATTCAAACTTTATCTGCTTCAAATATTTGAGATAAAGTTGCTTGTCTCCTAATAACCCTGCAGGGGCCTGTTGCTAGATTTCTGAAATGTTTAAATCAATCCTAATTAGCAGCCAGGACACTGAAAAGAACTAAGCACCAAGCCATAAACCTATCAGATGTAACAACATAGGAACCCAAAGAGGGAAGGGTAAGTAGAGCAATGGCTGAATCCTCAGCTATCACTACAGGAAGTTGGATAGATGGTCTAAAGTTGGTCAACAAAATTACTGTAAGCACATGTCATTGAGAAAAATCAAAAGAAATAAAGGAGATGAAAATGGTTGTCTTTGGATGCCTGGTCTGAAGGACATGGAAGATAGTCCAAAGGCCATCTATGTTTTAAAAAACATACTTTGGTTATAAACAATGAATATGAATTCTTTTGGAAAAAAAATGTTTAAGGAAACTAAAGGGAAAAAATACCATATTTTTTTAAAAAAATCCAAAACTAATATTTCATTTTGACTAATGAAGATAAGTTGTTTTGTCTTTTTGGTGGGGGTGGGTAACAGCGATTGAACTCGGGGCCACTTGACCACTGAGCCACATCTCCAGCCCTATTTTGTATTTTATTGAGAGACAGGGACTCACTGAGATGCTTAGTGGCTCACTTTTGCTGAGGTTGGCTTTGAACTCACCATAGTCCGACCTCAGCCTCCTGAGCTGCTGTGATTGCAGGCATGTGCCACCACACCCAGCAAGATTCATTTTAAATAATCTGCTTCCACACATTTTTAAGAATCTAGTCATTTGTTGTTGTTGGGTTTTTTTTACATAGCTACTAACTGGTTAGAAATCTAAAAATCTTTGGGACTTGCACTTATAACTAAGCACAGGAAACTAGCTTTAGGAAAGGGTAGAATAATATTTTTCATTATCTGAGTTTATTAATAATATGGCAAGAGTAAAAAAAATCTCCCTTAAAGCATGTGAAGATTAGCAGAACCACTGGATGTCACATTTTAAAGTGGAAAATAAATAGCATAAATTCAGAGATAAAAATATTTGTGTTAACAAGACTTAGAAATACCATTGTTCTAGTCTCAATTTCCATTTGTGTATCCATGTGTCAGTGAGTTGAGGGAAAGGAGAAGGAATTGAGATAAAAGGTTTTCCATAGGGATGGAAAAGTAGGGAAGCAGGAGGTGAAAATGTGGATGGTAACCTTGGGGAGGTAGATCTATGAAAAAAGGAACATTTATAGAAAATCTAAAATGCATGGGAAAATAAAACTTGGATAGGAAATCTTCACTTAGGCATTTGTTCTAGGATGTGTGCCAGGAAAAAAGAGCGTCAACTCCAGGAAATCTCCTAAAGAGAGTCTAGGTCAAATAAGTTTCATCTGGCTCTTGAGGAACCTAAAGAGACTAAGACTAGAGTAGACTTTGCATCTTCAAATGTACAGAGGTCCTACCTTGATCCAAAGATAAAAATCAAAACTAGTTAGAGCTATTATTGGAATAATGACTCATGTGAAATGATTTTTAAATGACAGTGGTACAACTTCATGTTCTAATTGGGTATATTTAAGTTCCTTGTTTTTATGAATAACCATGGCTGTTGCTCTTGGATCTGTGCTTAGAATTGACCAAATAACTGGTTTGGTACTGAACCTTCTATTGAGAATCCTTGTTGGCTGTCAGCCTCCAAACATTCACCTGTTGTTTTCATGAATAATTATGGAAGTTGACAAATTTGATTCCTTTTACTTCATTACTTTGTGAATACTGACATCTGTCTGATTTTTGATCCATGTTCTCCACCTCCCTCATTGGGCAATATAATTGTCCTTCCATACCTGGATTCCACCTCATTATCTCAACCAGCTACAGAGAACTAGCTCATTTAGAAGGCTTCAAAAAAACAAAAATATTAAACCCCAACTCACCACAAATAAGTAACTGGGAGCAGGACCCAGGCTTTGGTATCTTTTAAAGCCTCTCTGGTGATTCTAGCAGCCCACAAGGCCGTACTGGGGACATTTGTTTCTTCAGTGACTCTCTTGTCTTGGGATTGTGTCAAGATACAGAGAGAGGACTTGGAAGAATATTTTCATCCTTGTTCCATCCTTCCTTATACCAGGTTTTGGAAATATGTCTGCCCCCAACTTTATATCTTTATGTGTCTTTCATAAAACTAATACTTTTTTTTCCTTTCTTTTTCTCCTTTTGTTTCATTATAACCAAAATGTTTGACTGAACTAAGTAAAAAAAAATTAGAACATATAAAAACATCTAAGTAACAGAGAATAATAAAAATGTACACCTGATTTATGTGACAAAGAGTAAGAAAAATTGACTCTTTCATTGAAACTTGTGGAAAGTGCCTCAGTTCTTTAATTTATAAGGTAACAGAAGAGGTGACTTCACTTTCTAATAGGACATATGGTTTTATTTTAGCTGGTGTACAAAAAGCAATGTGAGATGTTTCTCTAAATGAATTCCCTCTGGTTTTTGCCTTCTTAGAAACAGGAATTTTTATTGTGCCAAAAGTATGACTTCAGTTTTATTTAGGAAATTTTCCTAGTAAGGGAAATTTTATAGGGTTTTTAAGAAAAACATAGTTTGTTATACTTGGTTTTCTAAAAACCAAATTACATATGTGGATATCTATGTGTATACGTATATGTATATGTGGGTGTGTCTGTGTATATATACACACAAACACTTGTGTACATATATATGAATGTGTATGTATGTGTATGTATATAAATAAATATACAATGTGCCTACCTCCTGTTTTAAGAACTATTTTAAATGATACTCTTTTTTTCATAATATTCTGACTGTTTTTAGATAACATTTAAGGTAATTTTACATTTCACCTTTCTTATAAAATTTTTTTAACTTTAGTTCGAACTATACCCACCAACATATAGTTATTTAATTTCAGCAGCTCAATATCTACTTTTTAAATTCTAAAACTTCATATTTAGTTGTAATGACAAAATACAACCTAATCCAAAGTAAATGCCTAAACTTCATTTTTATGAAGTTTATCTCATAATTTTTTAAAAAAATTCTAATCTTAGGAAAATATATAATTTAGCACAGCTGCAAAGAGAAAACAAAACAGACCCATTTTTATTGCACCAATTTTCTTTCCTTTGCCCATTTCCTAACACAGGTAACAATAAATGACAACACTGTAAGATTTAGACTAGTGATGCAAGAAAATTAAAATACCACTGTCTGATCCTTTTTACATCAGCAGTGGGCTTCTATTTCATGTAGTATGTAAAAAAAAAAAATATGTACCAACCCATAAAAGACTAATAACATAAGAATATGTTCCTGTGTGAAATTGAGTCATCTGGGGATGAGATACATTCCTTATCTATACTCAGAAACTTAACTGTGGTGTTTATCCAAAAAAAAGTGATAAAATGAAAATTTTTACCTGGAAGTGTGGTTTGTCTATCACCTTTTGAAATTAAAAATAGATTATAACGATCTATCAATATAAATCATAATGCTTAAAGAATTATACATATATATATTTAAAAGATGATTTTAGCCTCTAGAAGGAAAAATTGAATAGAAATAAGCTTAATTATACTAGTCAAATTAAACATTAACAACTGAAGAAAATATGGGTTTGTTTTAATGTTGCTTTTCTTTTTATTCCCTATGCACCTAATCATGCCTCCACTCTTTTAACTAAAGGTATAAATTCTTTTTGAGGTGATGGGCTCAATAGAGATCCTATTTGGGTCATGTCATATATTGCAGCCACATGACATATCAACATGATAGGTAACCTTAGAAAAATGACTGAATTTTATGCAGGTTTTTAAATATTAGATTGTTTCTACCACATATCTGCTATTTTTATGAGGGTAAAAAATTTTCCCCTTAAAGATGTACTATGCCAGGATTCTTAGAAAATCCAGTTTTCTCCTTTCTAATCATTCTATGTCTGGCAATCTATTGTACTGGAAACAAAAGCTACCAATCTTTTATATATATTGACAGTGGAATGCATTATAATTCTTATTACACATATAGAGCACAATTTTTCATATCTCTGGTTGTATACATGGTATATTCACACAATTTGTGTCTTCATAGATGTACTTTGAATAATAATGATCATCACATTCCACCATCATTTATAACCCCATGCCCCCTCCCTTCCCCTCCAATCCTTCTGCCCTATCTAGAGCTCATCTATTCCTCCCATGCTCCCTCTCCCTATCCCACTATGAATCAGCCTCCTTATATCAAAGAAAACATTCGGCATTTGGTTTTAATCTTAATCTCTGAAATACTTCAAGTCCCAGCTCAAGTCTCACATCCTCTGATAAGATTCATTATAAATTTCATCCCAAGTAATTTCTTTTAGGTTTGATAGAAAATGTAATGAATTGAGCAGCAATTCCAAGAACCAGGGATAGAGACAGTGAAGGAGGGATGGTCCTGGTCCATTGACTGAAAAGTATGGAACAAAGAAACACCTTGGAGACAGTAGCCAGGGGTTAGTGGACTCAGCTGATGTGCTACCTAACCTCCTTCCCCAATTTCTCTTCCCTAAGCCTCATTCTAATTACCTGCCCCATTTCTAGTTCTAGGTCCTGAAGAGCAAGCCAACCTACACACAGCATTCTAGTCCCACTATTACTGGTCAAGTTTGGATGTGTTTTAAGTTCAGTGAGAATGAAGGAAAGAGCATATCCCATGATTTGGGGAAAAGGTGATAGTTTTCTGTGTCCTCTGTTGCATATGAGTAATGAAGATGGTCGCCCCATTTGCTGCTGATTGCATATTACAATCATCAAACTACAGACCATGCTGACAAGGGAGACGGGGAAAGCAGAGTTAGTTAACCACAGGTGGGGAAACAATCTTACCTTTCTCCTGATCATACTTCTACCTATCCCTACCCTATCACGCACTCCTGGGTATGCATGATAATAAATTTTCTCATTGTTTCAGTCCATTTGAGCCATCATTCCTCTTATCTGTAGCCAAAAGTGTTCTAATCTTTACAAAGCCACATTTGAGGCCAAAGTTGACAATCCAATTGAAACAGCAATTTCAAAGTAAAGAGAGAAAAAGAAAAGGCCAGGAGACAGAAATTAGATTGCCAAAAGAGAGAAAGTAGTTTCAGAAGACAGAGTCTAAAGCAGGAGTTCCAACCCCAGCACTAGTGATAATTGGGCCACACAGTTCTTTGTTGTGGGAGTTTGTCCTGTAAGCTACAATGTGTAGCAGCATCCCTGGCCTTCACCCACTAGATGTCAGTAACATCCCCAACACAAGTATGGAAATCAAAGATGTCTCCAAACATTGCCACATGTCCTCTAGGTGGAAAAAAAAAAAAAAATCCTCATAAGAACTACTGTTCTAGAGAGATTCTGTGAGAAAATCTGAAGTTTTCTCAAGAGAGAAAACCATGTTGGTCTGTTGTTCACACAATTGCCAGAGTCCAGTAGCACTAAATTCTTGTGTCATTCATTTTGAACCTCAACTTTTATAATCCAGTGCTGATTAAATAACTTCTCTGTGCTTTGTGTTTTTCATAAAGAAAATGGGCACGATAATGCCAATAAATAATTCATAGAATTGTTGAATAAAATAAGATAATATGTATCTAACAGTGTTGGCACATAGTTAAAATAAATTTTAGCTACTATTATTAATGTTGGTATTATTATTAACAATTATTAACATTTTTATTATTATCAAAACCTTCACTAGGACCTTCAGCAATTAGGTGGAGACTGTTATGGATTGCAGAATATTGGGAGTATTGATTGACTTCATCGTACATGACAGTAAGCAATAGAGATGTCTCAAGTTCAAAGTAAAGGAATAAGATTTCCCAGAGGGTAACATAGGCAAGACAATTTCCTCATGACAAAACCTTTCATCATCCTGTCCAAGTTCACATCTCTTCTTCAAACTGCCTTAACAATCCACATCCATGATGGATTGTGAATGACTTGAACAAATTCTACAAATAGGACCAGCACTTCCAATACAAATGTTTCTACCTGAGAAGGGTTTGTGGAGAGGAGATTGGGAGCTCAGCTTTATCTTCTTTAGAGCTCTGTCTTTCAATTCTGTCACATTTTTCTTTATCCTGCTAAAGACAAATCATATTCATTCAGTACTCATCTGTGGGAAGTCTAGGCTGCACCAGGCATCTTCAAGGTATCAGGACACAGCAGGAGCAAAAGTTCCTTTAAGAAGCTAGTATCAGGGTGAAGCAGCAGCCCAAGGATACATATTTTGCCAGATGTAATAGGTACTATGGAGAAACAAGGTAAGAAAGGATAGGAAGGAAGACTGTTTGTTATATCACATGTTCAGAAAAAGACTCACTGACATGAAGCAAAGGAGTGAGTCATGTAGACTCTAAAGAAAGAAAGTCCAAGGCAGAAAGAGAAGCAAATGAAAAGACCCTGAGGGGAGTGGTGAGCTTTGCATTTGGAGAAATAGCAGAGGACAGTATGGTTACAGCAGAGGGAACAACAAACTTGTAGGAAATACAATCAGAGAAGAGGGGTGTGCTATAGTTTGGATCTGGAAAATTCCCCAAATGGCTGCATGTTTAAGGAATGGACCCCAGCTTACTGCTATTGGGAAGTGCTGAGACCTTTAGGAGATGGGACCCAGTGGGAGGAAGTTAGGTCATTGTGAGTATGCCTTTAAAGGTTATAATGGGACCCTCACCTCTTCCTGCCTCTCTCTTTGCTTCCTGGCTATGAAATGAGCTGCATGCACTCCTGCTATGATGTACTGACCTGCTCTAGGCCCAGAGAAATAGACCAAGTAACCATGGACTGAATCCACTGAAACCATGAACCAAAATAAACCTTTCTCCTGTATAAGTTGATTATGTCAGACATTTTGTCACAGTAACAGGAAGTTGACTGATATAGAGTAGGGAAAAGATGCAAGTCATGTGGGCCTCATAAGGGCACAGAATTTTACTGAGAGAGATAAAGTAGGTTAAATAAGTTTTGTCAGAGAAGTCACAGAATTTCATTTTTTTGTAATAGGTACTTTATTAATACTCATAGAATTATTAGCCAATGTTTACTGAGGTGTTAATGCTAGCCACATAAATGTTAATGGCTGTGCCAACGGGAAATATATCATCCTTGGATGGACTTCTTAGATGTGGGGGCTTGAAGAGGTCAATGATTCCACCAAATAATATAAAACTGGAGAAATGTTAAAAAAAACAATTAATTTAGCATATTGGAAGTTGCCAAAGTCAGTTAATAAATTTGAAAGCATTTATACTTGACAAACTTCTACAGCAGAGAAAGTAAATCTGACAGAGTCGGTGGCAGCAGACTTTCCTGGAATTCCCTCCCCTCCAGCTATAGTGAGCAAGATTAAAACCCAGGACTCTGCTGCTGGAAAGGGGATTCCATTTGAGGCAGAGTAAAAACCTGTGTCTTTGTGATTTAAAAGTTGTGAAGTTAGTTTAGAATGAACAGGAAAAACTTGCAGCCCTGCAAGCTCAAGGGTATAGTTTTTGATAGTATTTTCATGGAGAAATTCTGAAAATCAGTGATCCTGGAAATGTGGCTAGCAAAATGAGGAACAGATTTGATTATTTGATTCAGTTAAATTTTAAGACCTATATGTGGCTGCCATGTATGTGGCTACCATATTGGACAATGCAAATGTGTACAGTCAAAATCAAGGTCTGACAATCCAGAAAATGAGAATTCATTGCCCAGTTTCTCAGCCTGGTTCAATTCTTATATATAGAAGTCTTTGAAAAGGAGTCTAAATCCCCATGAGCAAAAACCCTCAACACTACAGCTAAACTCAATGATAATGATTCTTCCAATCCTTTCCCAGTTGTTCCTCAAGTAAACTCACCAGGGAAATGAGAAAAATTAGACATTGAGGGTTGTAAGGTACAGAGTTTGAGTTAACATTAATGTTAATAAACAGTTTTTTGAAACCATACCACGTGCTATACATGTAAACCACAGTAGATTTATATCATGTAAAAATAATTTTTGTATTTAATGCATTTCTTGTCATCAGTAATTGAGATTATTTCTAAATTGTTGTGGAATTTGAAAATCCAATTAACAAATTTAAGTCAGAAGTTCCTAAGAATAAATTTGTTAAACATAAAACTAATCTTATATGCCACTTTCTGTAGGAATACTCAAAACTCAACTTTTCCAGGTTTCATTAACAGAATCAAAAACATAATCTTAACAAGACCTTCCAATAGTTTACTTGCATATTTTTAAACTCTTATTATTTTGTCTGACACTCACATGGACATCTCATGTTGCTACCAGATATGTGCAATAATTTAAGTAAAAGATGTGGATTGCTTATCATTAATACACACAATGGACAATAAGTCTTAGGGCATAAGAATTAGTTCTGATTCATATTTCATATCATTATACTAACTAGCATCCCTTGACCAGAGTAGATATTAAGGACACCTAATACTGAAACAGACAAAAACAAACCAACAGGGGTAAAAAATAAAATCACAATTCACCCTCTCCCCTCTGAGCTGACATTGTCTTAATAATGTCAGATAGTTGTGAATTTTGAGTGCTTTGTTTTTATTTCTAGGTCGTTGTGCCACGGTTTCTGTGTTGAGCTACACATGTCTGCAGTGTTGAGGTCAGTTTGAGTGCCTTGGAGACGAAAGTACAAAAAATAGAAAGGTATGAATATACATCTCCATATATGGCATACAAAAGTCTGGCCAATTTAGGACTCTTATTTTGGCCATCAGGCATGGTGGACTCCAATACATTAAAAATTAAAATAAGACCCCTAGACAAAGATAATATGAGAACTTTCCTTTTGGAATTTGCTAGCAGAGGAATCAAGAGGAGTTTGGCTTAGAATATCTGTTAGCAAAGTTTGTTTTAGAATCACAATTGTGATGCATGATTTAAATTTTCTAATACATTGATCACCAATGGTCTCTGATTTAACCACTGAAGACAGTCATAACTACTTAAAATATAGAAATGGATCCAATAAGTTCTTAATAGTAAGCAAGTAAAAATATTGGTTGCATAAACTAATAAATAAAAATTAGGCTTACAATATTTTTGAACTTGTGTTTCAACACCTCTAAGTCTTCCATCTTAATAACCCACTCTTTTTCTATCACTTTCACTCCTTTGATCCTCGATTACCACTCATCATCGCCAGCATCCCAAATCCCCTTAGCCATTTCCAACTCTTCAGCTCACCTGGGCACTCCTAAATTCAATTTCTTTCCCAGGCTGGGGACCATGATAAAACACTCCAACTATTTTCCTCCCACGGGTTCATTTCCTTTGTTCACCTTCTCTTCTATTTGTGCTGCCCCAGATCCTACCTCCAGATTTAACTCCAAGTCTCTTCCTGTGCACCAGCATCCAGGGTGCAGAAGCTTCTGGGTTGAAATAAGTGATTGGTTTTCAGCCACATCTGGCTTCTTTGGTAAACTACCTCAATTTTTTCAAGGGTATTATTTCTGAACCCACAAACTCTCAAAGGCAGAAGGCTTTTGTTATTCGGCCCCATATGTGCTTAGAACATAATGAAGAACAGATATTTTCTCCAAAATTTTTTGAGGTTACAGTGAAAGTCATCTTCAGATGCATTTTAATTACAAATAACAAAATAATTTCTATGCATTGTCTTTAATGATAAGGAAACATTACTTCACATAAGAATCCCAACCTATAGGAGTCTAACCTATAGGGTTAGTTAGGCACAGCAGCTCCACAGCCTCATCAAAGCTGTTCCTTGTTTCCTCCACTCTGCTATCAGCATTGCCTTTGCCCTCAGACTGGTCCCTCGTGGCCCCAAAGTAACTCAAGGTAACAAGAGTTACCCAAGGTCATGGAGTTTCTAGTGCATCTAGATATGAAAATGTTTAAAGAATTTAATGAAACATCTCTTACTACACCTACTTAAAAATATGAAATATTTTTTTTGAAAACTTTGCTTATGCTTCCCTGAGTCATTTTGGGTCATGTGCTTTTCCCAAAACCAATTCCTAGCAAGGGATTTTCATAATTAGACATCTGTTTGAAGGCATTAACCACAGATATGACCGCTGACAGTATTAGGAGTTGTCTCAAAGAAGTGTCATTCCATCTGATGTACATAGACTTTTCTTTCCTTAAGATTTTGAACCAGTGATTTTTTTAACCTGACTGGCTTATTAGCATAGAGAAAAACACTAATAGAGTCAATCCAATAAACATTGATTGAATATAAATAGGGTGAAAAATACTGTCTTAGGTTTTACAAGAGATAAAAATCAAAACCATACATAGTCTCTTTCTTTAGGATTCTTTATAGCTAGTAGAGGATCAGACACAATAATACTAACTGTCATAAAAGGGAGACTTTAATTGACATGTTGGGAACAGATGCAGTAAAAGATTTGTTGCAGGTGAGGTATTTTTTTCTGCAGAGATCATTACACCTAATCTCTGATTAATGACAACATAAACCTGCAGACAGATGGTACCTCACGGATTGGAAGCAGAATTATTTTCCTCATCTTCACAGGAAAACAGCACTTGTCCAAACGACTGCCCTCATATTCCCACTTTTTACCCATCAGTCAGACACCATCCAGAAGCCCAGGAATGTTTTATTTGGAGACAACTGAACCTTTTAAATGTTCCAGGGGATTTAGCCAGAATTATCAACCACTTCTGGAAAATGACGACATCTGTGTTTTAAAAGTGACAGGTATTCTGGAAATGGAAGTTTCAAGTTTCGATGCCAATCATCATACAAAATGGTAGCAGAGATAATATAATATCCCCATGCTTTAAAAGAATTGGAAGAAAGTAAAAAAAGAATAAAAGCCTTCACCAGGTATCTTTGGAGAACTACCTTTTATGCAGGGCAACTTTAGTTCCTCCTGATATGTGACTAGGCACGGAGTTATATTTTTCTAAGCTGCTATTAAATTTTAGTATTCTAAATCCATGAATGACTATATTTTTTAAAAAAACAGAGTGCTTACAGATGTTAATTAAATTATTTTGTGCTAGAGCTCTCTGGAAGTCTCTCAGGAAGATCAATAAACATTGATAACAGACTTTAATGGATCATATCTATTAAAATCCCTTTATTTACACCTCTATGAAATCAAAGGGACTTTATTGAAGAGGTAGATGTCTCATCCTCTTAACAGGAGACACTAAATGGTTCCTATGAGGAAGCTAAACTGAAGATCAAAGGATCACTGAGGGTTCATCTGTAAGCTGCTCTTTGAATTTCCTCTCTGGGCCCAATTTTCCTCTAACAGATGGTCAACAGATCCTTATCTTCATTATTCATGTTGCTCTACCATCAAATACACATACAAACAAAAGTCTTAAACTATTGACTGGTTTTTAATTTTAAGCCTACTTGCATTTAATGTAATGTTGGCTAATTATAAAAATAAGCAAAAATACAAATAAGAAAAAATAAAAAACATTTTAAATACTTATAATTCTAATTACTCAGAGGCAATTATTGTGAACTCGTGGTAGATATGGTTCCAGATTTTTCTATGCAATGAAAAAAAAATATGCATACTGCTTTGAGGGCTGGGTTATATGTCAGTGGTGGAGTGCTGGGACACAAAATCAACACTCATAAGTCAATCATGTTCCTATATTCCAATGATGAATCTGTTGAAAAACAAATTGGGAAAACTATCCCATTCATAATAGACTCAAAAAATAAAATAATTGGGAATCAATCTAACAAAAGAGGTGAAGGACCTCTACAATGAAAACTGAGAACACCAAAGAACAAAAATTAAAGAGGATCTTAGAAGATGGAAAGACTTCCCATGTTCTTGTGTAGACAGAATTAATATTGTCAAAATAGTCATACTACCAAAAGCCCTATACAGATTGAATGTAATTCCCATCAAAATTCCAACATTGATCATAGAAATAAAAACAAAGCAGTTGTGAAATTCATTTGGAAAAATAAGAGACCTAGAACAGCCAAAGAAATTCTCAGGTAAACAAGTGAAACAGGATGTATCATAATACTAGACCTTAAATTATACTACAGAGCTATAGTAACAAAAACAGAATGATACAGGCACCAAAACAGGCATGAAGACCAATGGAATAGAATGGAAGACACAGAGGCAAACTCACATAAGTACAGTTATCTCATACTTGACAAAGTTGCCAAAAACTTACATTGGAGAAAAGAGAGCCTTTTCAACAAATGGTGCTGGGGAAACTGGAAATCCATAGATAGTAGAATGAAACAACCCTTATTTCTTACCCTGCATAAAATTTAACTCAAAGTTTATCAAACACCTAGGAATTAGATCAGAAACCTTGCACCTTCTAGAAGAAAATGTAGGCCCAACATTCCAACATGACACTCAAGACATAAGTCCTTGTCACATAAGACTCTTAAAACATAAGAAGTAATATCAAAAAATCAATAAATGGGATGGCATCAAACTAAAAATCAAGGACATGAAAAAAGAGTCTACAGAATTGGAGAAAATCTTTGCCACCTGCACCCCATATACAGCATCAATCTTTAAGACATATAAAGAAATTAAAAAACACCAAAAAATTAACACCAAAAAATAAATAACCCTATCAATAAATGGGCAAAGGAACTGAACAGACACTTCTCAAAAGAAGAAATGAATGGTCAACAAATATATTTTTAAAATGTTCAACATCTCTAGTAGTTAGAGAAATGTAAACTACACTGAGTTTTCATCTCAGTCCAGTCAGAATGATAATTATTAAAAATACAGGTAACAATAAATGTTGGTATGGATGTGGGGAAAAGGTACACTTATACATTGTTGGTGGAACTGCAAATGAATGCAACCTTTCTGGAAAGCGGTATGGAGATTCCTCAAAAAAACTAGGAATTGAACCACCATTTGATAAGTTACCCTACTCTTCAGTCTATACCCAAAGGATTTAAAATCAGCATACTACAGTGTTGCATCCACATCAATGGTTATAGCAGCACAATTCACAATAGCTGTGCTATGAAGCCAACCTAGAAGCCCTTCAACAGAAAAATAGATAAAGAAAATGTGGTATATCTACACAATGGAGTATTATTCAGCTATAACGAAGAATAAATTTTTTTTAATCCCACCTTTTTTCATTATGCAGCCAAAGGCACACTTGCTATTAAATGGATGGATCTGGAGACTATCACACTAGGTGTAATAAGCCAATCCCTAAAACCAAAGGTAGAATGTTTTCTTTGATGTGTGGAAGCTAATCCCCAATAGTGAGTGGGGAGGGATTTAAAAAAAAAAAAAAAGTTGTTGTTTAGTGGAGTAGACAACGGGCAATAAAGGGAAAGGAGGAGGGACGAGGGAAAGAAAGACAATGGAAGGAATTTGACATAAGTTTCCTGTGTACATATATGACTATGCCACAGTGATTTCACTATCAGTGCATCCACATGAAACTAACTAAACACACCACACACACACACACACACACACACACACACACACTATGGATGAATGGCAGAAGTATCAATAAATATCAGTAAAGCAGAGGAAAGGGAGCAAGGGCTAGCAGGAAGGAAGGGGAAGGGGAGGTACCGGGGACTAAATTAGAAAAAGATATATTCCATGCTCTTATAATTATAGCAAAATGTATTCTACTGTTATGCATAACTAAAAAGAACCAATAAAAAAGAAAAAATTCATTTGGCATATTTGAATATAGCTGTTTCATAATTATCTAGTTGCAGTTTTTGAGTCATATACTTCCAAAAGTACACTGACATTGGCTACAAGAAAATATAAACGTTCACTTAGAAATGCACTAAAGGAGAAGAGACACCATATAGAGAAATGGGAAATAAAGTGTGTAATGGAGCAGCCGTAAGTTAATTTTAATATCCTGACAACCAAGCTAAAAAGGAAACATCTCAGGCAAAATAATTCTCACTGCCTGGTGAAAGGAAACACACCAATTCAAAAATAAATTTCATTTGCTCTGGCTCTAGGGATACAGGAATATATCCCGTCTGTCTTTATGTAAAGATAATGAACGAACTTTTTTGTTAATTCAACATTTTTTTGTTAATACAGCTAAAGGCACAGTATTAAATTTTGTTTCATAAAAAGAAACCGTTTTGTAGTAAAAGCTAATACAATGCAGGCAGATGGTTCTTGATCTGACTTGTTCCTAGACTAGAAATTAGAACTTATCATACTGTTCTCACATGTGGCTTCCTTCCAGCATCCCTCATGTTAATCATACATTGGACACAATCTAAAGAATTGGAGACTCCAGAACTGATGGAGTATCTATGTCTGCCTTAAGCCTCTGAATTTGTTTAAAAGTCTATATAACCAATAAGTTGAGCTCCATCAAGCAAGATGTAGATGACTGAGCCTAGATATTTTTGTCAATAGGTTGAATGAAAGTTGACAACTCAAAACCTTCCAGCATCACTAACTATCTAATAAGGTCAGATATGAACAGCAGCAAATTAAAGATGCTTACCTGGAGGCACTCAAAAATATAAAAACATTTTGGTAACCATTGTCCTGGTAGAATTTGGTCTGCAGGCAGCTAGTTGGGACCCCTCCTGATGATCACTGAATTGAAAGTCCTAGCGCTTCCTATAAAGCCAACCAGAATGAGTTCACAGCAAAATACACAGCCACATCACTGGAATAAAATATTTAAAATACTTACTATTTTAATGTTAGAATTCATCAGCCAATTATACCTATTTCAGTTCTGTTATTTATACATAATATATGTAACACTATGTAGTTCTTATTAATAGTAGTAGTCAATCAGGATGAAGGGCTCCTCCTACTCCAGGTAGTACCATGTATCATCAGTTTGAGAATTCTGATCTTCTATTTGCTGTAATAAAAAGATATGTACCCACTTAATCTAAATAATGAGAGAATTGGTTTATGTGGTTGATAAGAAAGAGAAGAACGAGGTTCTCTTTTCTCTCCATTGGGAAATGGACTAGAACAGCATCTCACCTGCCTTGATTCTGGCTGAAGTATCATGAATCATTCATCTGCACACAAAAAGTCTTTGGCCCCATCTTGGCCTTCTTGACTCTAAATTTAGCCATTGTTTGATATAAACAATCAAACTGATAAACAGCAATACTGAGGAGCTAAATTAATTTAAGGGAGAAGCAGTCACGTTTAACCTTACTTAAAGGTCAAAGCAAGTATTTCCAGAAAAATGACCCAGGGAGGAATAATCTCAAAGATTCTCTATGGCACAGTATTTTACAGTTTAAATCCAAGCATCTTATTTTTTCAACGTTATTAAGGTGATAAGTAGCTTTTTAAACATGTGACATACCAAAAATCAAAAATTTAAATTGGATTAAAACAAGTTTTAGCCAAGTTAATACAAATGGATGCTTCTATACTATACTTTAAAAAAAATGAATTTGCAGAAAACCAATTATTGACATAGAACTTTCCTTCATCTTCACTTTTTTCTTCTATCCAATTTTTTTTCCAAGCCTAGGCCAGCACTGTGCAACACTATTGCTACTAGCCACATGATACTACTGAAATTTAAATCAAAATAAGTTAAAATTAAATAAAATTAAAGGTTCAGCTCCTCTCTTTTCTTCTCAAATGCTCCATGACCACATGTCTAGTGGATACTTGTATTGGCCGGTTTTCTGCTACTGTAACAAAGTACCCGAGATAATCAAATTCAAAACAGGAAAGATTTATTTTGGCTCACAGTTCCAGAGGTTTCAGTCCATGACCTGTTGGTCCCATTGCTTTCTGGACTGTGGCAAGGCAGGACATCATGGTAGAGCAAACCCTGCTCACCTTGTTGTGGCCTGGAAGCAGAAGAGAAAGAAAAGGGCCCAGGGTCCCAATTTATTTTCTTCAAGGCAACCCACCCCATATGACTTCAAAACTTCTACCTCGGCTTCTGAAAGCTTTTTACCACCTTCCAATAGCCTCACAAGCTGGGGACCAGTCGTTTCACAGGGCCTTTTGGGGGCATTCAATCCAAACTATAGCAATTCTGTACTGGCCTGTGCATAGAACATTTTCATCATTATAGAATATTCTACTGGACAGCCACAGTCTAGATAACATGAAAAGCAACTGAAGCCTTGCCCATAAAGAAAATGACAGGGAGACGCTATGTAGATCAGAAGTAAAGTACTTGCCTAGCAAGTGCAAGGCAATCCCTAGCACTACAAAACAAAGAAAGAAAGGAAAAATGACTAGGAAATTTGTTGAGGGAAACAATTCACTTATAAATATACCTGCCAGTTAAGGAGTCACAATTGTTGGCATTTAATTTCCAAATGACTTTTATCCACCAACTATGACCACCACCCGTCCTGGAGTAAATTTACTCTTCCAGTTGAATGCTTGCCACCTTAACAATGACACGGGATGATTCCAAAGTCGTTTTCAGTTATTACAACCATTTTCCTGCCAATAATTAAGACTCAATGAATGCTATTAATTTTTTCAAAAACTTGAACATCACACTTGGCTCAGAACTCTTGTCCTCCCTCCGTCCTTTCCATCACGCCCCACAGGCGTAGTGTTTGAAGTGGAGGAAGTGGATGTGGGCTGTCTCTGAGACACCTTCTTTTATCCCTCATTTTGGGCATTCGCCACTTTGACTGGATTCAGCGACAATTTGGGAATGAAGATAGGACAATGAAACTCCCCTTAGGTGACTTTCTCCACAACGCTAGCTTGAAGGGGTTCCCAGTCAGTTTAGGCTGACACTCTGATTGTGGTGGCATCCCCTGGTGGGGGCACCCTCAACCTAAGCCTGTGTGCACGTGAAGTTTCACCCTGGCCCACTCTGTATGAAATTCTCTGTCTCCAGGAGTATTTCATCTCCTTCAATCTCACCACAAACAGGTCTTCAAATATCCAAGCCACTATCTACCACTTCCCTCTTCTTTCCCATAGTTAGAGAGGGGAGCTGAGAAAAACAGAATGTCATAGATTTAGCAAGAAGATAAATCTCCAGATTCTGCAGCTAAGTAAATATTTAAAGGGACAGGGCGTCAGGTCTACTATTTACAAAATGTCCCCAATCTTCATGAGGTTTTACCGAAGCTAACTCACTTGGCTACATGGATGGAAAAGCACTACTGCCTCTTTCTCCAAGCATCCCCAAGCTACAAACTGTGAATGCTCTCCTTCATCAAGTTCTGGGAAAGCAGAAAAAAAATGGACATGGAGTAATAACTAGCAATGGTGGTGGAGACAAATGCCACTTAGTAAGCCCTAGGAGTCACTGGGAGCTTAGGAAAACTTAGTGCCATCTGTCCTTAGCTTTGGGTTTTAGCCAAAATTCTGAGACAACAGGAAAAAATCAAACCCCACACTCTTTAAAATATGTAATAGATATTAAAATCAGTCTTAAATTTATGCCTTAAATTTTCCATCCTACTAGAGTAAAGAAGATTTTTTAGTTGTTTAAAGGTATGTTCCAGAACAGATTCCAAGTCAGAATAAGTAAAACCACTTACTTGCCTTTTGATACTTGAGACATTTTAAAGTTTTAAATGTGCTCTTTGTAGCCAACCCAGAAGTGAACAACTGTAACTCATCTGGACACAGAAGCAGTATGAGGAACCAGTTTGTCGTGGGGAGAGAATACATGGACTGCTTTGACCAGTACATTTGACATGGAACTAGCCAATGATTGAGTGAAGAGTGTCAATTCACATAAAAAGAACCAATGCACTCACGGTACACTGAATATCAGGGGGTTGCCCCCGAATAATAAACATTTATATATGAATTTATTAACTCTAACATAGTAGTAAAAATCATGGGCTTCAGAGTCAAACCCCTGAGCTTGACTCCACTTTAATATCAAACGTCAGCAAGTTTCAGAACTTTCTGAGCTTCTGTGTACTCATCCCCAAAATGGTGTCTCATGGGTAGCTATGGGGGTAATATCATGAGAATTCAGGACTTGCATTGTATTCAAACAGCTGCTATTGCTAATTTCTACATTGCCTTCTCATAGAATTAGCCCATGCATTGTTTTAAAGGCTTTAGAAGGAGAAGGAGGAGAAAAAGAAGAGAGGAGTGTGTTAGCTCACTTTCTATCACTGTAACGAAATACTCAAGATAATTCACTTATAAAGAGAAAAGTTTTATTATGCTGAACAATTTTGAAGGTTCCAGTCCATGATCAATTGGCCCATTGTTTTGTTCCCGTAGTAAGAAAGCACATCATGGTGGGAGCATAGAGCAGAGCAAAACTGTTCACCTCATAAAGCAAAAGCAAGAAAGCAAAACCCAGGCTCCCACTATCCCTTTTTTTATTCTAATTAGTTATACATGACAGTAGAATGCACTTTGATACGCAATGCATAGAAGGAATATAATTTCTCATTCTTCTGGTTGTACATGATGTGGAATCCCATTGGTCATATAGTTATATATGTATATAGAGTAATAAAGTCTGATTCATTCTATTATTCTTCTTACCCCCATACCCCTTCCCCTCCCTTAACTCTCCTCTACCTAGTCTAAAATAACTCTATTCTTCCCTAACCCCTACTCCTTATTGTGAATTAGCATCAGCACAACAGAGAAAACATTGGTTTTTGAGATTGGCTTATTTCACTTAGCATGATATTCTCCAACTCCATCCATTTACTGGCAAATTCATTCTTTTTTAAGGCTGAGTAATATTCCATAATATCCATTCATCTGCTGAAGGTCACCTAGGTTGGTTCCATAGCTTAGCTATATGAGTTGAGCTGCTATAAACATTGACATGGCTGCATCACTGTAGTATGCTGATTTTAAGTCCTTTGGATATAGACAGAGGAGTGGGATAGCTGGGTCAAATGGTGGTTCCATTCCAAGTTTTCTAAGGAATCTCCATAATGGTCGTGCCAATTTGCATTCCCACCAGCAATGTTTGAGCATGCCTTTTCCCTCGCGTCCTTACCAACATTTATCGTTGCTTATATTCTTGATAATTGCCATTCTGGCTGGAGTGGGTGTTTTCCTATAAGATAGTTTTAATAAATGCCTAAAGAGAGAAGAATGAATGAATGAATGAATGAATGAATGAATGAATATGGTACTGGTGAAAAAGACTGGAACTTGACCAGCAGTGTGTTTATAGGGGAAGGAATTAAAATAATGATATTACATGGTGTTGAGCAAAAATAAATAATATTTTAAGGATGCTACTTTGATGAAATATGTATAAATACAAATTTGCCCAAAATATTGATATGGTTTAATTTGATTTATTAGAAAGGCAGTTTCTAAGTATTATTGAAGGAAGATGATGAAATTATTTTATAGACTGAACAATAACTATAATACAATAAACTTGTCTCTTAACTATAAATAAACAGATAGATAGATAGATAGATAGATGATAGATAGATAGATAGATAGATAGATAGATAGATAATGTCTATGACATAAAGCAAACCCTCAGAAATGAAAGAATTCAGTAGATGGCCCACGATCTGGGTAGGCATCAAACTAAGGTGTTGGCGCAGCTCAGAGCAAGCCTTCCAAAGCCAGTCCATGTTACCCTGCCTCTGAATGGATTCATTTCATACCTCTGGAGAGGACTGAAGAATAGTCCATTGTATATGATCTACACAACTCTCATTTCAGTGTTGAGTAAATTGGTTTCATCGCCCTCTCCTCTTCTCTGTGACTCCTAGATCCCCAAGAGGCTCTGACTTTTCACACAAAGCATGACGCTCCTTACCTAAGGCATCTGGGCTCACTCGGCCTCTTTCCTCCACTCACAAGCCCCTCCCTCCTCTGCTGCACAGGGCCTTCTTGGGCACAAACTTTATTTTCTACTCAAATTTTCTTCAGGACAATTTAATTTTTTGTTCTTTCTTTTTTTCCTCAGAAATCACAGGTTGGAGGTTTGGAGGGACAAAATTTTAAAAAAGCATTCTGACATTTTTTTCTTGACAGTTGAGAACTGGAAGGAAATATTATAAACTGCTACTACTACTAGTAGTAGTAGTACTAGTACTACTATTACTACTAGTAGTAGTACTACTACTAATACTACTACTAATATTACTACTACTACTACTACTACTACAAGGCATTGTCTTCAGCACCTACCAAAGCATCACTCTTCCATTACCTCAACTAATCCACATGTTTCTCACCCAACCAATGCCACTTGACATTGCCTATCCTAGCAGCCTTCTTAGAGAGCTTGGGAAGTCCTCAAAGAACCCAAGGGAGATGTGGGGCCCCACCCCTGACTCCCCCTTCCACTATTACCACCCAGCTCTCTCACATTAAGCAGGGCTCTGACTTCCTCTAGGGACCCTCCCTTTCCTTGGGCTGCATATTATGACTTGAGATAAGAATCAGTGCTGTTTGGGCAACCCCCAGACTCTTGGTCATTACCACCACCTCACTTCCCAAGGGGACAGGATGCTTCATTCTCCCATGCAATTCTCACCAAGTTCAGGATAACTGCTTTGAGGGCATCACACATTCTTAAGCCTCTCTACAGAGGTTGTGGAAAGACTCAATGCTCTGCACCCTTTGGTTATGTTTGCTCTTGATATTCTAAATCACCTACAAAAGCATCATTCTTCCATTACTTCAACTAATCCACATGCTTTGCACCCAACCAATGCCACTTGACATATTAAGGAAGTCAGATCCTAGGCCAATATGGTGAAGATTTGGTCCTACTTTTCCTTCTATTATGCATAGGGTCTGTGTTCTAGTGCCTAAGTCTTTAATCCACTTGAGTTGAATTTGATGCAAGATGAGAGATAAGAATTTAATTTCATTTTATTACATGTGGCTTTCCAATTTTCCCAACACCATTTGTTGAATAGGCGATCTTTTCTCCAGTGAATGTTTTTGGCATCTTTGTCAAACAAGGATGAGATAACTGTATTTATATGGATTTTTCTGAGTGTCTTCTATTCTGTTCCATTGGTCTACATGTCTGTGTTGGTGCCAATACCATGCTGTTTTTGTTACTATTGCTTTGTAGTATACTTCAAGTTCTGGTTTTGTGATGCCTCCTGCTTCATCATTCTTGCTAAGGATTGCTTTGGCTATTCTGGGTCTCTTATTTTTCCAGATGAATTTCATGATCACTTTTTCTATTTCTATGAAGAATGTCATTGGGATTTAAATAGAAATCACATTAAGTCTGTATAACACTTTGAATAGTATGGCCATTTTGACAATGTTAATTCTGCCTCTCCAGGAGCATGGGAGGTCTTTCCACAATCTAAGGTCTTCTTCAATTCCTTTCTTGAGTGTCCTATAGTTCTCATTGTAGAAGTCTTTCACCTCTTTTGTTTGATTGCCACTATCCCTTTGGGGGGATTCCCTGAATGACTTAAAAACTTCCCATTAGGCTCCACCTCGTGAAGTTTCCTTCATCCCCACTGGCCCCACAGAGAGGACCAAGCAAGCATTCAACACATGGGTCTATGGGACATTAAACATTCAAACTATAGCATGGAGCAAGAGAAGAAGAAGGAAACTTTAAAGGAAACATCTGATGTCTCCCGAAGGGTCATAAAGGGTCACCACCCTGCAGTGCTATTGGGAAGTGGTGGAAACTTCCAGAGGTGGGGCCTAGGTGAAGAAAGTAGGTCACTGGGCATGAACCTTTGAAGGAGATGTTGGGACTCTAGCCTCTTCCCTCCCCAACCCCCCCCTGCTTCTCAGCTGCCACAAAGTCAGGAGCTTTGCTTCACCCTGTGCTCCCCAAGACCTTCCACCTGGCCACAGACTCAAAAGCATTGAAGCAAACTGACCAGTGGCTAAAACCTGTAGAACCATCAGCCGAAATAAACCTTTCCTCCTTATAAGTTGGTTTTATTGAGTATTTTGTTACAGAGACAGAAAGTTAACTAACACAAGTACCATATTATTTAGGATGTAACTTAACTCTTTAAAAAATTGAAGTCACATTACCATGTGATAATTATTCAGATTGCTTTGTCCATAGGAATACTGAAATGAATCGCTTTTGAAAATACATGCTCTTTTTTTATGTTGTTGCTACAAATGATCCAAAGATTTGGATCACAAAATTTCACGTAAAAATGTAATGCTAAGGCCTGGATTGATTGTAGCTCAAGGGTGGAGCATTTGTCTAGCATGTTTAAGGTCCTGGGTTTGATCCCCAGAACCACATTGAATAAATAAATAAACAAAATAAAAGTATTGTGTCCATCTACAACTATATATATATATGTATATCTTAATATATATTTTAATTTTGTATATAAATTTTATAAAATTTTACAAATCTTCAAATAATCAGACATTAGTTTTCATTGAATATTTAAAACAACTTTCAACTTTTAATTTTAATTTTATTTAATAATAATTATTATTTATTATATGAAATTAATTTTTGTTTAATATTAACATGTTTAATTTTTTTGTCAAGGTACCATTGTTTGTTCCAACCACTTAGCTTTTTTATTCAATTTGAGAATTTTTGTCTTTTTTTAAATATTTTTTTAGTTGTAGTTGGACACCATGCCTTTATTTTATTTATTTATTTATTTTTATGTGGTGCTGAGGATTGAACCCAGTACTCACACCTGCTATGTGAGCACCCTACCGATGAGCTACAACCCCAGCCCCTTGTCTTTTAATTGAAGTGTTCAGAACACTTGGGGATTGTTCCTTGACACCTTTTGAGTGTTTTTCTCCTCCTTGGCTTCAGGTAATTTCCTCACACACAAACACGGATTCATACTCAGTTGAAGACCCTAAGTGTCCCTCTTCAGATCTCTGAAGTTCTCTGAAGCTCTCTCTCCTCTTAGGTCCTCTGCCACCTACCTGATTCACCAGCTTATCTCCTCAACTCAGAGGTACCACCAACATCCACCTGGGTACTCCCTGCCTCTACTACGATCTGGAAACTCGCCAGACAGTAAACAGGCAATTGTAGGGTGCCGAGACCTACACGGCTGAACCTAGAAAACGAGAGAGGGGCAATGGGGATTAAGAAAGGCAAACAAATATACATAGAGAGAGAAATCTGAGTCCAGGTGGGACACCATCCTCTGATGGGGAACAGTGACCCAGAGCTAGCTCAGCATGTTTATTGTAGAGGTTTTATCATCAAAAGAATTTTTTGTGAGAAAATTTCTTAAAAGCAGGCAAACTTAAAGGTCAAAGCACTGACAACCGATTATAATTTCTAGTGGCGATCATAAATTTCTATCCTGGCAGCTGGTGTCTGAACTCAGGGTCAAGACTGATAATCCCGTGCCTTGCACAGAAGCTACTCAAGCAGGGCATCACCATAGCAACTGGGCAATCTTGATCTTGATCTGCACCTTTGCACAGGAAGTTTCCAGCACAAGTTCAGCCTCCTATGAGGCAGTCTGAGACCATGACCCAAGTCACCATTCCTCACAGTAGGGCTCCCTCCCTCATTTGCTTCTCTCAATTCTTATGCTTTGCTGCCTGTTGTTCCTTGTCTTAGTAAGCCATGGATTTATTTATTCTGTTCAATTATTGTTGCTCAGCCAGAAGGATGAATCCAATTCCTTTTTTCCTACAGAAGGCCTCCCAACTTGATTTCTAACTGGCAAATTAAATTGGGAAGCTGGTTTGTCATTGCAGTTGATGGTTGAGGAACCCTTAATTGCCGTCAGCCAATTCTGAGATGCTTCCCAATACCAAAAATAGCCTTTTAATTTCTGTTCACTTGGACAATTACCTGCACCACGAATAGCCCTTAGCATGCCACCTTCTTTCTTCTTTTTCTTTTCTTTTTTTTTTTAATGTGTGTGAGGTGGGTGGTTATCAGGGAATGAACTCAGGGTCATTAAACCACTGACCCACATCCCCAGCCCTGTTTTATATTTTATTTAGAGACAGGGTCTCTAAAGCACTTCGCTTTTGCTGAGGCTGGCTTTGAACTCATAATTCTCCTGCCTCAGCCTCCCAAGCTGCGATTACAGGCATGTACCACCACACAACATCACCTTCTTTTTCTTATCCCATTAGTGTAAGAACTAGAAAGTCCAGTGGTCCATCTTCAGAAGATCACCTTAACTGGATACAACTGTAGCCATTTTACTCATAGTCCTTCCCTTTGCCCGCTCCAATTTTAAAATTAGCATAGATTATACCCTAAACTCCTCTAATCAGGATTAAAGGTAGTGCTAATCTAGTGATTAACCAGGTGGACTGCCTACCCAGGCCCACTTGCCAGCCAGCACACCCTTTCAGCAAAAGCAAAGTTTTCCTTGCCCACCCACTTTCAAGCAGTTGCTGCACCTTGGTATTTATAACACTAGGAACAGGTGGACAGGCAGATAAAATGCAACAATGAACCAAAAAGTAAATTCATTTAAATTAGTTTTGATTATATGATCTCTAAAGGCAGATTCTGGAAGGCAGAAGGAACACAGGAAAAAGGAGACAGAACTACAAATCCAACACCTGTTATCTAAAGAACCCTGTCTTTGACTATTGCTTTGACTGCCATCTTCTCATTGTATTTTTCTTTAAACTTAATGCTATTCACCACCTTACATGCTGTGTTTAAAGTATCTTAAAGAAGAAGCATACACTTTAGTTTGCGGTGACTTCTTCTATTTCATTCAATGCCCTCTCTTTAGCCCGCGGCTAGCACAGGCTTCATAAATGAAGGTTCAGCTACGTGAGAAATCCGAAAAGAGAGTTTGAATTAAAGAGACAGGCTCTAATTACCTTTAAACCAGCTCCAGGACGGCTTCTCCTAGCTCCAGCCTCCAGTCACCTATTATGGTAGCGAGGTTTACCGAAGAGGCTAGAGAGAGAGAGAGAGAGAGAGAGAGAGAGAGAGAACATGCCAGAGAGTGGACTTTTGTTGGGGAAGAAATTCTGGGGAAAATCCCATCCAATGAAGATTAAGGGGGGCAGTGTCCCAAGGTCAGGTGTGATGATTGGTCTTCAGGAGTAGTAGCCAGACACGCCTCCAAACTGGACAAGCCCTCGGACCTGAGAAGGGTGGGGAAAGCTCTGGGCACAAAGATGTGTCTAAGCGCCTCTCGCCCAGCCTGGGAGGTAACTCAAATCACATGCGAGGTTGGCCTCCCACATATCTCCAGCACTCACAGCCCATGAAAACCACAAACTGAGGCCCTTAGGTACATTCAGCATCCACCTAACCACCACCCAGATCTGCCTGGTAGCAGGAGAGACCTCCGTGCACATTTGTGGAGAAACCAGCCCATATCTATACACTAGGATCACACACCCCAACAGTTCTTGTGGGCCCAAGAGCCACAGGATGAACAATTGGAGCTTAATTGGGTTTTGAGTATTCTATCTGGGGAAGATGCCTTAGGACCCCAAAGTGGGTCTATGCATTTTTACAGGGAACTGGAATGTCCTGGAGAAGCCAGAGAGGAATGCAAAAGTAGAAGAGGAGGAAGAACAGCAGCTCCTGGTGTGTGGGTGCCCTGTCTGGGGAGGAAAGGGGCAAGAGGAACACAGAATGCCCAAGCCAGGGGTTCCAGTTCCCCAGTGCTAAGGGTGGTACCGCTTTGTTGTAAAACTCTAATTAAGGAACCATATTGAATGTCATTTCTTAACTATTTAAATATTCCTTTTAAGAAACATTTTTTTCCTATGTCTAATATATATTACTTGGGAAAACCAAATTCATAAATTTAGTGACAATTTATTTTTATCTAAAAATTATGAAAAATTTAGCAGAAAAAAAAATGTCCCCTCACTGGTCAAGTGGCTTTCTGAAACACAGTGACCTAAAATCACAAGGAAGTCTCTGGAAAACAAATTGCAACAACCAGAATAAAGTGAAGTGTGGTTCTTCAGAAAGCCTTGGAACACCAATCTAAACAGCACGTGGTTATAAGAGAACAATTACTTGTGTCTATGAGTCTCTTTTCAAGAAGCTTGATTCTTGTGATGGAGGTAGGACAGCCAGTGGATGTCATCATACACACGTGAGCTTTTAAGGAAGGTTTCATGAACTGTAAGGAATGTAAAATAATTCATCTGCCAAGGCTTTCCTTGAATTCACTTCACCTCCAGTGGTTGACCACACTTCACTAGCATATCAGTTTATCTTGTGACAACTAAAGGAAATATTCTAGATCAAAGTCTGACCATACCATAAAGATAATTTCTCACTAGATTTATTTTATACACATTTGCAGCTGACTGAGAGGGAGTTCATTATGTCTTTAGGGGATTAGTTCTTGTTATTTTTTGAAGAATAATCAGAAAAATGTTTCTATAAGATAACAGGATTTTGGTTTTTTGTTATTGCTTGGTTGTTGTTGGGTTTTTTTTCCCCTTGGATCTATAATAATATTAAGAGTTTTGTTTAAATTTCTCTTATTAACACTCTTAAATGAAACTCAGAAACCAAACAAAGGGAAAAGTGTCATATCTGAAAAGACTTAAAAAGCTTAAAAAATGTGATATAATTTTTGCAATGTATTGCAATGACAGTAAAAGACAGAAACTCAGTTTGATTTAAAGTAACACAACAGCTGCACAAACTGATCTTTTACATAGAAAACTTACTTCCTGTCTTCAGAGGATTAAATAGAGAGAAAGCAGGAATTTTCAAAGAGAAAAATGATCAGAAATTATCTTTAAACTCCAGCTGGACATGCATATTGCTCATGTCTGACATGAATTCTTGTTGAAATTTAAATGAAGCTTGCCAGAAAATGGGGACATAAGAATAAAATATGTAAAATATTATTGCATTGGACTTGTCCAGGAATTTAAACTTGTTCTGAGATTCAAAACAACGTTAGATTAAAAAAAAAGCACTAAGAGGTAGTGACCAGGTCTATTTGCACAGGGGTAAGAGTATGAACAGGCATGGTTACTTCAAACCGCTAAAGAGAAAAGTCAAGTGTGAGAAGATAAGGGAACACTTTGCACACTGTTGGTGGGAATGTAAATTAGCACCGCCATATGGAAAACTCCACAGAGGTTCCTCAAAAAGTTAAAAATAGAACTATCATATGTTCCAGCAATTCCACTACTGAGTATTTACCCAAAAGACTTGAAATCACCACGTTGAAGACATCTGCTCTCAAATGTTCATTGCAGCATTATTCACAATAGCCGAGTTATGGAATCACCTAAGTGTCCAAATGCAGATGAGTAGATGAAGAATATGTGATGTATGTGCCCAATGAAATATTATTTAGCATTTAAAAAAAGAAAATCATTTGCAACAACATGGGTGAAATTGGAAAACATTATGCTAAGTGAAATAAGTCAGGCACAGAAAGACAAATATGCATGATCTCACTTGCATATACAATCTAAAACAATCAAGCTCCTAGAAAGAGTTGAATGGTGGTTACACAAGATAGAGAGAGAGGGAATGGGGCAGTGAGAGTCATAGGATAAAAAGTCTCAAGCAGGAGGAATAAGCTTTTTTAATTTTTTTAGATCTATTGCACTTCAGAGTGAAGGTATTTAATACATGTTTTATACATGTCAAAATTGCTCAGAGTAAATTTCAAATGTTCCCACCATAAAAATAATAAGCATTTGAGCAACTAATAGAATTATTTAGAAGTTGTCAATTCACAATATGTTAAACAAATTATTTATGAAATATAATAAGCAACTGCCAGATTTTTAAACAATTAGTTGTATGTATAAAAAAAGAGAGGGAAATCAGGTGTATTACTTTAAGGAGGCAAGATATGCTTAAAGGGACTAAAATATCAACAGAGATGCAGAAATTAGATAAAAATGTGAACTGGTCCTAAAACTGAATAATGAACATGGTGATGCTCCTTTAATAGCATCCCATCCCAAATCCTGACACCCCAAGATAAGTTTCTTTCACAAACAGAGCAAAGTTCTGCCTGAGGAAAAATTTCCACAGGCAACCTTGAAATTGAAAATGGCTGAAAAACAGAAGTGTTTTGTCAAATAATATCTGTTTTGTTAAACTCTGGTTAAATAATTATGCTCTCTGTATTTATCCGTATTTAAAAAAACAATACAATCTTTCCAATTCTAGACTGCATAGGGTATTGAAGACCAGATTGACCCTCCTCCTGCCTGAAACAATCAAGAACATGAGACAAAATACTTGAACATGGTTGTAAAGACTCTGGACATCCTACAAAAGATACCGGTTCTTAAAAGATAGGAAACAATGAAGGAAGGGGAAACAGCAAAACCCAGCCATCTCCTTGAGTTTAGGAAATGGAATTAAGAGTCAGGAAACTAAGAGGCTAGAACAGGCAGCACTGAGAACAGAGAGCAGGCTAGAGAGAGACCTCAAGAATCTGCAGAGGATTCATCTCAAGAATTCAGCAGAGTCATGACCAATCAGCACATCCTTGAAGAACAAACATCCAAGTCCAAAGAAGGAACCACAAGACCCAATTAGAGGAACAGCACCCAACATTTGCAGGGTCAGGAACAGTGTCTGTGCCCAGTGGCCAGGTGGGAAACTTCATAACTCATGGGCATTGAGTAGGATTCTCAGATGGGACCTGACTCAATAGCGGGAGAAACTACCATAGCCTATATGTTGCTCTGGTCCTGCAAGTCCTTGGATTTGGGAGAATCCTATAAGTGAAATTGTTATATCAAAGTATATGCACATTTTGCATTTTGATATGCCACTGTCTTTGGCCTGTGGAACATCTTTCAATTTATGCTGTTCACTCCATTCTCAGAAGTTGCCCTCAATGGAATCTATTTATTAATTTGTCAATCTGATGGGTACATTTTTTTCTTACGACAACAGGGCTTTTCCAATAAACTCTCTAATCTGACTTGACTACTCCCATGAATTGTTGATTATTGCCACATTCTATTGACAGTCTTAAACTTAGTTCAGTCCAGTAAACGTGATCCAAACATCATTCAACAATGAATATACATCAGTGTCCCAGTTCAGAGACTGGCAATCCTCTCCTAACAGGGAAACTTAGATTCTAATTCTCTGCCAGTCAGTATAATTCCAGCAACTTTGAAGGCTAAGGCAGGAGAATTGCAAGTGCAAGGCCAGATTAGACAATTTAGTTAAGATCCTGCCTAAATGTTAAAAATAAAAAGGGCTGGGGTTGTAACTCAGTGGTATAACACCCCTGAGTCCAATCGTCAGTACCACAAAAATAAATAAGATTCCAAGTACAAATACATTCCTATGCCTTAAAAAGAAGATGATGCAGTAAAAGCTCACCTTACTGATTTGGCTAGTCTTTACCAAGGGGCTCAGAATAAAATAATGTGACAAGAGCCCATTTTTCAGAGGCAAACAGACTTGAAGTCAAATATCTTCTGTTAGATACTAACTAGGTGATCCTGAGCAAGACAATGAATTTCTCTAACCTTATTTCTTTATCTGAAAAAGGAGAAAATGAATACCTACTTTAAAGTGCTATTGAAAAAAAATAAGATAATGAGTGGAAGTTGGGCACAAGAAGATTCCTGAGATATAGAATATTTCATGTGATGGGATCATTAATTAAAATTTAAAAATAGAATTCTGTCTTTTGATTAAACTCATATTTTGTTGATTTGAAAGGTTAGCAAAAATGTAATGAAAGGAAAATGTGAGTGTCTGATTCAATGGGATGATTAGCTTCTTGGTGCAGAATTATTTGGGTTTATCAATATTCTGTAATATTTTCCAATAGCCCTTTCCTGTGTAAAAGCCTGTTTCTATAGTCCTTTTCCCTCAGTTTAGTTCTTACATTCTGGTTTGGATCTTGAAAGTTCATTAGAGGCCATGTATTAAAGACTTGGTTCCCAGTCCCTGGTACTACTGGGGGGAGGTAGAACCTTTTGAAATGTAGGGCCTACTGAAAAGAAGTTAGGTCATAGGGATGTGCCCTTGAGGGAAGAAGTTCCTCTGTTTATCACCTCATGGTAGCCAGATTCCATTCACCATGTGCTTCTACCATGATATAGTTTCTTGCCACAGGACCCAAAATGGAGTCCAGCAATCATGGACTGAAACCATGAGCCAAAATAAACCTTTCCTCCTTTAAAATCAGCTCTTTATTTTGTAAGTATATCAATATTTTGCAAATACAAATTATTTTGTATTATGTCACAGCAAGAGAGAGCTGAGTAACACACCTTGGTTAGGCTTTTCCATTATCTATGAAATTCACTGTATTAAAATAGTAAGTAGCATCCTGAATATCTTTTGTGCCTCATTAAGAAACCAAAAAAGGAAAACAAATTTAAGCATATCAAATTTTGAAAGTTCTTCTAGAAGAAGTAATTTCCTTTTTTCAAGATATAAAGAAATTGTTATGCCAAGGCAACAGAAAATATACAGTAACACATAAAAACTGTCACAAAAGAAAAGACAGAAAATCACTAGGGGAATCAGTAAGTATACCCCTTAGGGCTTAATCAGGGAGGCAGGACTTCAATCGTGAATATAGAATAAGAGATTCATTTTTAAAAAATTATATATAAAGGCTGCTAGAGAAGCAACAGAAAGAAAACTCCAGAAAAGGATTTCAGAGAATCAGAAAAACGTCACTAGCCAGCCACCACAGGAGAGAGCGGATGAGGAAGTCGACACAAGGCTGCCCCATCTACATGGAGTCTGAAACTGCTAGAGGTCAGCTAGGCCAGGGGTGGGAAACTACATCTGGCTACAAAGCTGGAGAAATAAAGGAAAACCTAGAAGCTGTGAAGACCAATAGGAACTTACAAAGACAAACGGAAACCCATGAGAGCAAAGAGAAATATGCTCATGTTATCACTGCAATTCCTGGCACCTTCATCATGGGGTAGAACATGTACTTGGTCCAAGACTCGGAGAAGCTAAGGGTGGAGATCCAGCCAGTTCTGATGTAGTTGCAGATGGAGATACAGATGGAGCCACCTCACCCCAAAATGGGAAATCCACAGACAGTGGCTCTATGCAGGAGCTGCAGAGGCACCTGGGGCTCTACATTGAACCTTCTGGTGGTCACTGCTGCTGCTTCCTCTGCCTTCTGAATGTTGTACATGCTTCTCTTGTGGTCGTCTCTGGCCCAGAATCATAAGAAAGGAGGTTTTGACACAATTTTCACTTCCATATACCATTTACTCAATCTTATTTCACACATCGACCATATAGAAAGTCTTATTCTGTTCCCTTTCCTACCTTCATAATCCCCAAATCCTCTACCTTGGTGCTTCTCAAACATTCGTGTATGTAAGAATCACCTAAGAATTGTCCTGAAAAGCAGATTCTACTTCAGCAGGTCATGGATGGAGCCGTGGTGTCTTTACTCAAGAAAATACAACCCTGTAGGTGAAAACTCCTGTTTTTACATTGTGTTTTCTTGGCTCCCCAGAGGTGCCTGACAAGCCTTGGGTAGGTGAGAAGAGGGAAGCAACGGGCAGATTTGCAGCCTCCTGGCTATTCCACTTTTATCTGTTTTAACATATTGGAATTTCATGTAACATTTTAATTGCAGGAAAATATAGATGAGTTCCCTGGTTTAACAGCAACATAGCTTGAAAATCATTTGAATTTGAATTATCATGAGCTTAATTGCAAAATTATTTGGGTATTGTTTTTGAAGAAAGGAAAATAAATACTCCAGTTTTATCTGAACTACACTGTAAAAACAATTGTGAATTGACAGATTGAGAACATGATTGTTTATAATTTTATTAGTGATCTTTGCCTATTCAGGAATATCAAATTCCCCTCAACTTATTTTTAGTAGATAAACTGAATTCCCATTGTCACCTTGGGCTAATCACTAACCTTCTTTGGGATTTAATTTCTGTGACTATATTCAATTCAACTCAACAAATACTAAAGATGTTAAGGATTCAATGCCTTAGGATACAAGAAGACGAAGTCACGATTTCTACCTTCAAAGAGATTTGCCTTCTATTATGAAGAAAAGAGTGATTTAGTATAAAGCAGTGATCAGAAAATCATAAAAAGTAAAAACATGCAGGAGTTCAAGAAAAAAAAACTGTATTCATTTGGATGTGAGGAAGAGAACTTCAGAAAAGGATTGGTAATAGATGTGAATCTTCTAAGATGGATAGGATTTCTTCCATCATTAATGCAAAGGAAAAGCGTTTCTATTGTGGATACATGCTGAGCAACGGAATGGAACCCAGAAGAAGAGATAAAGGAGACAAGATTGTGAGACCAGATTCAGACTGGGGAACGGGGTCACCCTGAATGTTATGGAATAAGTGCCATAGGAATGTAGTCTTACACAACTGTGGAAGAACTGGGGGAAATGAAGATCCAGAGGGGAAGCTGGAGGGTCAGAGGAAGACTCCTGTCAGTCCATCTAAAAACCCACATCCAATGGAGAAAATGGAACTGGGATTCGGAACTTCTAGGGATATCTGGGGGAAGCTGCTTCCTATGTGTAGCCAGCACATCTGGAAGTTCACAGCCAATCATCTGGAGGTTGACCAAGGGCTTATTTTAGTCATCAAGGTAAGAAGTTAAGGGCTGGTAGAGAGCTTGCCTAGCATGTGTGAGGCACTGGGTTTGATTCTCAGCACCCCATATAAATAAATAAAATAAAGTCCATTGACAACTAAGAAAATATTTAAAAAAAAAAAAAAAAAAAAAAAGGTAAGCAGTTGAGAGGAGCTGGATCCAAAAGAGAGGAGGCCAAAAATGAGTGAGAAACCAGCTAGACACCTCTGCATTGGCCCATCATTGTATCTAAGACCATCTTCTTAGAGCAATGGAAACTATTTCACTCCTGCCTCCCCTCTCTTGTAAGAGTTCTTCTTGAGTCACACACGGAGGTTTACCCTGAGGAATATAATCCCTGCCTAATTGAATTGACATATATAAATCATCACACAAGTTGTTTGGCTTAAACAGAGACAGGATATATACCTGATTAGGCTTGAGATGAATTTGATCAAAGGTATCAGAGAACTTGGTAATGACCATGATTTCTGTGGTGTGAAATTTGTTTGGGGGTTTTTCCCACTTTTTTATTGGTGCATTGTAATCGTAATCGTACATATTGATGGGATTTGTTGTTGCATATTTGTACATGCACACAATATAACTTGACCAATATTACTCCCTAGCACTCTCCCTCCCTGCCTCCCACCACTTGGTCTCTTTCTTCTCCTGATCTTCCTTTGATTTTTTGGAAGTTCTACCCCCACCTTTGTTTTCCCTTTTCCTCTCTAGTTTCCCCATACTAGAGAAAACATACAACCCTTAAACGTAGGAGTTGGACTTATTTCATTTAACATGATGGTCTCTAGTTCCATCCATTTTCCTGCAAATGGCATAATTTCATTTTTCTTTAAGGCTGAATAAAACTAAATTGTGTGTGTGTGTGTATATATATATACCACATGTGCATATATATACCACATTTTCTCAATCCATTGATCTGTTGATGGACACCTAGGCTGGTTCCATAGTTTGGCTATTGTGGATTGTGCTGTTATAAATGTGGGTATGCATGTGTCACTGTAGTAAGATGACTAATTCTTCAGGATAAATACTGAGAAGTGGTGGAGCAGGGTCATATGGTGGTTCCATGCCTGCTCTTTTAAGGAGTCTATATAAACTGATTTCCATAGTAGTTGTACTAAGTTACAGTTCCACCAATAGTGTAATGTTAAAAGTGTTCCTTTTCCTCCGCATGCTCTCTAGCACCTATTGCTATTTTGTGTTCTTTATTACTGCCATTCTGACTGGTATGAGATGAAATCTCAGGGTAGTTTTGATTTGCATTTCCTTAATTGCTAAAATGTTGAGCATTTTTTACATACACTCTCTTGTGCAGATTCCTTACCTGTTTCAGCTGGTTGCATGAGCCACCAGACTCAAAGAGGGTAGCGAGGTGGGCTCCTTTTCCCCTTTCTGATTTGAACTCCTCTGGGTAAAATATTTTGTATGCCTGTTTCATTTCTGTTATGCTAGGTTAGACTACAGGTTACACAGAAGGCACTATCCAGGACAGTGTAGCCATATTTGCTCAGCTACCCCAGCCCCTACAGCAGCAACTACAGCATGGCTGCCTCAGATATAGCTCCTCCCTCACCTTTTCATGGCCAGTTGGAAAACACAGGGCACTTTTCAAGCACCAGTGGATCAGCTAAGGGCAGGTTGCTTTTCTGATCTCAGGTTTTTCCTCATTAAATCTGTCCACTGTATTTCTCTCTGTGTTTTTCCTCCCTCTGTGCTTGAACCAGTGCTGCTACCCCTGCTGCTGCTGCGGTGGCTACTGCCACAATCAGTTTAGCTCCAAGGTAGCCTTTCTTCTTTGTTTAGTGTACCCAAATTGCTGAGTTTCTAAGACACTCTCACTGCCAAATGAAGAATTTTAGTGAGATTCCCCCTTCCACCCATCATGCAGAAAAGCAGTACTCCAGCTGTTTGAATTCCAAGCCACAGAGCAACTAGGAATGCAGTCTTCCTCTAACCCACCTTCTTAAACCCTGAACTTTATTCTTAATTAGTCATCAAGGAGGTCATCATTACAAGTGATGTGAGAGTGATATTGGAGATTTGTTTTTGCAGCTCCAGGTTCAAAAGGCGGAGATAGATTCAAAATTATCAGCACAGGATAATATTCCTTGACTGATGTCCTAATCCATAGGGCCATGAAATGGTTTTATTTAAGAGAGGGAGAAAACTCCAACGCAGTAGCTTTCATTTTGTATGTCAAGGCAAGCCTGATGTACTGGTGTACTAGTAAGGTGTTCAGGTAAGTGAAGATATTGATCTCAAGTCTGCAAGGAAATATGGTTATAATCACAGAACCCCTAGACCAGGTGCCTTGAGTATTGATGATTTCTGTCCAAGGTTGAAGACAATGAGTATAATGGGCTACATTTAGTGCTTACTGCTGCTTCTCCATGCATTCAGCACAGTGTAAGGTACAGAAGCACCTGGGCATCTCTTTTAGCAGCCAGGTGCAACACGCATTGCTGCCCATGATGGACAAGGAGTCTACAGAGACTCTGAAGAAATCCATGTATCATGTGCCCAAGGAGTTTAGCCTGCAGCCCAAAGTTTACTACCTGAAGTAGGAATGGAGAGGTTGGAGTCAGGAAAGCAAAGTTCTGAGTAGGTACCACTCAGGCAGCAGCTCTGAACTTCTACCTTCACATATTTAAAATAGTTATACTTACTTGGGTTTGTGGCTAATTTGCTCTTTTTTTGATTCAGAGGATGATTCTTAAAATGTACCCACATTCTGCAAGTTACTCATCGTTTTTTTGAAATTCTGATACAAAAAAATTCAAATAGATTCAAAGCCATTAACATAATTTCAGTGTTTCATCTTTGAGGGAAAAAATGCTACTTCAAAAACACTTTCAACTGCTGCAAACACTTGAACAGTTGTGAAAAGAAAGTTCTAATGTTTTAAATCACATATTTATGTGAACAAAATCTCTCTTTGATGGTGACTATCAAGAATGTAATAAGATCATTATCCAAAAGTATTAATCAGGAATTAAATATAACCATGGAAAATATAAAACCTAATATTAAAATTTTATACTCATGGAAGCAAGTAAAAGTTTCTCATTAAAATCCTGAAAGATTTAATTTGGGAATTTTAAGCATGGTCAACATTTAATATCAATAAAGTACATATTTATAAGCATATAAAATAAATGTAATAAGTATTTTCTTAGGCAATACAAATGACCTCAGATCCCCTCCTGTTTACCCCAGTGTGTTGTACCTTGCATCATTTTCTGTGTGTTCCGTAATGTTAAAAGTAAAATGCTCACAAAAAAAACTATTCTGAGAATAAAGGTTAAGGTTAAGAATGCATGCTTCTTTGTGGTCAGAGGGACAAATGAACCTTGCAGCTCTAATTCCCTATAGCCTCACTCTGTCTCAACATTGTCTTAACATGATATCTCATTGAGCCAACAATATCATGACACTGAGACCTCTGGATGAAGAACTATTCTCCAACTCTGTGTGAGAACAGCCACACAAAACAAATAGTAGAGTAGCAGCTGATAATTTGTTCTCCCAGAACGAGACTAATTGTTTTAAATTGAGTTCTTTTTCTAAAAGAAATTGCATTTGAAGAAGATCCATAAACTGAGGCTATAAATGATACAATATGCAATATACAACTTTCCATTACTATAACACATACCTAAGATAATCCACTTATAAGGAAAAAGGGTTTATATTGGCTCACAGTTTTGGAGAATCTAGTCCATGATCAGATGACCACATTGCTTGTGACTAAGAAACATATCATGGCAAGAGTGGATGGTGGAGCAATCACAGGGCCATGAAGCAAAAGAATGAGGAAGGAGCCAAGGTCTCACTATCCTCCAATGACATAAAGACCTCCCACTAAGTCCCACCTCCTAAAGGTTCAACAATCTCCAATAGCATCACCCTGGGGACCAAGTTTATAACACATGGGCCTTTGAGGGACACTCAAGATCTACACTATAGCATAGTAGAAAGGGGAGAAATTTAAGAAGGGAGAAAAAGTTGTGTGCTATTACAATAGTTGGGCAAAAATAATGATGACATAGCATAAGACTGAAGACTGGGCATGAAAAAGAGATTCCTAAGATACTCTGCAGTCAAATTTTCTGAATCCTTGGTTTGGAAGAGAAATAAGAATATGGATAAAGTCAAATGTTACTGAGATCTTAATTGTTAGAGGGTGGTAAAATAGAATTAAAGGAAAAGGAAAAAATGATGGCTTAGTGAGGAGAGAGTAATGTACAGTATTGCTATACAGATATGTTGAATTCACATCCCAGAGGACAATAAGATAAAATGTCTAGCCAAATTATCAAAATAATGGCTCAGAGCATGATACAATAATTTTTAAGAAAAAAATTTAAAATTTGTTTTAAGAAAAACAAATTAAGCCGGGTGGCACATGCCCATAATCTCAATGGCTCAGGAGACTGAGGCAGGAGGATCATGAGTTCAAAGCCAGCCTCAGCAAAAGCAAGGCGCTAAGCAACTCAGTGAGACCTTGTCTCTAAATAAAATATTTTAAAAAAAGAAAGGCTGGACATGTAGCTCAGTGGTTGAGTGCCCCTGAGCTCAATCCCTGATACCTACCCCCAAAACAAAAGAAAAAAATTGTTGGTGAATAACAGTAATTCAGTAAAGATTTTTGAAATTTTCAGAATATGTTTTCTGTGTTTTGTGCTCTTTCTTTGTATAAATTATATTTGTATTTTTACTTCCAAGGCTGTATCCAGAGTCTACGCCTCAGAAATTCCTAATACAGGGAAGATATAAAGGTTACTGAGAAATTCATTGGACTGCAAAAATAAGCTTTCAACAAAGGTTTTCATGTCTTAAGTCTTTTTCATATGTGGTTTTTTTTCTTAAAACATTTTCATTTTAAATAGGTCAAATATTCAAAACAATGATATTATCTCTGAATAAATACCACAGCACTAAAACAGAAAAAAAAAATTCAAAGTTTCTTTATAAAATACCTGTACCAAACATTGCCACTGTAAGCTGAGAAGTAACAGTGTGTTAGCTTCTTTACTAGATAAGCTTGAAAATAATTCCTCATCCTGTTGAAGATTTGTGATTGGGAAAAAGGTGTAATAAAATTTGAAGAAAGTCTGTGAGAGCTTTTTATTTCATTGTAGATATGATAACTAAGTGTGAACAAAAGTCTCAGCAGTATTTACCTTTACTCTTTCTCAATGGCATGATTACAATGGCACCAAGAGAAACATCTTAAACATGCACCTTTGATAAGGACAAACAGCACATTGAAGCAAAATATCATGATCTCTATCAAAGCCTTTTCTTTCTTGGACCTTCTGCTATCATAGAGAAAGATGAAAGTAAATTTCTTATGAATTGCAGGCACATTATCTATTCCATGAGACATAAAAGAAGCAAGCAATACTTTCTATGTTTAGTTGAAATTATAGACTGATCATTATAATCTTTCTTGTGCATTATACCATTCAAGGAGATAACCATGCTTTCTCTAATTAAAAATCATATATATGAACAAGACAAAAAATTTCTCTCTGTGACAATGCAATGGTTTTGCCACTTTTAAGTACTGAAATAGGTTATAGTGTTGGGAAGAAAAGGAGAAGACTGATATCCTGTAAGTTTAATCCATTTTATTTGGCAAATGCTTCTTCATCGGAAAGATAAAACCAATGAAAAGTTTGAAATGTTTTTTCAATTTTACATTGAAAGAAGACTGGGGGTGAAGAGGGGGTGTAATATTTTTGTTGATTTATCCATTTACAATTTATATATAATAAACAGAACATATTTTAATTTTTTTTATTTGAGAAATGTATTCACATATAACTATGCTCAAAAGGGCTCCATATTTGGTTTGATGTCCTGCTATTGTTGCTGTCTTGAAATTCTTAATGATTTATTTTGGGTTTATGTATGTGATGGTTTAGATATGAGGTGCCCCCCTAAATTGTCATGTGTAAGACAATGCCAAAAAGTTTAGAGGTAAGATGATAGGGTTATGAGAACCTTAACCTAATCAGTGCATTAGTCCTCTAATAGGGATTAACTGGATGGTAACTGTAGGCAGGCAGAGTGTGGCTGGAGGGGGTGGACCATTGGGGGTGTGCTGTGGGGGCTTATATTTTGTTCTTGGTGACTGGAGTTCGCTCTCTCTCTGCTTCCTGGTTGCCATCTCCTAAAGAGTTTTCCTCTTCCACACTTTTCTGAAATGATTTTCAGCCTCACCTCTGGCCCAGAGCAATGGAGTCAACCATCTATGGATCAAGACCTCTGAAACTATGGGCAACAAATAAACTTTTCCTCCTCTAAAAATTGTTCTTGTCAGGTCCTTTGGTCACAGCAGCAAAAACGATGACTGAAACAGTATTTTATAAATCAAGTCTGATTGGACAGTGGAGTTACTCGAGCACCTCTTGTTCCTTGTTGCCACATTCACATAGACCCTTGCAATGCCTCAGGAGGACATTATTCCAGGGAACTAATGAGTGGCAATTCAGTGAGACTCCATGTGAGCTAAGCATGATACCAACAGCCTCAAAAGCCACGCTTTCCATTCCAAACCAAATTTGCATCAAACACTTCTAGAAAGAAGGTGATAGAGTTCTAAGAAACACAACAACCAAGAATCCTATCATATCCTTTTCTATTCCTGTTACTTCTCTATCTTGGTCAAACATTTATGCTGAAAATGATGATCTGAAAGGAAAGGAAAGTTGAAGCTAAGCATAACCCATGGTTTCTTTTTCCTTCAGACCTCACTTGTTAAGCCAAAAGTAGAGTGTGGATAGAAAACACATGTACCTAGGAGTGGAATAAAAACAGTAGAATTACTTTTGTGCTGTGTTTCTATCATTTTGATAAGATTGAAATATATACACATGCATGAACTACAAAATATGTTGTATGGTCTGAATGTCCTTGTCCCTCCAAAATTCGCATGTAGAATCTTAATTCCCAGTGCAATGGCACTGGGAGGCAGAACAGCTGAGTGATTTGGTCATGAGGAAGGAGCCTTCATGAATGGGATTAGTGCCCTTATAGCAAAGGCCCAAGAAGGATTGTTAGTCCCTTCTTACATTTGAAAACACAGCTAGACGGTGCCATCTTTTAAGTAGACAGCAATCTCTCACCAGACACCAAATCCGCTGGTGCCTTGATCTTGGCTTTCCAACCTTCATAATTGTGAGCAAAAAAATATGTTGTCCCTAAATAATCACCCAGCTGCAGGATTTTTGTTCTGGCAGCCTAAACAAGCTAAGATAATAGGAGTTGTATAAGTTCAGTCATTCTTCATAACAGTTAAATATTCTTATATTTGTGCTTAAAACTCTCATTGCAAATACAAAGATGAACAAAAAACTTTACCAGTTAATACAACATTAAATTTAAAATTTTTAAATTTTATTTTTCTCTAGTTAAAACACTAAAAAGCAAGCTAAAAAAATGTTGATAATTCAAGAGAGAAACTGTAGACCAAAAAAAAAAAAAAAAGCTTTATATGTATTATATGTATTAGTACCTTTAAAGAAATTTTTTCCTTTTTTCACATCTTCATTTTTACTGAGCAACAAAAATTTATGTAACCAGATCTACTGCACACAAATGAAGTCATAAGAGTTTTTGCTTTATTGTGTCTCTTTTCATTCAACATGAAGCATTTGTGAGATTCATCTATGTTATAAGCAGTAGCAGTTAATTTCTTTGTTTTATGGAGTAGTAATATTGCATAGTAATATTGCATTTTATGACAATACCATACCCCTGTTCATAGACTACATCAAAGATACATATTCATGTCTCTACAGACAGGCAATTTGGGTGGTCCCACATTTGTCATTTTTCACTATGATAAACAATACTGCAATAGAAATCCTTCGACTGGTTACCTCTTCCACATGTGTGAGTTGGACCAAAGTCAATACGTAGAAACAAAGTGGCAATTTGCAGAGCATGTACATCTTTGACTTTACAAACAATTATGAAATTGTCCTCCAAAAACTTGGGCTACTTTATATTCCTCCAAGCAACATAAAAATTCTCATTCACCCTATTTCCTCACCAACAGGTGGTATAATCAGACTTCAAATTTTTGTTGATTTATGGGTACATTTCCCAGATTGCTGGGAGTCTGAATATGTTTGCATATGCAAAGACATTTCCTCTTGGGTAAGTGGTCTATTCATATTCACTGGCTAATTTTTAATTGTTTTTCCATTTATTTATATCTGCTTTTTATTCAGAATAAAAAGTTTTTGTTAGTTAAGAATATTGAAAATATAGTCTTCTGGTAAAGGGTTTGACTTGTAATTTTGTTTATGGTGTCTTAAGATATACATACATTTTTAATTTTAGTATATTCAAATATTTCCTTGATGGTATATGTTTTATTTGTCTTAAGAAATCTCTGATTCTTATGTCATATTGATAGTCTCTTTATGTTTCTATTTAACATTTTAAGATTTAGATTTCATAATTTAGGTCTATAATCTGCCACATATTATATTGTCTATTTGTTTTATACAGTGTGTGAACTTGGAATCTAATCTAATTGTACTTTTCCCAATCCATTTACTAATCATACACCCCATTTAATAGTCTTTTGTCCCTTGGTCTACAATGCCACCTCTGTTGCATTGAAATTTCTATGTATGTACTCTGGGGTAGGGGCATCTACTACATCTTCCTATATAAAAACCATTCGGATCTAATCATGTCATTTTATAAAAAGTCTTACAATACAGCAGAAAAAGTTAATCTTTTCTAAGCTCTTTCATATTTATATTTCTTATATAAAAACTCCAAAGGTGGAGTTTTGTAATTGTATAATATTCTTTCAACTATATTAAGTTTACCATTTTCCTAGGCCTATCCACAGATACCAGTTTTTCATAATTTTATCTCAAAATTTCCATTCATATATGCTTCTGTCATAGAAAACATTGTAGCTAATATAAATATACTTGCAGTTTGCTATGAAGTTTACATTTTGTAAAACTTTACCTTAAACTTATAATCGGTTGACAAAATAGATTTCCCCCTATTTTGTAAATATATTTCTTTTAGTTTTGACAGACCTTTATTTTATTTATCTATATGCAATGCTGAGAATCAAATCCAGTGCCTCACACATGCTAGGCAAGTGCTCTACCTCTGAGCCACAACCCCAGCCCTGATTTTCCCCTATTTTACAATGAGAAATCTTCAAAACTCTGCAGTAAATTGCCCATGGTCATGTTAATTTGCTTCTAATAAGTAGCAAATACAGGTTTCTGATTCTAAATTGTGACCTTTCCAATGCATTTTATTATCTTTTTATATGACTGTCATGGACTCCTACAAGGTCACTTTTGTAGCTCTCTCTATATATAAATCTCTTGCCTTTAAGTTATATTGTAAAATTATAATGTTGATAGAAAGCAGGAGCATGGGAGGAATAGATGAACGCTAGATAAGGCAGATGGGTTGGAGGGGAAGGGAGGGGGCATGGGATAATTAATGATGGAATATGATGATCATTACTATCCAAAGTGCATGTATGAAGACAGGAATTGGTGTGACTATACTATGTGTACAACCAGAGATATGAAAAATTGTGTTCTATATATGTAATAAGAATTATAATGTATTCTGCTATCATATATAAATTAAAAATTTTTTTAAATTCATTATTCAGATTAATGAGACAAATGAGGATTAAGTCACCCTCATGTGCAGAAAAAAATATTATAATGTCAAGGAGACATTGCTCAGAGAAGTTTATATAGTGCCTTACACACAAAGGGTACCAAATAAACATTTCTGGATGAATTACCCATAATACATAGACATAGCTTCTGAGTTACTGATTTTTAAAAAGTAAGCTCTACAAGCAAACAAGAGGACTCAGTCTGTGTAATGGGACATCACAGCAGAGGTAATAAGACATAGATCTTGAAATAGAAAAATAAGTGGAGAGGAGGGTGGTGGGCATTTTAAGTGAGCCACTACTTTGTCTCAGGTGGGTGGTTCTTAGGAAGATAAATTTAGAGCCCAGCTGGCTGGGGCTAGACTATAGAATATAATAATGCCAAACTTCAAGTTTCATCCTGTATGATAGAAAGTTATCTGTAAAAACATAAATAAAGAAGAAACAAAAAGTTACAAATTTAGACCTAGTATGGTATCACAGTCCACATACCCATTTATACTATTAATTAATTAATACTGATTCACTTTTAAACCTTGGCAATAATATACACAAAATCACAAGTTACATGTACTGTTGTAGTTGTCTCAATGTATTAAAACAAATGTGCAACTTTCGAAATGAAAAATAGCAATCATTTTTCACATCACTGAAGATACACAACTAATCCATAGTGAAAAGCTTCACCTCATAATTTACTAGCATGCAGATCACACAATGTTACTGTGCTTCAGTTTCCTCATTTGTGAAAAGGAGATAAGTTGTTTATAATATAATACCCAAAATTGCTGGGATTATTTGATAAAGATACTGCATGGCCATTGCTGGACATCTGTGAAGCCCAAGCCAACAGTTACATCCTCCCCCCAGAGTCTCCTAGTTACTTTGATAAAAAAGTAACATTGATGCATTGATGCAAATACATGTACATGCCAGATACCTAAAATATTTGTTTAATACTAAATCTATTATTTTGAATATCTATACATATTTTTAAAGAAAATCATTTTTAAAGAAATTTTACAAAGGGAGAAGTATTAGCATTACACACACAAAGTTTCGCAGTGCTTTGTACTTGAGAACATGAATAATTTGCTTTGTTTCAGCTGTGCTGCTGATTTATGGTAATGACATTCAGTGACAATTGTATCCAAACGTATTTCCTTAATTGCATTCAGCAGAAGAACAAAGGCTAGGCCATTTTTATGGTGCTGAATGCTATTTTAATTCCCAGCTTCACTGATAATTTCATAGATGGAAGACAATCCTTCGTATTTAATGCACAATTTGGGGAAAGACTATGAAGGAAACTCTCAGACAAAATCTAGAAGAAAGTAAATTAAAGTCTCTTGGTTTATGGTCATAGGATTTTTAGCATGAATGTAGCCTGAATAAATTCAAGAAGAGATGCTTTAATGTTTGAGCGAAGGATTCACATATTATTAACAAATATAATACAAATATTTTCCTATTGATTATACACAGAAATGATGTAAATAGAATTTATTTCTGAAGTTCCTATTTAGCACAATAATGTAAAAAGTTTGCTAACATGAACAAAAGGTAAGGAAAGACTAAACCAGATTTTGGATATTTATAAGGTATAATTTAGTTTGGGCGGGGGGATTGTTTTCTTCAAATTCTGTCTCGACCTGGATTAAGACCTTGGACAGAGGCCAGTTCCCTTAATGGGGCAGCTGATTAAAGCCACACCCCACCCACTTCACTTCCCTTCCTGTCCCTTCACAAACTCCAAGGTCAATATCCACCAGTTCTAATCACCCCAGGGATAGGTACCAGACAATTAGGGACCCCTATCTCAGAAACTCTTGAAATTATTCAAATTAGCCGGCCTATGTGGAGCCCATGAAACCTGCCTATCCCACCTTACTTGCCATACTTAAACCATCTCCTATGACCCCTGTTTGCTGTTACTTTGTCTGTGATGGTAAACCACATGGCCCCTCATTTGGAGTTGTATGGAAACTGTCTTTCATCCAGCCCCAGGTATTTGTGTTGTGTATTGCCATCCAACAAACTTACACTCCTACCTGATGTCATTATGAAACACCAGGTAACAATGAACAATGCTGTGTGTCTTTCTAATTTGTTTTTTTGTCATAGCTATTTCTCTCTAAGGCAAACTTCATTGGAGTTAATTCTACAACTGAAACTCTCAAAGAGGGCTGCCTTGGAATTCTCCACAGAAATACACTGGGGATATGAATTTTGGACACAGATACAGTAGCTTATTGTTTGTCAATAACCCAAATAATTCACATTGTTTTAAAATTCCAAACCCTGGGGAGGGATGATTGGGGAAGATGAGAATTATATAACTATAATCAACAAGAACTTCCTCCTGTCTATCACTATCTTGATCTTGCTAAGTACATGTGGAAATTTTAAAGGACAATTACATTTTCCTTTTTAAGTTTACCCAGAATCACTTGGAGCATTGCACTCATGTAGTCAATCTCTCTACTCAACCAACAAATAATATATTTGTTGATATCTCTAATTATATTTGTAAACAAAGAAAGCCTGTGGAAAGAATTAGAGCTATGGCATAAGACCAGTCTGGTCCCAATCTTGGATCAGTTGCTGTCTATCTCACAATGTTAAGCAGATCATTAAAACTGCTTTGAAATATTACCTGTACATGTGTTAATAATTTTATATAAATGCATAATTGTGATATCTGTATACGTTTAAAACACTGTTTTTTAATTCCCCCCCCCATTTTTTATTTCCCTAAACCCCTTCATCCGGACTCCAACCCAAACCACCTGCCCCCAACCCACCTACACATCTCCAAGTACTGATATTGTTAGAATTTATCATATATAGTTCAAGCTTATACAAGACACACACGCATATATACATACACACTTATAGCATGTATATGTGTGTATACATGAGCATTATGAGCATATATGTTGTTGGAGGCCGCGACCAAGTCAAGATGGCGCCTGGCAGTTTGCCAGGAGGAGTGGCTTGTGAGGCAACGCCACTGAGTCATCAAGATGGTGGGGACTCCTTATTGGCTGATTGCTGTATCTGGAGGGGAGCAATGCTATGATTGGATGATGCTGATTGAGTCATGCTTTATGTAAATCAGTTAGATATATATACCTCTGCTGTTCCGCAATAAAGCAGTTCCTGCTTCAACCTTCACAGTTGCTTGTCACCTCTCGGTTACTTTGCCCAGCTGGACTGCGGCAATATGTAATAACTCTGTGTAAAGTAACAACTTAAATAAACACACACTTCCTGTTTTTTCCACGCAATAAAACCTCACAAGAATTCTACTACATCACATATTGCTATAACTATTTTTAATTGTGTCTATACTGCAATTTATTCAATTATTTTTCTATGCTTTGTTTCATTTATTTATCCATTCATTTGTTCATTCATTCCTTTATTCTATGCTTATTTATTTACTTTTGCCACAACAAACAATGCCATAATAGACATCTTTTAAAAATTTTGTATAACCAAGCATGGTGGCACATGCCTATAATCCAAGTGGCTACAGAGGCTGAAGCAGGAGGATCACAAGTTCAAAGCCAGCCTCAGCAAAAGCAAGGCACTAAGCAACTCAGTGAGACCTAGTTTCTAAATAAAATACAAAATAAGACTGGGGATGTGGCTCAGTGGTCAAGCACTTCTGAGTTAAAATCCTAGTATCCCCCCAAAAAATTATGTATTAAGGATCATAATTATCATAAATTTATGGCACACTTCCCAACTCAAGGATCACTGCTTTTAAAATGCATAAATATTTTAATGTACTTCCTCATAGCCTTCTCAAAAAGTTGTCAAATTAGTATTTTCACAAGCACTTTTGACAGTTCATATTCCCTCTATTCCATCTACAATTTGTGTCAGCAGTCTTTTTAATTTCATCAGTCTGATAGATGTGAAGTGATACATGTTTGTTAAATTAATTGTGCCCTTTCCTGATTATCAGTGAGTTTGGTTATCCATTCAGCTCTTGTTGATCATTGTGATTTGCATGTTTATATTTTTGTTGTACATATTTTAATATAAATTAACATTATAAATATATACATGTATATGAAGCATTAGAAATATTTTCAAATGTAATTTTTACAAGTTTACGCATTTTACTTGTGATTTTTTTACTAACACACATGAATTGTATGTATTAATAGGATTCAGTGGGGTGTTAACATATGTGCATACAGGGTGCATGAGCACACCTCTTCTACCATGGACTGCCCATCCCAGCACCCTTCCCAGTCCTGGTACTCTCTATTATGGTTTCAGGTCAATTTTTTTGTAGCTTCCACATATGAGAGAATATGTAGTATTTGTCTTTCTGTGTCTGGCTTATTTCTCTTAACCTAATGTACTCCAGTTCCATCCTTTTGTTGTGAATTATAAGTTATTGTCCTTCTTTATGACTGAATTATATATATAATATATATAATTATATATGCATGTGTGTTCTATATACATATATAACATATAACTATATAACTGTCATGTATATGTATATATGTGTAAGTATGTGTATATAAAAGTGTGTATATGTGTGTGGGTGTGTATATATATGTATGTATATATATAATTTGTTTTCTTCATCCATTCATCTATTGATGGGCATCTAGGCTGATTCCATATCTTGACTATTGTGAATAATATAGCAATAAAACATGGATATGGAATATTTCTTTTGTATGCTGGTTTCATTCCCTTTGGATATATAGACTCAGGAGTAGAATTTGTTTTCTAATTACTTGACCAGTTAAGTTTGCCATATTGTTTATCTATTTGTTATATTAATAGACAAAAAGTTACAGTTTATTTATTTGTTTTATATTCATATTTTTACCATATATTTTTAATGTCTTTTAGTCATATATGTCTCTATTTGGATAGTTTATACATTTCTAGACATATTTAAAGAAGGTCTTCCAAAACCAAGGTTATGCATACATCTTGAATTTATCATGGGAGTTTTATTATCTTATTTCTTACAGTAGGCTGGTTAATTCACAATATAGCCATTTGTTAACTAATTCATCCTTTGTGCCTAAAACCTGCTTTGTCACTTTCTTAAGTTTATTTTCAGTATTTCACAGTTTTGTTACTATTGTAACTTTTTTCAATTACTATAATAATATAACTTAGGGGCTGGTGTGTGGCTCAGTGGTAGAGTGCTCGCCTAGCATGCATGAGGCACTGGGTTTGATCCTCAGTACCACATAAATGTAAAATGAAGATATTGTTTCCACCTAAAACTTAAGAATAAATATTTTTTAAAAAAATAACAATATGGCTTATTGTTAGAGAACAATGCTAGTTTTGAGATTTAATTAATATTCAGCCATTTTATTGTATTCTTTTTCTCTCTTCTAAATATTCTTTTTTTAATTAATTACTGATGTCCCTACCATCTTTTTATTTCCTGTTTTGAGATTCCTTAAACTTTCATGAAGGCAAATTGACCCTAAACCGATTCTGGTTTGTTTAGAAAGCATAAAACATATTAGGTGATTGTTTTTTAACTTAGGTAGTATCTAAACATTATCATCAGCATTAATTTACTTAATAGAAGACTATTGTATAGATACTATTGTTTTCCCTATTTTTACAGATAAGGGAACTGAGACCCAGAAAGAAGAAGTTCCACAGGTTTAACAGCTGCTGTTGATAGAAACAGGACTAGAACCTAAATCAGAATCTCCAAAGTCTGCACCACTGCCTTGTCATTTACTGTTGATTTTTTTTCTTTGATCTAATGGTAATTTAAAAATATAAAACAGTTTTGGTGGACATGGGGCCGTCTCTCAATTAAATATTTGTTTGCTTTTATTGTTGTTGCTTTAATTTTATACTTATCACAATACATTATTTGCTGATTGCTTTTAACCTGATGTTCTTTGTCATCTGAAATTGATATTGCCATTTCTGCTTTCTGTTTATATTTTCCTAACATCTGTTTGTGCTTCCATTCATTTCCCCTTAAGGGTGATTTTTATAAAGTCATGTAGTGATTTTATAAAGTCATTTTACTGATTTTATCAGACACTCTCTTTCTAACTTGATAAATTCAAGTCCAGTCACATTAAGAGTAATGATTAATTTACTAGGCTTTTATTCCTAACATCTTTTCTTATGTTTTTCATGTAATTTACAATGCTTCCTCTTTTACTTAATTTATCAATTGAGCTGTTCATTCTGACATTTTCTGTGGAAATTTGGCAGTTCTACTAATGGTTGATACTCCTACACTCCTTATCACAGGTGTATTTCTCTACTACTATTTGTATACAAGACACTACCTCCCTGCCCTCACCAGGACATGATTTTTCTCCTACCTTTCAAAGACCATCATGATTTTCCTTCACAGCAAGAACATCGCTCAACGCATATCCTGGCTGATTCTGCTTCCATTTAGAATTTAGAAATTCTAAAGGGAATGCTGTATTCTCCTGACAAAAGCAACAAAAGAAGCTGGATAATTCACATACACTATAAAAAGAAGGGGGAAAAATTGTAAGCACATCAGAAGTATGAGGACTCCGGCAATCAAGTGAAGTAAACTCCAAAGAAAAGAAGTCCTTAGAACAAGAGAAGGAACCTATGCACCACTTCATCACCCACACAGCATGAAAAAAGAGAGAGACAACTACCATAAGAGTTGATAAGAAGAAATCAGCTAAAATTTGAACAAATTCTTAAACTGATTGGGGGCTAGTGTGAAAGCTTAAAATAACTGGAAGCCACAAACCCAAATGGATTTTCTTACTACTGGTCTTTACTGAGTGCATCCAAAAAAAAAAAAAAAAGTGAGGTGAATCAGAAACGATTCAATTCTGATTATATTTAACCAACTTTACATACTAATGTTCTAAAGACCAGGCATGCTTACTTTGGGGCCTAAGTTCTATTTACCTCAATCTCTACTGTGGTTGTTTTACAAAGGATATCCAGAATTAAGCAAATATAATGGACATATGAAAAAATAGCCTCTTGTCAAGAAATATATGGTACTCAACATAACCATACTTAGCAACAACCCAGATATTGGATCTATCAGACAGGAGCTTAAAAATAACTATGAATAAGTGAAAACTGTGAACAGGATGTTGAGTAGTTGGATAATTTAGACAATTTGAAACAATAAAAATAGTTTAATGAAAGTACTAGAAATAAAATGCTGATCTATCATTTCATGTTAGTTTTGTCTAGCATTATAACCACTAGCAAATGTGTTTATTATTATGTATTTAAAATTCATTGTTTTAATCACACAAACCACCTTCAAGTGCCTTAACAGTAACGTGTGACTAGGAACTACTGTATTGGACAACACAGGAAACATGTTTATTATGCTACAGTTAATCGTTTGTGCAATTGTACACCCAGATATGGAGGAACACATTCCTAGCATCACTCTCAGATTGAAATTGTGCAACTGATAATGGGCATTAAGATTTTGTGGTTACAGCTAACATTATATTCAGTAGCAAAAAAGAAATAAATTAACGTGTTCCTTTTCACTAATATTCAGAGCAAAAGAATGTCTAGTCTTGCTATTTCCGTTCAATATAGCATTAGAAGTCCTTGACAGAGCAATTAGACAAAAGAAAGGAAAAATGCATCCAAAAACAAAAGAAGTGACATTGTCACTGTTTGTTAACAGCATACTATTATGAAAATAATTGCAGAATCATCTCAAGTTCAAGGCCAGCCTTATCAACTTATTAAGGCCCTAAACAACTTCAAGACCTTGTCTCAAAATAAAAAAAAATTAAAAGGGCTGGGAATGTAGCTCAGTAGTTAAGAGCCCCTGAGTTAAATCCCTGGTACCAAAAAAGAGAGAGAAAGAAAGAAATTTAGAGGAAAAAAATTGTCTAAGGAATATTTTGGTTCTTTTTGCTATAGATATATGCAATATAACCTCTTTCTTCCAAATGACCTATAACATAGCCAATAAATTCTATATTGCTAACTAGTGATTTTTTTTAAAGAAGCAAATTCTTTGGGGGAAATTCACAGAAAGCAATGAGGAAACAGCTGGCGTCTGAGCTACCACTGAATTGTAAACTGTGGAAATTTGTGTCTCAACTGGATGTTAGTCCCAAAATAGAAGAAATCATTTGAGAGCCAGAAGGCTTTGTGGGGAAAGGGGTTATAGACAGAGCATCACAGGTGTGTGCCATGGACATCCAGAGGAAGCAATGGGTCACTGATGATCTGAGGTCCAGGGGAGGGTGCAAAGAGGAGGAAGACGTGGAAAAGAAAGCAAAATGTCCTGAGTGCTGATACACCTCCGTTTTCAGGTCATGTATCACTTCATGCCTAAGATCTAGGAATTGTTCCAGATGTTTCCATTTACTTCACTGCCCCTCCCCCATTTTAATCTATCTGCAGTTTCGGTGAGCTCTGCCTATATGTAATAAGAATTGTAATGCATTCTGCTGTCATATATAATTTTTTTGAAAAAAAGCTTTTTCTGAATTTCACTGTCTCACAGCTACTGTTGCAACCACCCTCTTTGAGGTCACCACCAGTTCATCTCCCTAAGGAACTCTTTCTTCAACAGCTTCCCGACTTTTCTCCCATTTCATTTCTACCTCCCTGTGGTTTGTGTATAGTTAAGAGCCTTGAAAGCAGGGAATGTGTCCTCTGGCTTCTGCTTCTCCAGGACCTAGACCAGTGTCTGGCATACACGAAGCGGTCACCAGCTCTCAATAAAAGAGAAGTGCTGCATTCCAAGTTCAGTGCTGAGGACATACTCCTCATCACACTCATGCTCATAAAGCCCTACATTGCTAAGAATTGACTCAAGTTTCAATATCATGAAAGCAGAGCTTTTCCCAAGAAATTGAGTTAATGGACAAATTTATCAATTTTTTTTCCTTCTATATTTGTTTCTGAACTATACCTACCACCACAGGGCATTAAAAGGTGTTCATGGGTTATTTTTTCCAGAATATTATATGTATGACTATTTGTATTTTACATATCAACATTTTGTAGTATTATAATAAAGAAAAATACTTTCAGACATTTCACTAGGGGAATAGGTGAAAGAAGCACTGATTTTCTCCATTTTGTTCTGTGATCTGAGTGTGACTGCTTCCATTTTACAGATGAAAAAAGTGAGAATCAGAACACCAGTGTTTGTGTGACTGGGAGACTGATCAGCATACAGAATAGAATCATTTCAATTATTAATTATTGGATACTTTTTATGTATGCTTTGATACAAAGGAATATTTAATTCTTTTTAAATTTTATGATACTGGGGACTGAATGCAGGGATTCTCTACCACCAAATTACATTCCCAGCTCTTTCAATTAAGAACTGGGAATTTTTTTAATTAATAGTAAGTCATTTCATCATCATAACAAAGATGTGTGAATGTGAACTGTTGGAGCTGGATTCAAGATCAGATTCAATCAGAGCCTGATACAAATGTCAAGGAGAAAATGAAAGGAAGAAAGACTCTCAAAGATAAACCAACAAATTGGCATCAAGTCCTGGTTGCAGAAGTTATTTGTGCAAACTAAAATCACTGGAGCCTTTACTGCCACAATGCCAGAGCTTATCTCTACCTTAAAATGTCATATTATGCATGAGTCAGCCACTGACTACACAGTGTATAAATAAATAAATTATAATTAAATAAATAATTACAAATAAATAAGCTCGGTGCAGCAGTGCATGCCTGTAATCCCAGCAATAGGGGAGGCTGAGGCAGGAGGATTGCAAATTTGAAACCAGTTGTAGCAATTTAGCCAGGCCCTGTCTCAAAATTTGAAATAAAAAGTGATGCGGTGGCCGGGGGGAGGCACTTCTGGGTTCAATCTATAGTACCAAAAACAAACAAACAAAAACATTATATCCCTATAATTTGGAATCTGGCTACAAATAGAGCTTTATTTGAACTTAAAAGACTATTCAGAACAGGTATTTTACTAGTCTAAAAGCACATCTGTCCTAGCCAGAAAGGATACTGCTTCTTCAGGAAAGTTTACTATCACCACAAGATTCTGATTTTGTTCAAGTAAGGAACTTACTGCCATTGACCAAGAATTGATAATACATGCACAAATACACAGTGTCTTTGGTGCACCCCCTCACCTCCCAGGACTTCAGCAACCCCTCAACCTGTGCAACCACGTAGGTAGTCCTGATTCAGAGCATCATGGAGCAGGGAACTTAGTTATTTGATGATTGCGAATATTATCAAGTGCCAGTTTCTCTAATATTTATATGTTATGTGCTCATGTTTTTCTACCATCATGAAATATGCTCATTCATGAAAAACATCACATTGCAAATTTTTGCATGAAAATTAGAGGGTTTGTGGTGAAGTTAGAACTAGAAGCAGAATACTTAAAACATATGTAACTTCCACAGCATTAATTTTTTTTAAAAACTAATGATGGCATGATAAGTACCTATTAATTACAGAAATGATAGCTAATGTGTAGTTTGCATCCTTCTCAGTCATGTAAAGGAAAGGTTATAGGAAACACAGGACTTGGCCTTTTTTTAAAATGTGGTTTGTTTGAATGAATCGGTTTAATAAGGGATGAAGACAATGTGTACTGAAATCAGAAGAACCAGGCCAACAATCACTTCATCCAGATCCTGTGGTCAAACTGAGCCAACAGGAAGACTGGGCAGGCAGGCAGTCTGCATCATTCACAGTCCTGCATTCCCCGACCATCTGTTATAGGTAAAGGTAGAGAGCCAGACTATATTTTGTTTTCAGCTGTTGATCAGGCAAACCAGGACCATGCAGAGAAAACCAATACAATTGCTTCAATATACTGATAGTGTCCTCTCATTTATCAGTCATGAACAAGACAGAGTTACACAAACAAAAGTTGTAGCAGATCAAAAGGATTATCCTTTTTTTTGTAAATGAGGAAACTGAGGTACAGAAAGAAATTTGCCTAACAACCAGTAAACACTAAAACCAAGATTAAAAAAAAAAAAAAACAAGATTTGAACATAATCTCACCCTGCCTCTTTCAAGTTTCATAGTTTTCAAGAATGAATTCTTCCCAGCAGGGCTCAGTGGTGCTCAGTTGTAATCCTATCAGCTCTCCTTAGGTGAATGAAACAGGAGAATCACAAGATAGAGGCCAGCCTCAGCAACTTAGTAACACACTATCTCAAAATAAAAAATTGAAAGAGCTGGAAATGTAATGTGGTGGTAGAGAATCCCTGGGTTCAGTTCCCAATATTACAAAATTTTTTTTAAAAAATAAAAAGAATTAAATATTCCATTGCATCAAAGCATACATTATACGCATTCAATAACTAGTAATTGTTATTATTATTATACACACACACACACACACATAGAATGAAAATAACATACACAGACTCATAAGAACCTTGTTCATAACAGCTGCTCAGGGTGGGTGAAAAGCCCGCATGGATTTCTTCCACACCTTGTGCAACGCACAGGGACCACCCATTATAGTCCATGGGTGCTCCTAGCTTGGAAAAATAATCCAGTTGTATTATCACAGATTCAAGAGCAAAATTGAATTATTACAGAAGATCTGATATCAAGCTTGATAGCTTTGTACAAATTGATACTCTGTAATCATTCCACATTCCTAGAATATCTTCTGGTCTAATTTTGGAAGATTTTCATACTAGCCTATTCATTTCATCAGCGTTCTTTGAAGTCAAGAGGCCACTTCACTGCCAGCACAGGAGTTGCTGTATTCATTCCTTGTTCCACAGCAAGCAATGACTCTGGGGAGTTGGAAACCCATCTTCCTCTCAGCTGCTTGCCACGTACCCTAGGTATTGTGTCGATGTGAAGACAGGGTGTGCTGCAGTAGCCCTGTCCTGCTCCCTCCACCTCTGCCAACTTCTCTCTTTTCTCTTTAGGAATAACGTGAATTGTAGAGTAAAAAGAAGTCAAAGCAGTATTCACAGAGGCTTTCATTATACCCATGTCCTGGTTTAGTAAAACTATTTTAATAAAATAGTTGCTGGGGTTTTTTTCAGGTTTAATGTGTGCAAATCCAAAAGGTCTTATTCATGTGTTCAAATTAGATCTTTAGGTTCTGACTAGGAGATTTTTGTTTCCAAGTTTAAGAAATACTTCACCTTTAAGAATAATTTTAATTTTCTTATTACAAAGGTGAACATATTTGTAATGCCTATATTTTTAGTTTGGGACTAACAGTGTTTCACTCTTTAAAATTAGGGAATTCCACAACACACGCACACCATTGATTGCCCAGCAACAAAGCTGCTATGACACAGCCTTCGCCTCTTCACCCTCCCCAGCCTCCCAACATAATTTTAATTGAGGCAGAAAGAAAGGTCATGGGAAGCCATAGCAATGAAGCTTCTTCCAACTTACAAACACTTTTAGTCATCTTACCCAGGGGTTATAATTTCAAGCTCACAGGTCAGATGAGTTCACACCACGATGCTCTGCATAGTAATTGCACATTTCTGTAGAGATGTATCATTTGCCAAGAAACCTCAAAGTGTCTCCAGACCTGGCTCTGAGTTTGTATCAGCAGAATCAGAAAAATCACCAAACTTTTCTTTTAATTTGAGTCAAATTCATAACTATTTCCCATTATACTTTAAGGAGGTAGAATAGCCTAGTGGCTAAGAATATGGGCTTTGGGTCACTGTCAATTTTGTTACTTGCCTGTTAGGTACAATGAAGCATGTTATTTAATCTCCCGAAGTTTTATGTCAATGAAATAATCAATGTCAATAATCTATATAAAGGATTAGGCACAGAACCTAGCATAGTGAGCATTCCATAAATTTTATTTATTAGGAGAAATGAAAATCAAGGAACAAAGAACATTGGGGTGCCCCCAAATTTTAGCTCAAAAGGTCACTGGAGACTAGACTTCAGCTATCTCTACCTCAGAGAATTGTTGACCCTGTGTAGCTTTTACAACCCTTTCCTAACATGTACTGAAAACCCCAGGCCTAAACTCACCATATCTGTAGTTCATGTGCTGAGATCTCTAGTCTTTATTAGAGTGGAACACGCCAATCATACAGATGGCCACCAGGATCACTAGTCCCTAACCTCCTTCCCTTCCCAGGAAAATTTCTTTATTTTTGTCCTTTCCCCCACTCCCTTTCTGAAAAGTGCTTCATGTATATTCTTTACATTATCCAGTTCCTTCTTGTAAAACAGCTTGCTGCCTGCATCAGTCTAAACTCTTGACAAACAACTGATGTAATGGCCCTGGCCACTTGTGGGTTTTGCCTATAAAACTTGTTCGAACTCTGCAAAAGCCCAGAGAACATATTCAAGACTGCTTAGAATGGTGATTTCTCAAGTTATGACTCTGATCAGTTCAAATAAATTTTTTGTTTAATTTGTCCCTTGATTTCTCCTAAGGATTGGCAAAAACAATAAAATAAGTAATATTTGCAGTTTTATCAACCTACACAATATGATTAGATCACAGACCACCAGAACCGTACAAAGTAACTCTCAGTCATTCTGCAACTGTTATGTTGCCAGGAGTGACACACAGTTTAACTCATAGCATGAAGTTTATATTCTTCCAGGTTTAGTAAAACTATAATTGTTCAGATTAACTAAAAATTTCACTGAAGACAAGCAATAGAAGTTTCACAAATTATTATTTTATTCCCTATAATCTTTCTTTTAGATTTTTTTCACAGAATGATCAAAAGGACTGGCAATGAAACATTTTTATAATAAATGTATTTGTAACTATATCAACTGTTTCTGGATATGTAAATCATAGATATCTAAATGTACATAGATATTTCAGATATTGCTACAAAAAGTAAAACTGATGTATTGAAGACTTGTGAACTAGCCACCATAAGCTCTCTAAGGCATCTATCATGTCAGGGCATTTGATGTTGTTATAAGAACACAAAGAGCTAATGAAATATACAAACTTTGTTAAGAATTTAGTGTATATTGAGCTATGTGCTGGGAATTGAAAAGTGTAACATTAAATCCTAATGCTCAAGGAGTTAATACAAACAGGAAAAGTTTAAGTACATCCACTAAGTACTATAATGTACATACCTTTGAGTAGACACACATTTGAGGGAGCCCAGAGAGATAAAAGGAAACCAGTGTGACATGGGAAGATGGGTAAGTGCCTAGGGAGGTAGAAAGAAGTGATTACCTTTGAACTATACCTTGAAAAATGAGTGAGAGTTTTCCAGACTGGATTTTCTACCTGGCAGGGTAAATAAGGCATAGAAGAATGAATATAAATGGCATGCTTGTTTCCCCAGCACACTGTCCTTTAAAATAGACCAGAACACCCATGCACAATTTTCCCACATGGCTTGAAATGCAAGTTCAAAGTTAAACAGTGTTTCTTGACCTCACTTCTCCTCCCACAACAGTTACCAATTCATCTCCAGGTGGTCTTTTCTCTGGATTTCTGTTTCATTCCTGAATTTCAGATTACTTCTCCCCAACTGTTGGATGCTTAGCATATTCTTTAAATCTAGAACACCCCCCAAATTTTGAGTTCATCTTTTCCCATCCTGAACACATTATCAACAATCTGTATAATAGAATTTTTCTAAATAAATATTCATATAGATATGAGTATAGATGCTTGTACCTATAGATGAGAAAAAAATACTATTTAAAAACACAACTACTATTCACCTGGGTAGAACCCTAGTAAAATTAAGACCCTTTGTTTCACTGAGAACCTTAGTAGATTGGGATAGAGAAAGATGATTCACAGTGGAATAAATTAAGCATTGCCACTTCTATATGAAATGAGAAACATAAATGTAAATTAATCTTTGATGAAAGTTGAGAATTCTGAACTTTCGATTCATAAAACAAAAAGTTTTATAAACCTTTGTGAACAACTCAATCAGGAAATGCATGGAAAGAACATATTTATAGCTGAAGAGCTCAAAAAAAGTATGGGGCACCACCAACATGTTAAAATATAAATAGATAATAGATAGATAGATAGACAGACAGACAATGATAGATAGATTATACTTGCAACAGTTTAGTGACATATAATCCACTTCATTTCATTTCCAGCCTCCTTGGAATCTACTTGGCATCATATCCAAATATTTTACCTGAAGGAGTGTAACTAATTTAAGAATCACATAGACTAGCCATATTTAGACAGCTGCCAAAGTAGGAGACATGCATGAAAATTAAAAACAGCCTATAGTGTCATTTTTAATTGACTATAGATGAGGAAAAGCTAAATAATTCATGTTCTAAGTAGAGTTCTTGTTATTCAGGATCCTAACACTATATGGATACTTTTCATCAAACTCTCCTATAGATTATACATTATTCACTATATTCAAGAATAAATATTTTAAAAATCTACATAACTATTTGTAAAGAGAGAGAGGAAAGAAAATAAATAGAAATGTAGACTAACGATCAGAAAAAAAATGATAACATGGTCCAAATAAAAATTAGCCAATTTTTTGAGTTCTTTGTATATTCTGGATATTAGGGCTCTATCTGAAGTGTGAGGGGTAAAAATTTGTTCCCATGAAGTAGGCTCTCTATTTACCTCTTTTATTGTTTCTCTTGCTGAGAAAAAACTTTTTAGTTTAAGTAAGTCCCATTTGTTTATTCTTGTTATTAGCTAGCCAATCCTTAAAAAACAAATGCCAAATGTCTTCTTTGATATAAAGAGAGCAACTAAGAACAGAACAGGAAGGATGAGCATGAGGAAAAGACTAACATTAAACAAAGACGAGAGGGGGGAGAGAAAGGGAGAGAGAAGGGAAAGCATATGGAAAAAGTAGGAGACCTTCAATGTTACACAAAATTATAAGAGGTTGTGAGGGGAAAGGAGGAGGGAAAAAAGGGAGAGAATTAAACAACAGCAGAGGAGGTAGAGAGGGAAGATGGGAGGGGAGGGGAGGGGAGGGGGGATAGTAGGGGATAGGAATGGTAGCAGAACACAACAGTCACTATTATGCCATTATGTAAAAATGTGAGTGTGTAACCGATGTGATTCTGCAATTTGTATTTGGGGAAAAAATGGGAATTCATAACCCAATCAAGTCAAATGTATGAAAGATGATATATAATGAGCTCTGTAATGTTTTGAACAATCAATAAAAAATAAAAAATAAAATAAATAAAATAAATAAATAAAAATAAATAAATAAATAAAAATTAGCCAAATACAGTGTCCTAAATTTGAAATGAATAATAAAGCAAGTACCTCTTTAAAACAAAAACACAAATCAGAGTTCTGAGAAAACATGAAAAAATAACAATACAAGGTGAAAAATAAGCTATATTAGCTCATCAGGGAAGTATAAGAAGAGAAAAAGTATCACAAAAATGAAGATCAAATTGGAAATAGCTCAAAGAAAAATAAACACATTGAAAGTACAGCCTAAGAAACACAGAGCACAGTTTTTAAAAAAAAAAAAAAAATTGAGTAAAACAAAATAGGCAAATATTTTAAGCATAAAAAAGGAAATGCTGGTATTGTAAAACATGTATACCATGTAAAAAGTGGTATAGTAACTCATTAATATGTACAACTCTTGTGATTTTAGGTATGAGTTTAAAAATAATACACAAAAAGATTATTTTGTCTATTCTAAGTTCCTTTTTCTGTTTATCCAGGAAATATCAAAATGTAAGAGACAGAAAAGATAATTGTTCATGATATCATGTCTATGAAATTACCTTTAACCAGTTACCATGTACATTAGGATTTGTTATTTTAAAATCTTACGTGAATTTGATAGCTGAAATTTATATTTTATTATTGTAAAAGCATCACTTATTGCTAGGGGCATTAAAGTTGAAATTAAGATGGTGATAAAAGCATATGAAATAGATGTCTTTATGCAGTGTGAGCAGGTAGTATTTTAATAAATGCTGGCAATAGTTTAAACAATTCAAGAAATTTTAAATGGTATGCCGCAGTCTGGCTGGGCACAAATCACGAGCCACTCACAGCTTTATAGATTCAAACAGCAATTCTTTATTCCCGATCTCACACCGGCCTTCTACAAACATGTTCTGGGGAAATCCACGTTCTCTACCCAAATCCACACCCACTGGGCTTCTGTCTCCCAAATATACTGTCTGACCCTAAGAACTCAAGAGGAACTCAGGCAGCAGGATACGCCCTATTCTAAACGGGAACGCCCTAAACTCGGATTATGCTAAACTGGGAACACCCTAAACACGGATCCGCCCTGGTCCTTGAGCAACGTCACCTTACATGCAATGTCGCTGCAAAATGTCCTATTTCCATGAGTCCTTCCACTAAAGAAACATGGGGGTACGCTGGCAAGGAAATTGTCATACCTACTTGGCTGTTGGCTCCCAGCAATGGTAAGTAAGCTTAGGATTGAGAGAGAGTATAAACATATTACTTGTATTTGGAGTTGCACCAAGTTTTTAGCTCCTAAGGTCAATAGATTACTTCTATACTGTGAAGTTTAGAAAGTCTTATTGGTATACATGGAGGCATGTGTCAGCAGCTCTTGTATATTTTCTTGATAAATAATGAATTTTAAGCTGCTATTATTAGATTCACAATCTAATTCTTTATTTAAACTACATTTAGTATATGGGTCCTAGAATAATTTGGGGCATAGGTAATAGGAATAATACAAGTAGTATATGTGTAACTATGAGACTATTATGTTCATCCTGATAATGCGCTATATGAATTTTCCTTGTTATGTTGTGATTGATATGCTAAGGGAGTATAGAAAATAATTAGTATATTAATTTATATTAGGATAATAGTACATTAGATTATGAAAATGATGCTATAACTACAAGTAGTCCTCCAATAAGGTTAACAGCTGGTAGTAAGGTAGATTGGTTAGGCTTGCCAGTACCCATCAAGCTGTTACTATAGCAAGTAATGCCTGTGGTTCACAAGCTAATATTATAATTCAACTAGGAATTCTCTTATGGTTCCAGTTTGTGAGGCAAAATTATACTGAGGAGATGAGTCCATGAGCAATTAGGGCTGTGGCTCCTGTAAAACTGCATGTCATTTATATATAAATAGCTACAACTGCTGATGCTATATGATTTATGGATGAGTATGTGATGAGTCATTTTAAGTTTGTCTGGCATAAACAAACTAATACAGCTATTAGCATTATTCTTCACAGGGACAACATAAGTAGTAGATAGGCTATATATTCCATTAGTGGGTTTAAAATTACAGTAATTCATATTATACCATAGCCTCCTAAGTTTAGTTATACAGCTGCAAGAACTACAGACGGAGTGATTGGGGCTTCTACATGTGATTTCGGTAATCAAAGGTAGAAGCTGTAAAGGGCTATTTTTACTATAAATGCTATTATGCATGCTATCATAGGAAAGCATTAGATCAGGACTTTGGTAGTGTTTGAACTCAACAGTGTTAGCACAGGAATACCCCAAGAAATCAGAATGCAAGGCTGTCTCCCAATCAGCAACCTGAACCCCGAGATAAAATTGTTTTTCTAAAAAAAATCTTAAATTTGTTTTTCAAATGTAATGTTTTACAAGCTACCCTAAATAGTATGAGTATTGACTAACAGGTGAATTTACTTCATTATAATACTAAAATCTCCACCCAGGGAAAAACTAAAACCTCATTCTCATAATATGGGAATTGAGAAGGAGCATTGCCTGAGCAGGATCATCCTCACCCATGCATGTGATGAAGCCTTTGCTCCTCCTGAATCTGAACTCCTTTCCATAAGTTTCAACTTCCATGAGTCACAGCTTTGGAAGTGATTCCCCAGGGTCTCCTTACTTGCTGCAAATGAACTTCTCTCTGTTTGACACCTATTCTTGGTATTCTCTTCTGGTTTGATTCTCACCAAGAGGAAGACCCATTGAGTCCTGTGACAAAGGGTTATTAAAAATTAATGAGCCTACAGAATTTAGGATTATAAATTAATGTTATAAGAGAAAAGCTAATCACTTTGTAAAACAGGAAATAAATTCCTGCACTTAATTGTCCTAATGATTTCCACAATGAGTAATAGATTTGGGATTAGTATTGCCTTGGGAGGTGGAGGCAGGAAGATCTAGAATTCAAAGCCAGCCTCAGCAATTTAGCAAGGTGCTAAGAAACTCAGTGAGACCCTGTCTCTAATAAAGTACAAAATAGTGCTAGGTGTTAGGTGCAGAACAGTCTGAACTAAATTGTCTGCAGAGCAGGCTAAACAAACATTAGCTGCAGGATAACCCAGACACTCAAAACCCCCCTCTGTCTGGTCCTTTATCACCTGTTTGCGTCAAGTCTGAACACTCAACCCCACTCAGAGCTGAACACTCGACCCCCACCCATCTGGTACAACGGAAACCCTCATCTGACCCCTGCCCCATCTGCCTGAAGGCAGAAGATGACACCCTTAGCAACTACTGTATGATCCAATCACTGTACATCAACAAGGCAGCTTGCAAACCCAGAGACCACATTAGATTTGGGCTATAAAAACTCCCTCCAGCCGGGCCCCTCTGTCTTGCTCTTGCTCTCTCTTGCTCTCTCTTTCTTACCTCTCTCTCTCTCTCTCCCTCTCTCTCTCTCTCTCTCTCCTCCTTCTCCTCCTCCTCCTCCTCCTCCTCTTTCTCACTGCTGCAATAAAGATCTCTTGGTCGCTCCGAGTGTTGTGGTCACTTTCCTTTCACTAGGGAATGTGGCTCAGTGGTTGAGTGCCCTGAGTTCAATCCCTTGTACCCAAAAACAAAAATTAAAAGAGAGAGAGAGAGAGAGAGAGAGAGAGAGAGAGAAGTTCTGTAGCAGTAAATGTCATGATCAAAAATTTTTGCAGCAGCCCCTCCTCCCCCACTCACTACCACCTCTTTCCTCTGAGCTGAACCTGGCCTTTGTAGTGCAGGTCCACTGCCTGACCTCCTGCCTCTGCAGGCCCTGCACTCTTTCTGTACTTGTAGGATACCTAGGTGGGTGCCTGGAGCTCCAGGGGATCCTCCGTACAATCTCAAGAAGCTTCTTCCACTCCTCTAATGAGCTTGGCATGGTGATGAAATACTTTTCTCTGCATTATCTTGGAGCATCTTCCCAAAAACTCAAGGTGATAATGATGCTTGAATTCTTAAGATTAATAATAGCAAGAAAAAAAAACATCCTTTCTTAATCACCTTTGCAGATGGTGGAGTTGGGAAGGGCTCTTTTATGAACCAATATGTAATTAATAAGTTTGATGCCCAGTTCTTCTCTATGATAGGTGTGGAACTTTTAAATAAAGATTTGGAGGTGGATGGACATTTTGTTACCATGCAAATTTGGGACACAAAATTCAAGCATAATCCCACAGCCTGGGGATGTTATTTGATTTACAGAGGTTCTGATTGTTGTATTCTTATTTTTAGTGTCGGTGATTCACAGAGCTTCCAGAACTTAGGTAACAGAGGTGAAAAAAATAATAATAAATTATGCAAATGTGAAAAAACATAACCAGCCACTTAGGAGGATCACAAGATCAAGGCCAGCCTCAGCACTAAAAAAGCAATGAGGATGCATCTCAGTGGTAGAGCACCCCTGGGTTCAATCTCCTATAACAAAAAAACAAAAAAAGGCACAAAACCACCCTTTCATGACTTGGAGCAACAAGACTAACATAAGCAAACAACAAGCATCTGAAGAAGAAGTCCCAATCTAGGACAGGGGCAACCGCATCTTTTGACTTTGAAACACATGCAAAAGATGCAACCACAGTCACAGCTACTTTTGAGGAAGCAGCTCAGAGTTCTTATGAGCTAAGAATGTAGCTCTAGGTCCGGGGCTGTGATGCTAGGGATAGGGATGTATCTCTAGGGCTGGAGATGTAGTTCAGTGGTACAGTATGCCTAGCATGGATGATGCCTGGTGTTGATCCCCAGCACTGCCTTCCCACCCTTCACACCCCCACACACATATGTCCTTGCTACACAAGAAAAGTCAGATCAAGTGATTCAGATAGACACCTTCAATCTTCACTGAAAATCCAAACCAAACTCATCTCACTGTTGATTAGTAATTATATTGTAGGTGGTTATAACCAACCCATGCATCCACACAAAATAAGCAAGAGATGAAAAAGAGGCTTAGCATTTGCAGCAGTGTATCGTCTACTAATAAAATGAGATGAACATTCACTGATCCTTTATTAGCTGGTGACAGAAGGGACACAATAATTCTGGAGGTACTATTTACTCAAAGCACTTTACAATTATAAATTGTAATCATTGTCTAATAACATTTCTTTAATTTAAATATGAAAGCTGGAGTTAATAAATGAGATGACCAAGACTGAAGTTATCATCAAAAAAAAAAAAACTTACCATTCTAGAGTCATACTTGGATTCTTACTCTCTGGGAAAATATATATATATATATATATATATATATATATATATATATATATATATATATAATGTAATTAGCATTCTATTTTTGATTTGGGGAAAATACTTTCTAAAGCAATAGTGTTAAATATTAAAGAGTAAAATATAATGCACTTATCAAAAATTTTTTAAAAAATGAATACTGAAATCTGCATTTTTTTAGATAATTGATTCTTTGGAATGATTAAAGACAATTAGTCAGATAGCTAAAGTTAAAAGAGGGGTTAATTGATTAAGAAAAATTTAATGAAAAGTTTGGCCTATTTTTTAATTGGTTTTAGAGAAATAAATTGATTGAACTGATCATAAGCTGTGGAGAGTTGTATAAATTCAGATTATGGAATTTTTAGAATATCATGTTAATTATGTGAGTATAACTATGAATACAGCAAATTTTAACGTTGGAGATTTAAGTCTGACACATAGCCAAGATCATAAATATTAGATACCATTACTAGTAACACCAGGCCTATAGCATCCTCACAGGCTAAAAGATGGTTAGTATAATGGTTATGTCAGCTCTTTGTTGCTGTGGCAAATACCTGATTAAAAAAAAAAACCTAGAAAAGGGGGAAAACTTGGAGTCCATGGCCCAACAACTTCATTGCTTTAGGTCAGATAAAAAAAGAACAGAAGGGTGAGGTGGTGGAGAGCTCCTCAGCTCAGCTCATGGCCGACAGGAAGCAGGGAATGAGAGAGCATGGAGCAGGGACCAAAGACAAGAAATACCCTTCCAGGCATGCCCCCAGGGACCTACTTCCTCCAACCATGCCCCACACCTACAGTTTTTACCACCTCTCAAATGTCCACTCAGCTCTCAATGGATTTATCTACTGATAAAGTCAGGGCTCTCATGATCCAGTCACTTCCCCAACCCCACCTCTGAACATTGATGCATTGGGGATTCAACCCTGAGCCTTTGGGGGACATTGAAGGTCCAAATCATAACAATGGTAGATAATCTAAAGTAAATAATTAAGATTTCCAGGTGTGTTCTAGGTGCGGTGGCACACACCTGTAATACTAAAAGAACAGAATCCTCATTGATAAAAACAAACAAAAATATCAAATAACTTCTACAAAATGTCAATGTAAGGCAGTGGCTTCAAGTTCAAAATAGTAATTTAGATGTAAAGTGAAATTTTAATTGACAAAAGAAGCAGAAGATAGGAAACCTGTTGCGCTAAATACATTAAGCTGTATGCTGCATCAGAAATTGTAAAAAGGATGTTTCAAAATAGTCTGAGGCTTATAGAAAAATAAAATAAAATAAATTACTATTGAAGTTATGATAAGAGAGGGTTAAATTATGGGTTTGCAGTTACCTTCTGGGAGGCTACAGTAGGCTCAGGTGATTGACACCCCAAGGCCAGTAGCACTGACTGTTGAGTAGTAGTGGAACCTCTGGGGGACAAGTGAAGAATACTTGTTGGTGGTCAACAGGTAATTCTGGGTCCTAATTCTGGGACTAGAGTGATGCTCAGAAGACTACAAAGAAGAAATTTTCTAATACAACAAAGAGATGTTTCATGTAATAGGGCTTTTAGGACAATTAATGTGCAGTGACCTTGAAATGTGCTTCCTCAGGGTCTCTTCCTATTGGTATATTGTTCATGTATTAGTTAATAAGCCCAGAGATACTAAAATATTGAAGTTAAAATAAAATTACGTAAAAAAAAAAATAAATAAAATAAAATAAAATAAAATTACGTTACTAATCTGAATGACATGAGCAGGACTGATAATGTTCCTCTAAGCGGACGGAAATAGGATTAACTAGGTAGGTGTGTGTCTGCTGGGTCAGCAAGTAGCCATGTTGATAAAGGCTAACCAAGAGTGTGAAGATGTAAGCTTGAATCAGAACTATAGCAAATTCAAGAATAATGAGGTAAGAACAGCAAATGTTATTAAGGTCAGTGTAGGTCTAATGGATGTTAGCACTAAAGTGTCTCCTCTAACCAAGTGTAAATGTGGATGGACAGTTGTAATGATGGACGTTTATCATACAGCTAGGGATGTGGGTTGGATAAATAGGCTAATGGGGTCCAAAATCACTAGCATAGGAATAAGTGGGACAGGTGCTTCTCATGGTAGAAAGTAGACTGGTAATGCTTTTGTTTTGTTGCAGAAGCCAGTAATCACTGCTTCCACTCATAGTGCCATAGCTGTATCTAGATTTATTGAGAATTGAGTGCTTAAGGAAAATGAGTGGAATAATAGCCCAAGTAAATTTGCTGAAATGTGCTTCCTCAGTGAGTGAGTTTATTATTAGAGTTCAAGAGATGTATTCTTTGATATTACGAATCACTATTACTTGTTTTAGTGTGGGTTGCACTAATTATTATGGATTATATACTAGTTGATTATTGATAAGTTTATTGGATTAGAAAATAGAATATTTGAGAATTAAATCATTAGTAATAGGTGCCGCAGTCTCTCGGCTGGGCACAAATCGCGAGTCTCCACACAGCTTGTAGATTCAAACAGCAATTCTTTATTCCTGAACTCACACCGGCCGTCTACAAACACGTTCTGGGGGAATCCACGTTCTCTGCCCAAATCCACTCTCTCTCAAATCCACTCCGCATGGGCTTCTGTCTCCCAAAATATACTGTTTGACCCTAAGCACTCAAGAGGAACTCAGCAGCAGGATACGCCCTATTCCAAAAGAGGAACACCCTAATCTCCTATTATACTAAACCACCCTATTCTAAAGGGGAAACACCCTACTCTCCTATTATGCTAAACTGCCCTATTCTAAAGGGGGAACACCCTAAACACGGATCCTGCCCTGGTCCTTGAGCAAGGTCACCTTTCAGAAGTCCTTCCACTAGACAGCATGGGAGTAAGCTGGCAAGGAATTTGTCATACCTACTTGGCTGATGGCTCCCAGCATCTCCCCCCTTCTGATTAATTAAACAACAAGTAATGTGGCTTAAGGACCGTGCCTGGTAGGTTGTCCAGTTCAACATATGGCTCTTACCCGTCATCGGAAAACTGACCTTTAGGTAACTGACCTTTAGGCGTCAGCCTCCTGTCTTAGGTTGATACCATTGCAACTGGATCATACCCGTCACTGACTACCGGTCCAGCATACAGCCATACTTGTGGATAGGTCTATGCACCAGTGGGGGGGTGAGGTTCTTTGCCTCACCTCTGTTGGCCCCCAAATTTGGCCTTGGTGCCAGTGGGGGAGTGAGGTTAATGTGGCTTAAGGACCGCGCCTGGTAGGTTGTCCAATTCAACATATGGCTCTTACCCGTCATCGGAAAACTGACCTTTAGGCAACTGACCTTTAGGGGTCAGCCTCCTGTCTTAGGTTGATACCATTGCAATTGGATCATACCCGTCACTGACTGCCGGTCCAGCATATAGCCATTGGCCCCCAAATTTAGACCATCACTAGCAGAAGGGAGGAGGATACAGAAATGCCACGACACCAAGCCAATTGACAGTTCCTTTGGAAAAATTGCATCATTGGTGACACCATCAGCAAAGATCACTGGTGACACCATCAGCAAAGATATGCCAGCATTACCACAATTTGCTGCACTAAACGTAGTTACATAGTCCAGGCAAGTTCTGTAAGCAGTTCAAAGGGGAGGAATCTATCAATCTGTCCGTCTCCTCCCAAAGTCCGTTGCCTCCCAAAGTAAATTGGCTCCTTGATTGAGCATACTTGTTGAGTTATATTCATTGGGATGAAGATAGGAATTCTGGCAATGATGCTAAAAAGACATTAACCTGAAAAGAATTATTAAATATAATGAAAAGGAAAGGTGAAAGTAAACAAACAGATCTGTTAACCTCCTTAAAAAAAATTCTTAACAGCTGTTTACCTGATTTAAATTAGTAAACAAGCAGATCTGTTAACCACCTTTAAAAACAATCTTTAACAGCTGTTTACCTAATTTAAATTAAACCATTTAAATCACGTGAATAAAAAAAAATAATAATAATTTGGATCCATTTTCTCATGAGCGCTCCTCATATATGAAATACGCACACACAGACATACAACACAAAACACAAATGTGCAAACAAACGTACAACACATAAGATAATAATAAAGGCCTTGTAGCTTTACCTAGGTGAAATCTCCATTGCAATGTTTAAAAACTCTATAGTCAAAAAAAAATAAAACTGATCAGAAAAACATTAACCTAGGTTTGTATGAGCTCAAAAAATAAAAATAGAACCTTATGATGTGGGAAAAATGCAATAATAAAATAGATATTGAAAAAAGCATCCTTGTTAATCACTGTTGCAGATGTAAGAATGGCCAAGCTGGAGTTCTGGATATCAGCTGTTATGGATTTGAGTCAAATCATCTTCTTTTTGATCTGTAGAAATCGTTTTAGTTAGTCTTTCTGGAATCCAAATCGGCTGCTGTTCTCCCTGTGGAAACACACAAACAGAGCCCCGACTCCAGACAATCACTGGGTCTGGACCTTTCCATTGTCCTGTTAGAATATCTTTCCAAAGAACTTTAGGCTTATGCACATTTTTTGGATACATATGCCTTTCTGCAGCACTAAGTCCTGATGAATCCAAATTTTAAAAGTTTAGAGTAAAAAGCGTTATTTTAAGTTTATCTTTGGGGGATATATACCCCTTTCCAATTTTTAAGATTAACTAGGCTTCGAATCACGCAATCTTTCCTCCGTCATGAAGGCATCTTAACCACCTTCAAATTAACCTTTTAAAGCCTTTTAATTATCATCTATACTGTACTTTTAAATGTACTTTTCACCACCTATAGCTTCACTCTTTTAAACGAGGCTTAGACTCTGTTTAAATCGCTTAATATTAGTTTACATGGCTGCCCTTCAACCAAAGGCCTTTTTTACTCCATTAAGAAGCTTTGTCTCAATCTGCCATGTACAAATACTTTTTTCTTCTTTCTTTCTTTCTTTCTCAAGCTTTTGAAGTAAGTCTAGTTTTCTCAAAATCTTTTTAAATGGCATTTCACAACTTTTTACTTTACCACACAGAGATTATCTCATCTAGAAACATTTATTTTTCTATTAACCTTTTATATTTATATTAAAATATATTTCCACATCTTGAATCTTTTTATTTCTCTTTTTAAGCCGTTAACCCTTTTTATAAATTCACATACTGAAATAACCCTTATAAAATTTCTGATTTAGACAAATTACTCCACTTTAATAAGATGAAATACTTTCATGTTTTTTATGGTACTATAATACTGTAATTGAAACCCAACTGAAACTTCTTATACTCTTTGTATGTAAATTACACCTGATAGAATCTTAACACTTAGTAACCTTGTTTCAGCAAAGACACAGACTAAAGCAATATTAAATATTTTTCCATTCACCAATTTATGAAAACACACATAATGGTTAAATATATTACCTTATGGAACTTAATAAGTAAAGAGTACTTGATTTCATATTTAGTGGTTGATATTTTAACACTTTAGCTTTGTAAATTAATCAGATGTCTGTAAAAACCAAGATCTTAGACAAGCATAGTAAACAGAATTAGCCATCTCTTTCTTGTTGAAGAAAAATCCTTCTACAGGATACCATGATGGTCCCATTGATATATTTAAAAACTTCTCATTAAAAAGCCATGGGCTGCATTTTTGTATTGTATCAACATATGCCCTAACTGTTCTTGGTCTTACTGGGTTGCCTTTTTTCTCTAACAATTTCTCTCCCTCGCTGGTGAACAACTTCAAACCTTGAGTCAACCATTTTCCCCAGTTTGCCTGAGAAAGTTCTAGGAACAGGCAACTTGAAATAAAAACAAAATAAATTAGAACAAGAACACATTGTTTTTTGAAATGGTCACCCATTCTCTCGCCTTCCCTCAGGGGCGAGCAATTTCACTTACCTTCAAGTTTCAGACGTTCCGCGTAGGAGCCACCAGATGCCGCAGTCTCTCGGCTGGGCACAAATCGCGAGTCTCCACACAGCTTGTAGATTCAAACAGCAATTCTTTATTCCCGAACTCACACCGGCCGTCTACAAACACGTTCTGGGGGAATCCACGTTCTCTGCCCAAATCCACTCTCTCTCAAATCCACTCCGCATGGGCTTCTGTCTCCCAAAATATACTGTTTGACCCTAAGCACTCAAGAGGAACTCAGCAGCAGGATACGCCCTATTCCAAAAGAGGAACACCCTAATCTCCTATTATACTAAACCACCCTATTCTAAAGGGGAAACACCCTACTCTCCTATTATGCTAAACTGCCCTATTCTAAAGGGGGAACACCCTAAACACGGATCCTGCCCTGGTCCTTGAGCAAGGTCACCTTTCAGAAGTCCTTCCACTAGACAGCATGGGAGTAAGCTGGCAAGGAATTTGTCATACCTACTTGGCTGATGGCTCCCAGCAAATAGGTACTTCTAGTATGAAGTAATAAAAGAGGTAAATTAATTTTTTCATTTTTATTAATTTTTATTTATATATGACAGTGGAATGTATTACAATTCTTATTATATAGAGAGAGCACAATTTTTCATATCTCTGGTTGTATACAAAGTGTATTCACACCAATTTGTGTCTTCATACATGTACTTTGGATAACAATGTCCATCATATTCCACCATCATTGCTAATGTCATGTCCCCTCCCTTCCCTTCCCACACCTCTGCCCTTTCTAGAGTTCATCTATTCCCCCCATGATCCCTCTCTCTATCCCACTATTAATCAGCCTCCTTCTATCAGAGAAAACATTTGACTTTGGTTTTTTGGGAGATTGGCTAACATCATTTAGCATTATCTTCTCTAACTCCATCCATTTACCTGCAAATGCCATGGTTTTATTCTCTTTTAGTGCTGAGTAATATTCTATTGTGTATATATGCCACATTATTTTTATCCATTCATCTATGGAAGGGCATCTAGGTTGGTTCCACAGTTTAGCTATTGTGAATTGTGCTGCTATAATCATTGATGTGGCTGTGTTGTGTAGTATGCTATTTTAAGTCCTTTGGGTGTAGACCAAGGAGAGGGATAACTGAGTCAAATGGTGGTTTCATTCCCAATTTTCCAAGAAATCTCCATACTGCTTTCCATATTGGCCGCACCAATTTGCAGTCCCACCAGCAGTCCATGAGTGTATCTTTTTCCCCACATCCTTGCCAACACTTATTGTTGTCTGTCTTCATAATAGCTGCCCTTCTGACAGGAGTGAGATGAAATCTTAGAGCAGTATTGATTTTCATTTCTCTAATTACTAGTGATGATGAACATTTTTCATATATTTGTTGACTGATTGTATATCATCTTCTGGGAAGTGTCTGTTCAGGTCCTTGGCCCATTTATTGATTGGGATATTAGTGGGGTTTTTTGCTGTTGTTGTTGTTGTTGTTTCTTTTTTGTTTTTTCTTTCTTTCTGAGTTCTTTATATACCCCAGATATTAGTGTTCTATCTGATGTGTGAAGGATAGAGATTTGCTCCCAAGATGTAGGCTCTCTATTCACCTCAAAGATTGTTTCTTTTGCTGAGAAGAAACTTTTTAGTTTGAGTCCATCCCATTTATTGATTCTTGATTTTAATTCTTATGCCAAAGGAGTCTTATAAAGGAAGTTGGGGCCTACTCCCACATGATGGAGATTAGGGCCTACTTTTTCTTCTATTAGATACAGGGTCTCTGGTTTTATTCCTAGGTCCTTGATCCATGTTGAGTTGAGTTTTATGCATGATGAGAGACAGGGGATTAATTTCATTTTGTTGCATACAGATTTCCAGTCTTCCCAGCACCATTTGTTGAAGAGGCTATCTTTCCTCCAATGCATGTTTTTGGAAACTTTGTCTAATATAAGATTCGTGTAATTTTGTGGATTAGTATTTGGGTCCTCTATTCTGTACCATTGATCTACCAGTCTGTTCTGGTGCCAATACCATTTTTGTTACTATTGTTTTTGTTACTATTGCTCTGTAGTATAATTTAAGGTCTGGTTTAGTGATGCCACCTGCTTCACTCTTCCTGCTGAGATTGCTTTAGCTATTCTGGAGTCTCTTATTTTTCCAGATGAATTTCATGACTGCTTTTTCTATTTCTATGAAGCATGTCATTGGGATTTTGATCAGAATTGCATTAAATCTGTATAGTACTTTTAGAATTATGATCATTCTGACAATATTAATTCTGCCTATCCAAGAGCAAGATAGATCTTTCCATCTTCTAAAGTCTTCTTTGACTTCTTTCTTTAGGATTCTGTAGGTTTTATTGTGTAAAAAAAATAAAAATAAAAATTTCTTTACCCTCTTTCATTAAGTTGATTCCCAAGTTTTTTGGCATTGTTGTTGTTGTTGTTGTTGTCTGTTTGTTTTTGAGACTATTGTAAATCGGGTAGTTTTTCTCATTTCCCTTTCAGAGGATTTGTCACTCATATACAGATATGCCTTTGATTTATGGGTGTTGATTTTATATCCTGCTACTTTGCTGAATTCATTTATAGTTCTAAAAATTTTCTGGTGGAACTTTTATGGTCTCCTAGGTATAGAATCATATCATCAGCAAATAGTGCCAATTTGGGGTGTTTTTTTTTTCCCTATGTGTATCCCTTTAATTTCTTTCATCTGTCTAATTGCTCTGGCCAGTGTTTCAAGAACTATGTTAAATAGAAGTGGTGAAAGAGGGCATCCCTGTCTTCTTCCAGTTTTTAGAGGAAATGCCTTCAGTTTTTCCTCAATGAACTTTAGAATGATGTTGGCCCGGGGCTTAGCATAAATAGCTTTTATGATGTTGAGATATGTTCCTGTTATTTCTAGTTTTTCTAGTGTTTTGAACATGAAAGAGTGCTGTATTTTGTCAAATGCTTTTTCTGAGTCTATTGAGATGATCTTATAACTCTTATCTTTAAATCTATTGATGTGATGAATTACATTTATTGATTTCCATATGTTGAATCAACCTTGCATCCCTGGGATGAATCCCACTTGATCATGTTGCACAATCTTTTCAATATGTTTTTGTATTTGATTTGCCAGAATTTTATTGAGAATTTTTGCATCTATGTTCATTAGAGATGTTGGTCTGAAGTTTGTTTGGTTTTTTTTTTTTATATGTTTTTGCCTGGTTTGTAGATCAGGGTGATACTATCCTCATAGAATGAGTTTGGAAGTGCTGCCTCTTTTTCTATTTCCTGAAATAAATTTTAGAGTATTTGGTATTAGTTCTCCTTTAAAGGTCTTGTAGAACTCAGCTGTGTATCCATCCGGTCCTGGGCTTTTCTTGGTTGGTACGCTTCTGATGGTGTCTTCTATTTCATCACTTGATATTGGTCTGTTTAAATTGTGTATATCTTCCTGATTCAATCTGGGCAAATAGTATGACTTAAGAAATTTGTTGGTGCCTTCAATATCTTCTATTTTATTGGAGTATAAGTTTTCAAAATAATTTCTAATTATCCTCTGTATTTCTATTGTGTCTGTTGTGATAGTACCTTTTTTATCATGTATGCTGGTAATATGAGTTTTTTTTTCTCCTTCTCTTCATTAGTGTAGCTAAGGGTCTGTCAATTTTATTTATTTTTTTCAAAGAACCAACTCTTTGCTTTGTCAATTTTTTTCAGTTGTTTCTTTGTTTCAATTTCATTGATTTCAGCTCTGATTTTAATTATTTCCTGTCTTCTACTGCTTTTGGTGTTGATTTGTTCTTCTTTTTCTAGGGCTTTGAGATGTAATGTTAAATCATTTATTTGTTGGTTTTTTCTTCTTTTAAGGAATAAACTCCATGCAATGAACTTTCCTCTTAGAATTGCATTCATAGTGTTCCAGAGATTTCAATATGTTGTATCTGTGTTCTCATTCACCTCTAAAAATTTTTTAATCTCCTCCTTTATGTTTTCTGCAACCCATTCTTCATTCAGTAGCATATTATTTAGTCTCCAGGTGATGTAGTAGCTCTTATTTCTCATTTTATCATTGATTTCTAATTTTATTCTATTATGATCTGATAGAATGCACGGTAGTATCTCTATCTTTTTATATTTGCTTAGAGTTGTAAAATTTAAGGTCTGTTTTAGAGAAGGATCCATGTGCTGCTGAAAAAAAAGTCTATTCTCATTGAAGGTTGAAACATTCTATATATGTCAGTTAAGTCTAAATTACTGATCGTATTATTGAGTTCTATAGTTTTTTGTTCAGCTTTTGTTTGTAAGATTTATCTAGTGATGAAAGAGGTGTGTTAAAGTCACCAAAAATTATTGTGTGGTGGTCTATTTGACTCTTCAACTTGAGAAGAGTTTGCTTGATTAACATAGATGCTGCATTGTTTGTGGCATGTACATTTATAATTGTTATGTCTTGTTGTCTTGTTGGTGTATGGTTCCCTTGAGCAGTATGTAGTGTTCTTCTTTATCCTTTTTGATTGACTTTGGCTTGAAATCTACTTTATTTGATATGAGGATGGAAACCCCTGCTTGCTCCACAGACCATGTGAGTGGTATAATTTTTCCCAACCCTTCACCTTTGGTCTGTGGATGTCTTTTCATATGAGATGAGTCTCTTGGAGGCAGCATATTGTTGGTTTTTGGGGGGTTTCGGGGGTTTTGGGGATTGTTGTTGGTGTTATTATTGTTGCTGTGTTGTTTTTTATCCAATCTGCTAGTCTATGTCTTTTGATTGGTGAGTTTAGGCCATTAACATTCAGGGTTATTATTGAGACACGATTTGTATTCCCAGCCATTTTTTGTTTATTTTTGGTATTTAACATAACTTGGTTTCTTCTCTGATTAGATTTTCCTTTAGTATAATTCTTCCCTCTGCTAATTTTCATCATTGTTTTTCATTTCCTCTTCATGGAATATTTTGCTGAGGATGTTCTGTAGCACAGGTTTTCTAGTTGTAAATTCTTTTAGCTTTTTTTTTAATCATGGAAGATTTTTATTTCATCATCAAAGCTAAAGCTTAGTTTTGCTAGATATAAGATTCTTATATTTTCTTTCAGAGCTTCCATTTTCTTTCAGAGCTTTGTATATGTTGCTCCACAATCTCCTGGCTTTGTGGGTCTGGGTTGAAAAATCTGCTAGGATACCAAATGGTCTCCCCCTGTATGTGATATGATTCCTCTCTCTTGTGGCTTTTAAGATTCTATCCTTATTCTATATGCTAAGTATTTTCATTATAATTTGCCTTGGTGTAGATCTGTTTTAATTTTGTACATTTGGTGTCTTGTAAGCCTCTTGTATTTGGTTTTCCAATTCATTCTTCATGCTTGAGAAATTTTCCTGATATTATCTCATTGAAGAGATTGTGCATTCCTTTGGTTTGAAACTCTGTGCCTTCCTCTATCCTAATAACTCTTAGATTTGGCCTTTTGATGCTGCTCCATAATTCTTGGAAGTTCTGTTCATGGTTTCTATCTTCACTGTGTGATCAACTTTATTTTCCAGATTGTATACTTTGTCTTCATTATCTGATGTTATGTTCTTTCTTCCAAGTGATCTAGTCTGTTGGTTATGCTTTCTATTGAGTTTTTTATTATTATTATTTAATTTATTGTATCCATCATTTCAAGGATTTCTGACTGGTTTGTTTTTCTTTTTTTTTTTTTTCAAATTCTTTATATCTTTCTCAAAGTAATCTTTGCTACTTGTATTTGCTCTCTTATCTCTTTGTTGGAGTGATCAATTTTTGCCTGTATTTGCTTTTTTAGGTCATTCTTTAATTCACAGATCATTTTAATTATGAACATTCTGAACTCTTTCTCTGACATTTCATCAATTTCACTGTCCATGGGTTCCGTTATCATAGTATCCTGGTTTGTTTGGGACACTTTCCTCTTTTGTTTTTTCATGTTGTCTCTATGTCTTCCTTTCTTGCAGTGTGGATCTGAGATATTACAGTTTCTACCCTAAATTCTTGTGGTACCCATACAGATTGTCTGTACCTCACCTTGAGGTTGGGCTTCCATACCTTGCCTGTATTCCTCAATGTATGGCACTGCATCTAAAGGTGGTGGCAATAATAACCGAGGTAACTCAAGATAATAGTTGAGGTGCCCCAAGATGGAAGCCATGTCTTACAGATATATAGGGCTGAAAGGGTGGGCCTCACACTCTCTTTGGGATGCCTGCTCTGAGATACAGCTGCTTCTAGGCCCTGTCTATTGTCAAAAAGTTAGGGGCTACTGCATGGGGAAGGCTATGGCAGTGACTGCAGTGTCCCAATATGGAAGTGGGTTAGGCTTAGGCTCCCAGGTGAGGGGAGATAGAATGCTGGTTTGAAGAGGTGGTCCTATGCCAGAGGCTGAGTTCTGGTAGGTGTCTGCCCCATCAGTGAAGGGGATGGATCCGGGCCTGGGTTCCACATAGACTGGTGTGAGTGGATCTCTAAATTAATTTTTATTTACTTTCTTTGTTAAGGGGTTGCATGTTTTAGTATTCTTTGGTGATGGATCTAAAGAATAGATGTACTTTGAAATTTTTAATTGAAATAAAATTAATAGTGCTAGAATAGCAATAAATTGTGTTGATTTCAAAAGTTAACTCAAAGTGGATCAAGGAACTTGATATCAAATCAGAGACATGGCGTCTGATAGAAGAAAAAGTTGGCTATGATCTACATACTGTGGGGTCGGGCTCCAAATTCCTCAATAGGACACCCATAGCACAAGTGTTAATAACTAGAATCAACAAATGGGACTTACTCAAACTAAAAAGTTTTTTCTCAGCAAAAGAAACAATAAGAGAGGTAAATAGGGAGCCTACGTCCTGGGAACAAATCTTTACTCCTCACACTTCAGACAGAGCCCTAATATCCAGAATATACAAAGAACTAAAAAAATTAGACAATAAGATAACAAATAACCCAATCAACAAATGGGCCAAGGACCTGAACAGACATTTCTCAGAGGAGGACATACAATCAATCAACAAGTACATGAAAAAATGCTCACCATCTCTAGCAGTCAGAGAAATGCAAATCAAAACCACCCTAAGATACCATCTCACTCCAGTAAGATTGGCAGCCATTAGGAAGTCAAACAACAACAAGTGCTGGTGAGGATGTGGGGAAAAGGGTTCACTTGTACATTGCTGGTGGGACTGCAAATTGGTGCGGCCAATTTGGAAAGCAGTATGGAGATTTCTTGGAAAGCTCGGAATGGAACCACCATTTGACCCAGCTATTCCCCTACTCGGTCTATTCCCTAAAGACCTAAAAAGAGCACACTATAGGGACACTGCTACATCCATGTTCATAGCAGCACAATTCACAATAGCAAGACTGTGGAACCAACCTAGATGCCCTTCAATAGACGAATGGATAAAAAAAATGTGGCATTTATACACAATGGAGTATTACTCTGCATTAAAAAATGACAAAATCATAGAATTTGGAGGGAAATGGATGGCATTAGAGCAGATTATGCTAAGTGAAGCTAGCCAATCCCTTAAAAACAAATGCCAAATGTCTTCTTTGATATAAGGAGAGTAACTAAGAACAGAGTAGGGACGAAGAGCATGAGAAGAAGATTAACATTAAACAGGGATGAGAGGTGGGAGGGAAAGGGAGAGAGAAGGGAAATTGCATGTAAATGGAAGGAGACCCTCAGGGGTATACAAAATTACATACAAGAGGAAGTGAGGGGAAAGGGGGAAAAATATAAGGGGGAGAAATGAATTACAGTAGAGGGGGTAGAGAGAGAAGAGGGGAGGGGAGGGGGGGAGGGGGGATAGTAGAGGATAGGAAAGGCAGCAGAATACAACAGACACCAGAATGGCAATATGTAAATCAATGGTTGTGCAACTGATGTGATTCTGCAATCTGTATATGGGGTAAAAATGGGAGTTCATAACCCACTTGAATCAAAGTGTGAAATATGATATATCAAGAACTATGTAATGTTTTGAACAACCAACAATAAAAACTAATTTAAAAAAAATTTGTTGATTTATCTAGCTGTGGCATTTCATTTGTGGAGAGATTAATATTCTCAGTCTTTAACTTAAAAGTTTAATGATATTTAGCTTCACAATGACATTATAACTTGGATACTGATAAGTTTTCAAAGTGGAACTAGCCCAAGTATGATAGTCATAAAGCTGTGATTTGGCCCAAATATTTCTCAACATTGTCCAATAGTACAGCATATGGATGTTGGGCTGGTGTGATTTAAATGTCCCAGAATTGTGTAATTTTAGGCCTAATGGTGGAATAGCTCAGGATTATAGCACATCTTCATATGAGATTAGTAAATAAATTGGTATTATACAGATATTTATTAGTCTACTTTTCATTACTGTGACAAAATACCCAATTAAACCAGTAAAGGAGGACTTATTTTGGCTCTCAGTTTCAGAGACTTCACCCCAGGATTGACTGGCTTTGTTGTTTCTGAGCCTGTGGTAAGGCAGAACATCATGGCAGAAGGGTGTGGCGACTTTATTATATCCAGGAAACAGATAGAAAGAGGAAGGGTCCAGGAACAAGATACAGTCTACAAATGCAAAACCACAAGGACCCACTCTCTTCAACTAGGTCCCACTTCCTACAGTTTCTACCACTTCCCTATAGTTCATTCAACTCCTTCATAGTCCATATAGCTGTGAATAAATCAGTGGATGACAGATTAATTCACTGATAAGGTTAGAACCTTAATGAACCATTCACTTCCCAAAATCCCCAATCCCAGAATATTGCTCTATTGGGGACCAAGTCTTCAATCCATGAGTCTTTGGGAGACATTCCAGATCCAAGTTATAGGAAGATAGGATTACTCATTTATCAACTTTGAATAGTTAAATTTTGCTGGCTCAAATCTATTGTGGAAATCAAAATTTAAGTCTTCATAATCTGTATCCTCATAATTTCAGTATTATAGGGAAGTGTTATTAAATTCACCTAGTTTGTATAGGATTCATAAAGGTGATAAATAAATTAAGATTAAGATATTATTGGGTAAAATAGGTCATACTGTCTCTTCTTAAATATCCAAAGGACTCATGTGGATTAGTTTATATTGTTAACATTATTGTTAATATTGTTAATAACATTGTTAATATTAATGAAATAATATAAAGGACTAAAGAGACAATTAAGAATACAATTATTAGGGTAAGCATGAAACTGTAAGACTTTCTCTATCACAGGCAATGTAACATAAAGATATAAGGAATTTTGCCAGGTGCAGTCGTGCACGCCTGTAATCCCAGCAGCCCAGGAGGCTGAGGCAGGAGGATCACAAGTTTAAAGGCAGTCTCAGCAAAAGCAAGGCACTAAACAATTCAGTGAGACTCTGTCCCTAAATAAAATACAAAATAGGGCTGGGGATGTGGCTAAGTGGTTGAGTGCTCCTGAGTTCAATCCTCGGTGCTGAAAATAAAAATTAAAAAAAAAAAAGATATAATGGATTTTTAACCTAAAAATCACCTTTGACAAAATTGCATAATATTTTTACTAATATCACCTTGTTGAGAAAGTTATAATGGTTATGGGACTGACTCATAACCAGATCTTTCCTATGTTATTTGAAGGTTTTTTTGTCCGTGGGTTCTAATGTGTGTAATACAGTGTTAGACAACTATAAAGTCATTTAAGATTTATAGTTAAAATTTCTACTGTTTGAGCTTTTTATTTTGCAGCAAAGACTTCTAAAATCACGAAAATTTTGAATATTATTGGTGCTGAGATAAATGAGCCCACAGATGAGGCAGTGTTTCATGTTGTATACACATTAGGATAACTGAAATGTGATTGTGGCAAGCTTGATAGAGGAAGGAAATTCAGAAAGAAGTTAACACCTACAAATACTATTGTAAAGTAAATCTGGCTTAAGTTGAGCCAAGCATATCATTTGAAAATAGTGGGAGTAAGTGAATAATCCTCCTACAATAATGAAGACTGACCACCTATATTGAATAAACATAGTGGAAATTGCTGCAACATCCTACTCATCATAGAGAAAATATGATGAATCAGCCAGAACAATTCCTATTAGACCTTCAACTTAACCAGCTCATAATATAGTTGGTGATCATTTAATATTACTTCTGTGGATGGTGCTAGTCAGTTAAAAACTTTAACTCCTATGAGAACAGCAATAATTAGAGTAACTAACATAAAATACACTTGGTTATCAAGATCTGTTCCTACTATAAATACACAATGGACCCACACAATAAAATCTAGAAAGCCAATTGATATTATGGTTCATACCATACCTATATAACAAAATGGCTCTTTTTTCACCCAAATAATAGATTATAATATGTTAAAATTTTCCCAACCTGAGTAAAATAAGAATATATACTTCTGGGTGACCAAATAAATTAGAATCGATTTTAGTATAAAGTTGGATCTCCTCGATCTGAGTTAAAAAAAAACAAGGGCCTTAAGATTACAGTCTGTCAGTAATTTGGTGACAGAAGCAGCTGGTACTGGGAGGGAGACTAATAAGGGTACAGCTGTGAGTCATGCTGATCAGAAAAATTGTGGTGTCTGGTATTAATATATAGGTTAAAAATTGTTGCAATAAAATTAATAGCTCTTACAATGGACAAAAAAACCCTACTTAGTGCAATTAGAAAATGGTAAGCTCCAGAAAGTTTCCTGTATGTGCCAAATTTCCAGCTAAAGGTGAATAAACCATTCATGCTGGTCTAGCAGCAGCTTCTTCCTAAGAGGCAAACAGAAGTAAAAAGGAGGGTAGAAAAAACCAAAAGTTTAAACTGTTCATTCAGGAAAATTTTAGATTTAGGTTTCCAGTCATTGCAGGAACTAATGAGATATCAAAACCTCTAATTATAACTGGTGCAACCATGAAAAATGAATTAATAGGCAGTTGCAATAACATAAATTTGATTACCCAATAGGGCTTCTGGTTGACCTAATTCAGATCAGATTAAGAGATATAGAGCTGTTCCTACTCTTCTGGCTCAAGCACCAAATAACAGGCATAATATGTCAATGACTCTGAGTGACAGTGCAAATAATCAATGGTTATTGAACACAGGTAGAAGAGTAAAATGGCCAAGTCAGCATTATACTGCCAATCTATAGACAGAGGTTGAGTCCTCTTTTTATCATGCCTCAAAATGAAAACTCAAATTCAAAGTAGCAGCTTCAATTCTGCAAGGACTTTTTTAGTGCAAAACACTAATGTTTTAATGTTCTTTGTTCATTATTTTATTGCATTTTTGTACTGTTCTTCTTTTTCCTCAGAAGAGGAAGACCAGTTCACTCCTGAACTTTCTCAAATGGCACCAGAAGTTAAGTTAGCTGGGTCCACAGTAAATAGTACAGTGCAGCAAGAAAACTACCCATTCGGAGAGCAAAGAGAGACGCATGCACTAGAGACCAACATGTGAAAGGTCTTATGTTTTACATAGACATCATATTGCATGTGGAGCGTATTAGTGTAGCAGTTGGAGGGATGGACAAGACTAGGGACAAGAAACAAGTTAGTGGATAGTTAGTTATTACATTAGGGAGAGAGTAAGACCTTCAAAGAAAGCACATCCAAGAAGAAACACCAAAAAAAAAAAAAAAAATCAAACAAAGCCAAATTTAAAGGAATACAAAACTGCAAGAATACAGAGGCTGCAACAAGGTGACACAGATGACTAAATCAGAATGAAGGAACAAAGGCCAGTAAAAGGACTTAAGATGGCCCACATGAATCAAACTGATAATGACCACATTCAGATGTAAGGAACCCCAGTCTTTGGGACAGAAATGCACAACAGTGACTTCAGGAGATGCCTTTAACAAAGAACATTCTTGCCTTTGGCAAGAATTATTCACGACAAAAATCACTCAAAAAGAGCAACAGACGCAAAAATGTTTACACAAAAATGTTTACAATTTTCAGAACAAATTTAGTCAACACAGCTAAGTGGTATTCAACTGAAATGTCATTCTTAACTTATTTGCGGACATTGGAGTCAAAGTTTTCAATTCCAAACATAATGAAATATATATGTAATATGAAGAGCCAAAACCTGCCCTCTGCGTTTCTACCCAAATATAAAATAGCAATTTCCTCATGCACCAGTTTAAATATGTAGCAGGTAGAAGAGGGATGATAATTCCTGCATCCCAAAATGGAAACATTCATCTTTTATTGAGGAAATGAATAAAGAGATTCGGTTTTAGTCAGCTTTTTCGCTGCTGTGACTAAAGGATGTGACCAGCACAACTGTAGAGAAGGAAAAATTTATTTGAGGGCTCACGGTTTCAGAGGTCTTAGTCCAGAGAAGGCTGGCTCCATTCCTTGGGGCTTGAGGTGAGGCTGAACATCATGGCGGGAGTGTGGTGGAGAGAAGCATCTCACATAATGGTGATCCAGAAGCAGAGAGGAGAGACTCCAACTCCAGATATGAAATACATACCCAATATCCACGCCCCCAATTAACCACTTCCTCTAGTCACACCCCCACCTGCCTCTAGTCACCACTCTGTTAATCCCACCAGGGATTAATTCACTAATTGGGTTAAGGCTCTCACAATCCAATCATTTCTCTGAACCTTCTTGCATTGTCTCATACCGGAGCTTTTGCCAGTCACCTAATGTCCAAACCATAACAGACTCAGAGATTGAACAAAAGAAATGCAGAGAAGCAGAAGAGGATTGATACATCAAGGAAAGGGTAGATGAGACATGGAAAAGCATCCCTGGCACATGATCAAGAGTGGTCTCTAGGCAAAGAGAAGGAGCTTTAGGATGAAAAGGATGGAATCTAAAACCCCTGTTAATGAGATCTTGGGGTGGATTCTGATCATGAACCACAAGACTCAAAATCAGCCCTATTAAATGGTAGAGTATCAAATTAATTTTGTGGTCAAACAATAAACTTTGTATTCTATCCTCCTCCATGGTATCACACATCAACTTTTCTCATTTAAAATACCCTCCAACTTGGAATTAATCACACTGACATTAAAAAAATGAGGCTTTAATATAAAAGAAACATGAATAAAGTTTATGAAGAAAACAAAGTAAAATCTGACCTCAGAGATAAGCTAGACATCAAACTCCAGAAATGGCAATTCAGCATCAAAAACCTGTATGTACCATTGACCCATCAGGGGCAGTGTCTGGGGTAACATTGTGTACAGCAATCGTGTTTCCCAGACTGTCTCTTCTTGACTATCTTAACCTTATAAATGAGACACAATGAATAGGAAATTTCTGAAAGTCATTTTGACTTCACTTGGATCCACATAATTTCCACTCCACCTTAGTAAGGGCCCCTTAAAAAAAACCATCTTAATGTAAATGGGAGGTGGAACATGAAGATGCAGGAGATCAGGGAGTGAAACAGAGATGGCAAGGAGTTACCTCTATTTTGGATCAAGTTGTTATTACAGAAGTTCTAATATAAAAGTTTCATCTAGTTGTTTTTAATGAAATGTGCTATGGAAATACCAATAAACTACGTTATTATCCTTTTTAAATGCCATGCTATTTATAAACTGTGTTATGTGGCAATTTTTATGAAGAATTGCCTATATTCTAGACAATTATATAGAAATTGGTTCCAATTGATCTTCTAAATTAATTGTTAATAGACTCTCCCACATTTCCCTCATATTCATGTATATATCTTTCTTGGGCAGATAATAGTTGCAATGATTTTTCAATCCTGGATTTGCATCAAATGTACCTGCAAAACATTTTTTAAATATCAATACTAGATCTCCAACCCCCAATTTCGTCATTCTGTGGAACTTATGGGGAGTTACACATTACTGGGAATAGTCACACATTTTTCCATGGGAGATTGAAGTACTGCTAAGGACAAGAACCCCTATCGTAATATCACCCTGAGAAGTCTGTAGCTACTATATGAATTAAAAGCAACAGGGATCCATCTGGTTTATGTAGTTAGCATTTTAGCACCATGAATGAATCAAAATAAACTACAGATAACAATAATACTGAGATTATTTGAGAACTGGAAGGACAGCTTAAATCCAGCCTTCACAAATCTCTTTAGATTTCCTTGATAATGAGATCTAAAAGATAAGATGCCATAGCAGCCTTTGGATCCACAGAACAAGTGTAGGTTGGTAACCAGCCTCCCCAAAGCTGTTGCCAGAAGTATCAGTCACTAAGTATTTAAGGAACTTACTGGCTATGATGGACATGGAAAATACAATTGAGCCTCCCACCCTCAGATTTTTGAAGAGATTGTACTTGTCTCATTTCTCTGAGAAGAATGAGAACATTTTCAAGTGCTGGTGTATTTTCTGTTTTAAACATGGCATAAAAACACATAATCTTATTCTTTTGCCTTATTTGTCTTTGAAAAACAGGAATTGAGAACCAAGTCTGTGGCTCAACTTTAATAGCTCTGTAGAATGCTAGTTTACACTCTTTCTTCTCTGTCTTGCATTATTTCATATTTTCCCTCACTCAGATTTTAATTAAACTTTTTCTATTTTATTATATCAATATTGAAATCATATCTGAATACTGTTTTATGGTAAGCAAATATCTTTTTAAATTATAAGCCAAAGACAAATGGAAATATGGTAATAAGCCTTCCTAAGCTACTTTGATACTAAAGTAGCATAGAAGTAAATTCTAGAATCAGAAGGTGGCATCATCACCTGCAGAGTTAACCCCAGTTGAAGTTCATGCTAAATCCCAAATTTCTCCAAACTGGGACCAAATGATGCACCTTACTTGGTGACATGAAGGAGGCTGGGAGATGAGGTGACAATCACCCAGGTTTACACAAGACTGGCATGCAGATGACATATGTAATCAGAGAAAAACTGTGTATGCCACCTTTCCTATTCCATGAGTAGTGGCTGTTATTAAAAGATGCAGTGATTTCACTGATCATTGGCTAGAAAGGAACCTGGTGTATTTTCTGAATCTTTGGGCTTATAGGAAAGCCAATCCAACTTTTTCTAAAAAATTCTTCAAAATCTATTCACAACAAAAATATCACTCAGACTTTCTTTAATTTAACTCAATGTTCATGACAAGGAAAACAAGAGATTTTCATTGTACTTCAGAAAGAAAATGTTCTCAAAGATTTCTAAGGAGAAATTACAGTGCAGTCTTGAACGATGCCTTTATTCTTTGTCGCCAAAAGACTGCAATTAGAAAAAGCCACCGGTTTTATTACCACCAATTATTAAAATAACACAGAAAATGTACACATCAAGGAATTACATAAACCCTACAGAATCCTAGATAATTTCATCACCAACTGAAGTCTGTATGTTTCAAGGCTGAATCTTCTAGATGAGAAGAGCGGCACCCTGGCACCCTCTGTTACTGTGAAGCTCTCTCTTGGTGAGAGGTGTGATGGTGACCAGAATATTTGCCCTCTGTCTTGCACCTTCTCCTCCTTTGAGGAAGTCATTATTGGAGCTGATGTCCCAACCATGTCCTGTCTCCAGATCGAGGGCTAGACATTAGAATCATCTGGTGAGCTCTTAAAATTCCTGATGCAGGGGCTAGGGTTATGGCTCAGCGGTAGAGCACTCGCCTTGCACGTGCAAGGCCCTGGGTTTGATCCTCAGCACCACATATAAATAAATTAAATAAAGTTATTGTGTCCAACTACAGCTACAAAAAAATAAATATTTTTTAAAAATTCCTGATGCAAAAGCTAAACCCACATCAATTGGATCTGAATTTCTGGAGAAAGGAACTGTGCATGAACTTTAAGTTCCCTGGTTGATTCCATGAAGTAGCTATATCTGATGCCCAGCTTCATATAACAAAATCAGTTAACTCACATTTAAGTTATGTGTGATTAGAATCAAGAATCTCATTATATACTCATTAAAATAATCCAATCAATCAATCACTGGATTTAGAGATCACTTCTAGTAATGAGTGTCCTCCTTTTTCTACTGATTTCTCCTTGTCCTGAAATTAACAACAGAATCCGAATTAGTATTTTAATGCTAAACTAAGGCAAGTTCTATAAAGACAGATTTTTGAGAAAGTTCATACTCAGTTTAAATTCAGAGAGGCATCTGAGAATCAGTTACTATAAAATAAAAGGACCCCAGATTGTACCTCAAAGATTTACTCCTAAAATATTCAGGAAGAAGGCTCATTTAAAGACCCGTGATTTATTCAGAATAAAAATGCAATAAGCAAAGTTAAATGGTTCTTGAAAAATAATTTGAAAGAAGAAGCAGTCATTGTTTTCCTTAAGATAATTGGTATTTTATGCCGAATGCTTTCTCTGATATAAGGGGGATGACTCAAAGTGGGGTAGGGAGGGAGAGCATGAAAGGAAGATTACCTCTAGATAGGGAATAGGGGTGGGAGGGAAAGGACCGGAGAAGGGATAAAGGATGGTGGAAGGAGACGATCATATTATACAAAATACATGTATGTGAATTTGGTGTCAACATACCTTATATACAGAGATGTGATAAATTGTGCTATAAAAGTGTATTAAGAATTGTAACGCAAAAAAAAGAGAGAGCTCATGTATAATGGCATAATTTGGCATGAACATACTTTATATACAGAGTTACGAAAAATTGTGCTGTGAATGGATAATTATGAATGTCATGCATTCCACTATTGTCATGTATGTAAGAAATAAATTTTAAAAAGAAAGAAAATTTGTATTTTAGAAAGAAAAAAAAAGGTAATGGATATCAAACTTTATCTACCAACCATAGACCAGATTCAGACAAGAGTTTGCCTTCTTCATGTATAATTTCTTTTCATAATGTACTGCACTTACTAATTCATTTGGAAGATAGACAATGTTATAAGTACCATATATACAATGTTTCTGAAGACCTATGATTATAAGTAAGCTCTTTTTTGTACAATGTGTCAACATTATCTACATTTTCAGATGGAAAATTGAGATACAAAATCATTAAATGACTCATTTAAAGTCATCCAAAAAAAATCAATCAATGGGACAGGGAGAAATTAAGTCAAATTTTAATTTTGATATCAGTATCCCACAATCCCAGTGGTTTGCACCATAACACCTTTTTCCATGAATGTGTCTCAATTTATACAAATTATACTTCAAGATTCTTGATGTAGTTTCAGGTAGCTAATAAGAAGAAAAACACCAGTATCTCTTTTAAAGCTCAGATGTTTGAGATTTCCAAACAAATGGTGGGATTTAGTCTTTTGACATCAGTGAATGGAAACATTCATCCCTGGTGGGGAAGAAGACTCTAACATCCAAGAAATGAAACAAAATTTTCAAGAACAATTCATATTTATGGGAAGATACACATGCAGTGTTTCAAAGTCTGCCTTTTTGAGCCATCTGCTGTGTCTGTCTTCAGACCAGTTGCATAAGCCAGTGTCTGGCCTTTCCAAAAACTGCCCATTTGGTATCCATGAATCATATTGGTGACTTCATCAAGTGGTTAGCAACTCTGAGTTTGCCTTTAAAATTGGGGTTTTCTGACACCACAAGGGAAATGAGTGCTAATTGTATAGGAAAAATGAACTACTTGTTTTCAAAGGAATATTGGCCTCAAACTGGAATTTCTGTAGTGATTTTATGTTTCCTTTCTATTTATAGCAGAGATACATTTTCAGATTATTGCAAAGTAAAACACAATAATACTATTTAAAAGATGGGAACATATATATAGCTGGAACACCTGTTCATAGATAATTAAGTTGATATCTGGTACCAACAAGTTCAGCATTTGGTATTTATTTTATGACATAATTCCCAAGTGAGATTTCCAACTACCAGTATTATAGCATTAATCTTCAGAATATGGCAGTCAAGAAGTCACTGTCCCAAAAGAATTAGCCTTCCCCTTTATTTAAATAATCTAATCAGCATACCTTAATGCCATGCCTTTCCTTACTTAGCCTGGGAAGTAATCACCCAATATCCAAATATCATCCTTCTCTTTTCCTTAGATGAGGAATTATATCCATGTCTGACTTGTGTATGGACCCACCACTTGCTATTACTCTTATACTCTTCCTGGCCTCTATATTCTTGTTCTGACAAATCTTATTCTCTGTTTTGTTTTATTGTTGTTGTTTTGTTTCGCTTTGTTTTGTTTTGTTTTGTTGGTATGAATTGCACCACCTCATGATCTCTCTGTCCACTCTTTAGGAGACTTTCCATGACTACATAGTCACTAGGGAACCATTGATTCTGATGTCAGCTTGACCCTCTGAATACACTTTTCTCATATTGCAAAGTTAACTTACTTTGCTTTCTTCAATTTATACCATGTGACCTCAGGTTTCCCTTTCAACGCCTCAGCCACCACTTTTGTGCATATCTATGCCATTTTGTCCCAACATTTTTCATTGCAATCCACCACTCACGACTAACAGCTGTCTGTGAAAACATATTATGCACAAGCTGGAAACTGTGCACATTTCTGAAACAGGAAGATGATGCTCCTTAAAAAAAAAACAATAAATGATCTTAATTTCACATGGGTATGTGAATATCTGTGTAAGTGATTAAATGAGCAATTCACTGAGAGACAACTTTTAAAAAATAAATAAATAAAAACCCAGAAAGGGAAAACAACGTGTCAAAGACAGCAGATGGTCAAATAATACAGTGTGTATAAAAATGTTTGGGTAAAACCCAATGTGCTAAGTGAAGCGGGCAGAAAAGGCCAAACAAAATACATGAGGAATTCTGGTAAACAAAACAAGATGTTGGTTTTTCAAAGAATCATCTCAATTGAAAACGAGGGTCATCCAAACAGTAGCATTTCAAACATAGAGTTACTTGATTCATTTTGCAAATCACTTTTATTAAAATCAGAATTTTTCCCATATGCAATTTTTTATTAATGATGTGAAACCCTGGCGTTTTTATTGGCACTCTACTCACCATGACTTTCTGTAATTAGTTTCACATGTGACTCTTGCACTCTTGCATGATTACTAAAGAAAATAAAAAGACCTGAAGGATAGCAGCAGTGCATCATGTTTTATCTTTGTAATCCTAATACATATGCATGCGTGTGCGCACACACACATGCACATAAATTCTTTCTAATGTCCCCCTGGGAATAATAACCGAGATCATCTGAGTTCATATGTTTTGTGGGAGCAGAGGGAGGTTATGGAATAGCTATATAAGGAAGCATCAGATGTCTTTGTTCTTGTAAAAAAACATTTACAGGACACATTCCTAAGAATGTGGAGCAGCATTAGATGAAAGTTGAAGAGCAAACTGGAGAAAGAGTAGTTTTCAGAAGGAGTCACTCATAGAATCTTTTGAGCAAGGCTCTCTGACAGTAGTTGAGTCCAAAGTTTCCCAATAGTAATGTAACAACAAAAGCATCTTCCCTGTCAAGAACACATGGTATAAATTTAAACAAGCCTGGGTTTGAATCCCTTAAATGCCATCTAACTTAATTCACTTAAATGCCATCTAATTCTGTGACTTTAAGCAAACCATTTGATTTCTCTAAGTCCTCATTTGTTCATCTGAGAAATAAAGATAATCATACCTTCCTTGTAACTACGTGTTCAATGCAGAGCACTCAGGTCCAGATTTGGCAGAGGATATGTTCACTTACACTAGTAACCTGGTATTTGGAAAAATTTCCTTGGTTTCTCACCAGTTTCCCATTAGTTCTCATATAACCTCACTGTGAGATTCTGGAAGGAGGCCACTGAACTATAAGCTCCCTGGGCATCAGTGCAGTCTGTTTGCCCATCTCTTAACCACTTGAAAGTAATTGAGTTCAGTGTGCAGAGTCAGGACAGTCTCCATTAACTAACTGCTGTTATGGTTTTTATCTTTAATGTCCCCCAAAGGTTTATATGCTAAAGGTTTGGTACCCAGGCTGTGTTGCTATTGGAAGATGTCAGAACCTTTAGAAGGTGGGCTTCAGGAAGGAAGTAGGCATGCATTTGAAGAGCTATTATGATCCCAACCCTTTCTCTCTTTGCTTCCTAACTTCCATGAGATAAGCAATTTTGTTCCACTACATGCTCCCCCATCATGATTTTCTGCCTCACTCACATACCCAAAACAATAAGATGAACAAACTATGGGCTAAAACCTTTGAAACCAGAACCAAAATAAATCCTTCCTCCTTCAAGTTGACACTTCTCAGGTATTTTGTCACAGTAACAGAAAGCTGACTAACAGAATTGTGCAAACATCAATGTATGTTTCTGCAATGTTTGAGGCATGTCTAATCACTTGGTAGGTCCTTCAAGAGTTACAAAAAACCTTGGCTAGTTACAAAGAAGAAGGACAAAGGAGGCTTCATCTAGCTCCTATTCTCTTGGCCATTGCTGTTCATTGAGCTCCACAAAGACAATGCTGGAGCAAGTAAGAGCTCATTGGGCACTGGGCAGCTCTGTGTCTCACTGACAAAAAAAAAAAAAAAAACAGATAAACGTGAACAAAGGAGATCTTAAGAAACCGAGAGGCAAAATGTCATCATATACATTCTTTGTGCAAGTTTGAAGGGAGGTACACAAGAAGAAGCATCCAGATGCATCAATCCAGATGCATCAGTCAGCTTTTCAGAGTTTCTACAAAGTACTCAGAGAGGTGGAAGACCTTGTCTACTAAAGAGAAAGAGAAATTTAAAGATATGGAAGAGGTTGGGAAGGACCATTCTGAAAGAGAAATGAAAACTTAAGTCCCTCCTGCAGGGGAATCCAAAAAAGATCAAGGATCCCAATGCACTTGAGAGACCTCCATTGGTCTTATTCTTATTCTGTTCTGAGTATTGCCTCACAATTAAAGGATCTGGTAATGTTGCAAAGAAACTGAGAGAAATGGAGAAGCACTACTGCAAACAACAAGCAGCGTTATGAAAAGACCAATAAGCTGAAGGGAAAATATGGAAAGAATATTTGTGCCTACTGAGCTAAAGGGAAACTGGTGAAGCAAAAGAGGGAGTGTTCAAGGCTGAAGGAAGCGAGTAAAAGAAGGTAGAGGAGGAAAATGAAGAGGGGGAGGAAGAAGAGGAGGAGGAGGAGGAAGAGGCGGCAGCGGTGGCTTCTGTACAGGGATTTTTTTTAGACAACTATTAGTCCCCTTTACAGAAAAATTGAAATGTCAATCAATGTAAGATTTGTTTTTAAAGTTTACAGTGTCTTTTATATATATATAGTTAATATTACCAAATATACCTTTAGATAGCTGTATTCTGGTGATATTTTCAATAGCCATTAACCTTGCCTGCTATAGTATGAGGGTTGGCATGGAAATTTCTGGCAGGTCTTTGTTGGTACATAGTATAGATTAATTATATATGGAAATGTTAGTTTATTCATCTTCAGTTGTGTCTGATGTGGCTTAAAACAAAAAAACCGCTCTGTGAACTGAACATCACTCCGTAATTGGAAGAAAAAAAAAATCTTTTTGCAGCTGTGTTGTTGACTTTCAGTATGCTTCTAATAGAATTTTTATTAAAAAGAAGAAAGACCTTGACTAAGAGATTGAGGTTGAATTCATGAAACAAACTAAGGCAAACAGCGCGATCATGATAAGAAAGAAAGGTACAGGTAGAAAAGAGAATATCAGTTTACTCCAAAGCAAGAGGCTACAAACCAGAGTCTTGTAGTTATGCTAGGAAAGCTATATTAAAAATAAATAAATAAAATAAATTTTTTTAAAAGAAGTTAGCCATGTAGCATGACTCAGTGTGGGGTTGGACAGCAACTGGGAACTGAGAGAAAGTTACACGAAGAGGGCAGTTTCCTGAGTTGTGTAGTATATCTTATTTCCCCCTTATGAATCAAGTTAAGGTGTGTCTTCTGGTAGCTCTCCAAGTTATATAGATAAGGATATGGGCTTAGATAACTTTTAAAGGAGTGGAATTTTTTTCTCTACCCATCTTAGGTTCGTTGGCTGGGTCCCAGTAAATTGGACAGATTAACACAAGAAGTTTATTAATATAATAGCTATCACACAGATGAAACCTCAGTGATGAGTGACTCATAGGGGTGGTTAGAACTTATACTTGTGTAGCAAATAAGCAAAAAAAAAAAAAACCAATAAATTTGTAGAAAAATGACAAGACAATGGAAAAGTGTTTCCGATTCCCAACAGTGTCAAACTACAAACTAGGAAAGCAAACATGTGGAGGAACATGATAGAGTTAGGTTAGCTCATGTAGGTCCTTCTCAGCAACTACTTTCTGTCCTTTCCATGGTCATGATACTTGCCTAGGAGAGGTGATTTATGTGGTCTTCATTTCTGAGAAAGTTTCTGCTTTAATCGGATAATGGAACTTCAAAAAGTCATCTTTACACTTCTGTAGATTCTTATTTGCCTCCAGCTCAAAATACTCTGTCTGCCAAAGTAGCACATTTTGGAATGGCACATTTTTATCCTCTACAACTTCCTAAAGCAGGAAAACCACGTTCATTATTTGCACTAACATAAGCAGTAGGATATCAACTCCAAAATTTTTCATGGATTATCTATTTCTCAGCCTAATCAGTCCACCATAATATATGCAAACACATGTATTCTGTATAACTCTCCTGAGCATGGGTCAACTATGTGACTCTGAGAGACAAATTTGTTTCAGTTAGATCTATAACACTAGAAGCACAACACTTGCAGCTGGAAGAACAAAAATTAGAAATGGGAAAGTTTTTCCAAAAAGCAGAGCCTAGGTCCAGTAAAGGGCAGCACTTCCAGGTCATTGGGAATCAAGCCTGGAGACTCTGCAAACTCCGCAAACATCATGCTGAAGGGGACACCAACCTCCCTGGGAGTGTAATGAGGCACAAAGAGTCTTTTCTGCAGTTGCCACCATGCCACCGCTTCTTCAGGAGTCCAACATCATCTTATAAATATTTTCTATGTGAACCAAAATTGCAAATGTAACAAGCTATCTTTATAAATTGGTGCCTTATTTCTTAATATTTTGTTGTTTTCTATGGAAAGGCGGTTTATCCACTATAACTTGTTATTTGCATATATAAATATTGCCTGTAATACACATCTTTGAAACCTAAAAACTAAATTTTAACATTTATCTTCCAGAAAGCATTTGTATTTCCCTTCTGGCTTCTGTAGCATATTACTGTGTGTTCAAAGCACCTATGGAGATGAGAGGAAGGACATTTGAAAACATCTACAACTTTATCATTGTAGATAAGAGGAAAATATCCAAAGGACCTATTTAAAAAGAGTGACAAAATTATCGAAATAGAAAAACATTAGCATGTACCCACAACCTTGGGCTTCTAGCACCCAACTGCTTTGTGGATGTTGTGATTCAAAAGAGACCTGGATGAATATGTCAATAGCTATCACTGAACATGAGATCTAGTTCAGCAGATGAGGTGCATTTTCTGTACCACATCCCCAGATGCTCATGTATGAAAAGTTCACATTTTCTAATTCCCCATTTAATTCAGTGCTATGGGAAGAGATTATTCTTGCCTTGCTCCATTCAATAATTTCTAAGCCACTGGTTTGTCACTTTCCTTCCAATTATCATCATTTGAATTTGAAATTTATTATTCTTTTTTATTTATATTTGACAGAAGAATGCATTACAATTCTTATTACACACATAGAGCAAAATTTTTCATATCTCCGGTTGTATACAAAGTTTCTTCACACCAATTCATGTCTTCATACCTGTACTTTGGATAATAGTGATCATCACATTCCACCATAATTAATAACCCCTTGTCCCTTATCTTCCCCTCCAACCCCTCTGCCCTATCTAGAGTTCGTCTATTCCTCCCATGCTCCCTCTCCTTATCCCACTATGAGTCAGCCTCCTTATATCAAAGAAAACATTCAGCATTTGGTTTTTTGGGATTGGCTAACTTCACTTAGCATTAACTTCTACAACTCCATCTATTTACCTATAAGCGCCATGATTTTATTCTCTTTTACTGCTGAGTAAAACTCCATTGTGTATATATGCCACATTTTTTTTATCCATGCATCTATTGAAGGGCATCTAGGTTAGTTCCACAGTTTAGCTATTGTGAATTGTGCTGCTATAAACATTGATGTGGCTGTGTCTCTGTAGTATGCAGTTTTTAAGTCGTTTGGGTGTAGACCAAGGAGAGGGATAGCTGGGTCAAATAGTGGTTCCATTCCTAATTTTTCAAGAAATCTCCATACTGCTTTCCGTATTGGCTGCACCAATTTGCAGTCTCACCAGCAGTGTATGAGTGTGCCTTTTGGGGAAAAAAGGATGTGGGGCATCCTCGCCGACACTTGTTTGTCTACATAATAGCTGCCATTCTAACTGGAGTGAGATGAAATCTTGGAGCAGTTTTGATTTGCATTTCTCTAATTGCTAGAGACGATGAACATTTTTTCATATATTTGTTGATTGATTGTACATCATCTTCTGAGAAATGTCTGTTCAGGTCCTTGGCCCATTCATTGATTGGGTTATTTGTTTGGGTTTGTTTTGGGGGTGGGGGGGTTGGTTTTGTTTTTTGTTTGTTTGTCTGTTTTTGTTGTTGTTGTTTTTGTTGTTTTGTGGGGTTTTGTTTTGGGGGGTTTTTTTGGTGCTTAGATTTTTGAGTTCTTTATATACCTAGTGATTAGTGCTCTATCTGATATGTGAAGGGTAAAGATTTGCTCCCAAGTTGTAGGGTTTCTGTTGACCTCACAGATTGTTTCTTTTGCTGAGAAGAAAATTTTTAGTTTGAGTCCATCCCATTTATTTATTCTTGATTTTAATTCTTGTGCCAAAGGAGTCTTATTAAGGAAGTTGGGGCCTAATCCCACATGATAGAGATTAGGTCCTACATTTTTTCTATTAGACATAGGGTCTCTTGTTTTATTCTTAGTATATCAGTAACAAATCCTCAGAAAAGGAAATGAGGAAAACTACACCATTTACAATAGCCTTAAAAAATAAAATGCTTGGGAATCAACTTAATGAAATAGGTGAAAGATCAATATAATGAAAATTACAGAATCCTAAAGAAAGAAATCAAAGAAGACCTTAGAATATGGAAAGATCTACCTTGCTCTTGGATAGGCAGAATTAATATTATCAAAATGACCATACTTCCAAAAGCACTATACAGATTTAATGTAATTTCGATCAAAATCCCAATGACATTCCTCATAGAAATAGAAAAATCAATCATGAAATTTATCTGGAACAATAAGAGGCCCAGAATAGCTAAAGCAATCCTTAGCAGGAAGAGTGAAGCAGGTAGCATCACTATACCAGACCTTAAACTATATTACAGAGCAATAGTAACAAAAACAGCATGGATTGGCACCAAAACAGACTGGTAGACCAATGGTACAGAATAGAGGACACAAAGACTAACCCACAAAACTACGATTATCTTATATTAGACAAAGGTGCCAAGAACATGTACTGGAGAAAAGATAGCCTCTTCAACAGATGGTGCTGGGAAAACTGGAAATCCATATGCAACAAAATTAAATTAAACCCCTATCTCTCACCATGCAGAAAACTCAACTCAAAATTTACTATACTCACTAAATTCCCCACTGAACTATTTCAAACTTTTGGGATAACGTAACAACTTACTGGATTTATTCTTGTTCTGCTCATCCCTAATAATCATTTCCCCCACTTATTTAAGCATTTATTTATTTATTCATCCATTCATCAATGCACCAATTATTGATTTCCTAGACTATGGCCAGTATGTCTAGAACTGCCATACAAGTCACAAACTCAGTAAATTAAACAACAGAAAAATATTTTCTCAGAGTTCTAAAAGCTAGAAGCATAAAATAAGGTTTCACATAATTTCTTTCTGGGGGGCTATGAAGGAAGAATATGTTCTGGGTCTCTCTCCTTGATGTATAAATGATCCTCTTATCCTTATACTCCTTCAAATCATCTTCCCTTTGCATTTGTGTCCAAAATTACCTTTTTTATAACTACACCAGCCTTACTGGTTTAGGGGCCCATGCTACTCTGACCTCATCTTAACTAATCATATTGTAATGACATAATTCTAAATATAGTCACATGCCAAGGCACTGGGAGTTATGACTTCAACATATGAATCTGGAGAAGGGCGACAAGCTAATCCCCTTCTTAGCCACTAAAAGAATTTCCAATATGCACAGAACACACTTTCCTAAACTATTGTTAAAAATAATTAATTCAGAGGACATAAAATTGAGGGGGCATTAGCACCTGAGCTGCTACTAAGCAAAACAAGACCCAGTTCAGAGAAGGGATGCAACTCAATAGTAGAACACCTGCCCAGCAAGCTTGGGGCTTTGAATGTGAATCACACTGGGATTTTAAAAAATGAACAATCTTACCCTAGGAAAATAAAACTTAAGTTCTAACCATCAGAAAGCACCATACTAACCTCTAACTAAGGACTTTAAAACTAGTTTGAGTCTCACTATTTTCTTTCCTTTACTTCTAATCATTTTATAAAAACCTTCCTATCCCCTCATCCCTCCTTCATTGGAACCCAAAACACCCTAGGGTCTGGATTTGTCCAATTCATGAATCACCTCTACTAAAAAAGAAAAAGAAAAAGAAAGAAAGAAAAGAAAAGAAAAGTCCTCAAAATTTTAAGGTGTCTAAATTTACCTTTTACCACTGTGTAAAGAGTCATTAAATGACGTGGCCATCACACCATCATATATTTCTGACTTACTCTTTTAAATTCATAACTGAGGAAATTGCTGTTTAAGAAATTAAATGGCAGGTGTTTGGATATGCTTAATTAGGAGAATCATTCAAAGGTCCAGAGCTCACTAATGGATAAACTAAATTGTCAGATGAACATTTTTAAGATTTTCATCTCTATTCAATTTTGTTTTGTCTTTTCTGATAAAATACTTTAGTATATTTGTAGTTGGAACCATCTTGATGAAAACTATGGATTGGATAAATATTCCCCAAAGCCCATGTGATGAAGGCTCTGTCCCCTATGTGGCACTAGTGGAAAGTAGCGGTGCCTTGAAGAGATGGGACCTACTCAGAGGTCTTCAGGTCACTGTGGGTGTGCCTTTGAGGAAGCACTTTGTTCCTGGCCATGAGGCAAGTGGTTTTTACTCTATCTCATGCCCCTTTAAGGAAGTGCTACCTCACACAAGGCCTAGAGCAATGAGGTCAACTTATCGCAGACGAAAATTTCCAAAATTGTAAGCCAAAGTAATCCATCTTTCATCATAAATCGATTTTCTCAGATATTTGCTATTGTGTTTGTCACCTTTTCAGCACTGTAACCAATACCTAGGAAAAAAAACTTAGAGGAGGAAAGGTTTATTTTGACTCATAAGTTTGGAGGTTTTAGTCTATTGTCAAGCAGCTACATTGCTGTGGATCTGAGGTAAAGCAAAAAATCATGGCAGAAGGGTGTAGTGGAGGAAAGCTCTTGCTCATGACAGACAGGAAGCAGAGAGAGCGAGAGAGTAAGTGGGCAGGGGCCTGAGACAAGACATAATCCCCAAGAGCACATCCCCAGTGAGTTGCTTCCTCCAATCATGCCCTTCCTGCCTATAGGAGTTTCCACCTCCTCCCAGTAGTCCATCTAAGTTATTAATCCATACGTGGATTAATCCACTGATGAGGTTAGAGCCCTCATGATCCAATTGACTCCCAAAGCCCACCTCTGTGCATTGCTGCCTAGGGAACATGCTTTCTTTTTTTTTTTTTTTTAATATTTATTTTTTAGTTATCGGCGGACACAACATCTTTTGTTTGTATGTGGTGCTGAGAATCGAACCCGGGCCGCACGCATGCCAGGCGAGCGCGCTACCGCTTGAGCCACATCCCCAGCCCCGGGAACATGCTTTCAACACATGAACTTTTGGCAAGACATTGTAGATCCAAACCATAACATTCTGCTTCTGGCCCCCAAAATCTCATACCCATCTCACAATGCAAAATGTATGCAGTCCATCTCCAAGAGTACCTATAGTCTTGGCAGTTCCAGCCTTGCTCAAAAGTCCAAGTCTGAACTTGTCTCTGAGACTCCAGGCAAACTCTTAGCTGTGATACCCTATAAAAATTAATAATAAAGTTATGTAATGCCAACATACAATGGCACAGAGTAAACATTCCAGTTCCAAAAGGAAAGAACAGAAGCATAGAAAGAAGGGATGATACCAAAGAAAAATAAAACCCAAAGGTTTTAAATTCTATACCTTCATGTCCAGCATCTGGGGCACATGGTGGCAAGTCATGGGCCCTAAAGGGCTGGAGCAACTGCACCCCTATGGCCTTATGGGTGTAGCCTACATGCTTCTTTCTTGGCTGGTTCTGTTCACTGCCTGCAGCTTAACTTGAGAGACCCTCCCCCTTCCTGGAATTTCTAACTTCCTCAGTCTCCATTTCACCTTTATCTTCACTATCATAGCTTCACACATTTCCCTCTCATGGCTTACCTGAAGAGATTCTGACCCTGGGATACACTGTCCGACCTTGCAGGCCTTCCTTTGAAATCCTGATGAAGTCTCCATGACCCTGTAACTCTTGTGCTCTTTATTGCCCACAAAATCAGCACCATTGGACAATGCCAGTGCCTGTCCTAGTTCAAACAGTAGCCAGCCCCTTGTCCCACAGTTGTGGTGGCCTCTGAGTGCACAATGAAGCAAAACCTAGGAAACAACATCCTTGTAGGTCCTATGGGAACAGGACAGCCCCAGACTCTGTTCTCAAAAAAAAAAAAAAGTATTTCAAACAAGTTTTCATTTTTACACACTTCCACATACAGTGGAGAGAGTCTAGCTGACTCCTAAGATGCCCTCAAGGAATTTGTCTATTGCCTCAGCGCAAAATACTTGGTTTCTCTTTAATGGTGGTAATTTCTTCAGCAACTACACCTTTTGTGGCCCCAATTTTACACACACTTTTCAAAACTTTCTGCTCTGCTTTCTGCCCACAGTTAGCATGATAACCCTTGCTAAAAAGCAGCCAGTAATAACACCACCACTGCTTGAATTCTCTGCTGCCTTAAATTTTCCTCCATCAGATAATTTAGTTCGTAGTCTTTAAATTCAACCTCATGCAAAATCTTAGAGCATAGACAAAACATAAATGAGACTTTTTTACAGAATATAATATAAATGGTCTCTAGTCCAATTCCCAATAGAATCCTCATTCCCATCTGAATTTTCATGAATACAATCTTTACTGTGTATTGGCATTCTAGTCTTCCAAAATCATGCCAGAACCATCCATTAAGCTCCAGTTACAATATTCAAAGACTTCTCTAGCCTGTATCTCCAAACTTTATCAAATTTTTCCCAAACCAAATTTAAAAGCTTCTGAACCACATGGTCAGGAGTGATCCTACTTCTGGTCCCTATTTTCCCTATTGGTCAACTTTTTTACTGTGACCAAAATACCTGGCAAGAACAACTTAGAAGAGGAAAGGTTTATTTTAAACTCTTGTTTTCAGAGGTTTCAGTCCATGGTTGACCAACTCATTTGTTCTGGGCTTACGGTAAGACAGAACATCATAGCATGGTATGGTGGAGGAAAGCTTCTAAACTTGTGACAGCTAGAAAGTGGGGAGGAGAAATGACTAGAGACAAGACACAATCCCTAGGGCATGCCTCAATTGACCTACTTCCTCCAACAGTGCCCCATGTGCCTATAGTTTTCTTCTCCTCTGAGTAGTCCATTCAAATTATTAATCCCTAAGTATATTAATCCATTGATGAAGTTGGAATCCTCATGATCCAATATTTTCCAAAATCCCACCTCTGTACACTGGAGACTATGCTTTCAACACAAGAGCTTTTGGGGGGAACTTTTCAAATTTAAACCATAACCATTACAGTGACGGAAAACTAACATGCACAACAAATTTCAAAACACATCATACACTGGGCATGGTGGCACACACCTGTGATCCCAGTGGCTCAGGAGGCTGAGGCAGGAGGAGCACAAGTTCAAAGCCAGCCTCAGCAACTTGGTGAGGCCCTGAGCAACTTAAAGAGACACTGTCTCAAAATAAAAATAAAAATAAATAAAGGACTGGGGGTGTGGTTCTGTGGTTAAGTGCCCCTGGTTTCAATCCCTAGTAGCAAAAAATAAATAACTAAAACATATCATAATTATTGCAGAAAAGTCCTGAGAAACCAGGAGGCCCCAGAGGCCTGATAAGTAGAAAGGTGGGGGGGAGCACATACTTGACAAAAACAAGAGATTGAGTGAAAATATTTTTACAGTTAATAAAAGATAAAATTCCATTCATTAATAAAATTCAGGATAATGGGTATTTTTTAAAAATGAGGCATTTGTTTGTTTTAACAAAATACATCTTGGAATATGATTTAATTATTAAAAATGTGAAAAGAACTGCCAGAGGAACACTAAACATAATATTTATTTACTTGCTTAGCACTCAAATATGTATCAAGACTCCACTACATTTCAGATTTTTTGTAATATACCAGTCATATAACATTGAATAATGTAGATAACATTTAATTAATTTGTAGAACAAGCCAGCAGAAAAACATTATGCAACAAAGTGAGATACTATTATGGATAGGAAAAACTTAGGATGATGTGGGAATTCTTAGCAAGAGCATCTTACCTCATGTATTAGACTCTTTTCTGTCTTCCAATGAAAACCTGCCTGAAAGATAAGTAGGGATTCGTCAGAGCCAATGGAGAGGAAAAAGTGTTCAGGTAAAGGTGAAGAGAGCCAAAGAAAGACGCTGGCACACTGATAGAATAATTGAGATGATGGCTTCCATTATGCTGGAGGCAGTAAGGATTAGGAAATGAAACAGATTCTGAGAAATGTTTATAAGATAGATTTGAGGGCACTTAATAATCAGGAAAGGAGAAGATAAAGTAGTCAAGGGTAACTCCCAGATCCCAGGTGAAGGAGTTCAGAGACTATCACCCAAAAATATGGCACTTTGGCGTGCAGATTACTTTAAATCAAAGGAATTTAGAGAGCTGCAGATGCTGGAAGAGGCCTCACTCCTGTATTGCCTTGTCTTCTTAAAGTCTGGACCTGCCAAGGAAGAAACAAGTTGCCTCTGGCCCCCTACCTGAGTTTTCATTAACTAAATTCCCATCACAGGAACAAACACAGAAGTTCAACAACACACCTGAACAGACTTGTCATGCACCATTGTCTTCTCTTTCATTCTCATCCACTGCTCCAAAGAGAATCATTTACAATCTGTTCTGTGGCTCAAGAACTTTGTCTCAGTCCATTGTATGTTTGCTGAGCCCAGGGAATTCCCCTAAAAACCATTTACTATCTTTCTACATTTAAATTGTCTATCCTCTCCTCCATGAAAAAGATATGTTTCTGTATCATGTTCGTGCTTGCCTCTACACATGTAATAAATTTGGGTATCTTACCTCCTATTTAGTCTATGCATTGTCAGTTCACTCCAGAAAACCTTCGGAGGGAAGAAAAGGAAGTCTTCTCATTGCCCCTACCTTGGTGGAGCAAATAGATGATGATTCCACTGGCTGAGGTAGGGGCTGCATGAGGAAGAGTGAATTCTGGAGGAAAGGTATGCTCCTACGCAGCTGTGTTCATCCAGATTTAGGATGTTGGAGAGAATGCAGGATGATCTATTTGGTAGGCAAGTATGGAGCTCAAAAGATTGCTCTTTGCTGGAGATGCTGATTCAGGACTTATCAGCAAATGAAAATAAGATATTGATGAGATTTCTCTGAGAGTCTATAAAAGCAAGATGAGATAAGACTTATGAGAATAATTGGAGAATGAAGGAGATTTAGCCAGTTTAGAAACATTTGCATTTTAAAGAGGTGCAGGTTGGGATGAGTTTCGGGTTGAAAATGAGTTCTGTTTCATATCTATCATGGTAGAAAGCCAGTAGATCATGTCTAGAATTAATAAATCAATTAAGAATGATATGTGCATATTATCTGGTGATAGGCTGAAACTGCTAGAAGAAACAGTTTAAAAATAACTTTTTCTGGGGTAGAAGTAGAGAATTAAAAGAGGTATGACTAACAGTTTTTCATGATTAGCACTTAGCTACTCTGATTATCAACTATCCATTGAGGATAAAATGAACCCATTCAAGGACAAAAACAATACATTTATTTGGATTGCAATCTTGGGAAAACACAGATTCAAGAGTCCTTAAATTGTGCTGTAAGATTTTACAAAATGATGTCTGTATTTATAGCTTTAAACTATAAGGGGGTTGGAAATCATACCATTTTTAGCCAGTAACTGTGACTGACGCTGGCAATAGTTAAACTGTCTTCTAAGACAGAATTTGGGTATTGTCTTGATCTCTGGACAATTTGGGGAAAAGGGTCCATTGTACAGAAGGTCATCAGAGGTCAACAGTGTTTCAAAGGTTAAATTGTCATGTGGGAGTGGAAGTGTCTACTGCCCATTTCAAAGGTTCAGTTGCAGATGGTCTGAGGTCTAACAATGGCCTCCAGAACATTTTTAAGTGCCCTAAACCAATGCCTGTCCATTTTTATTTTTATCGCTGACACACCATGCATGTTTTATTTTTTATAATTAAACATTCATTTAAAGAACAATGAGATTTGCAACATTCTACCTCCAGCCTATTTATTTGTATAACATTATTTCAGATTTCCTGTACTCTCTGAACCTTAGCTGCAATCAAAATTAACTATTCAACAAAAACAATTCGGCCTCTGGTCCCTTGGATGCATTGTGCAGGAATACTATGTGGTGCCCAGGGCAAATAACAGCAAGATGGAGAACCATTTATGTTGCCGACAGAATTTGTCCAGTCATTTTTCTTTCAGCAGCAAACATGTATTTTTACACACACACACACACACACACACACACACACACAAACACATGCACACATGTACATGCAACGCCACTGTCACCATCACCATCCCTATAACAACACACTCTTAAGAGCTAGTGCCATTTGCTCTTTGATTGAGCTTAATATTCAGTTCTGGGTAGACCCTCAGTTTTTTCCCTAGTTCAGTCATCCTCTAGTCTGCCAACCACTTCACATTCTTGGTCTGCCCCCAATCCTTGAATTCTGTTAACTTCACAATATAGGTCACATTGTGACTTGTTGACTTATTCATGTCCGAATCACACATTCTTTAAGGTCCATATCAGATAACAAATCCTCAGAATTTTCTCCTCTTTGCTCCACAAAACTTTGCTTACTATCTGTAATAACAAAAGTCACCAGGTCCTGTTTAAAATTTAATTTTTTATCAGAATTTATTATTGAAATATTGTGTGTATATACATTTTTGAACACTCTGTATTTTAAGTTCTTTGAATGCCAAGAAAGACTGCAGAAACTAGCTAGGCAGCAGTCCAAATCAACTCACAACACAGAGAGGAAGAAGCCAAGGAAAAGCAGAAATGAGAGAACTCTATTATAGGTACATACCTGGATTTGAGAAACAGCAGAGATGAAATTCAACAGGTTCCTATAAGGATATATAGAATGAGGCCTGGCTCAGAAGAGACTGTAGTAAATAGACCTCAGTGGTATTACTTAAAGTGGGACTCATATTGGGATCAGCAGAGGGTACACACTGAGTTAAAATATCATTATCTGGATATTCACCCAACCCAGAACTCATAAGAAAAAAAAAGTTCACAAAATAGCCCTTCACTTAAAAGAATTCAGAACTATACCAATAGGTGGGTAGACATAAAAACAATATGAAAACACAAGAGAACAAACCATCCCAAACAACCCAACATGCTTCAACTACAGACTTCCTTGACACCACAGTGGAAGAAATGTGAGAGAAGGCATTTAGAAAGTTCACAGTTAAACTGTTCTGTGAGCTAAAAAGATGATGTAAGGAGTAAAATCAGAGAGAAAAGCAGGAAGTGAAAAATCACTTCAATGAAGAGATCGAGATTCTGAAAAGACCAAAACTGAAATCCTCAGAATGAAGGTAACAATAAACAAAATTAAAAATCCAATGGAGGGGTTGGGGTTGTGGCTTAGTGGTAGAGCACTTGCCTAGCATGTGTGAAGCTCTGGGTTTTGTCTCAGCACCACATAAAAATAAGTAAATAAAATACAGATCCATTGACAACTAAAGAAAATATTTTTAAAAAATCCAATAGAAATCATCATCAAGAGACTAGACCACTGGGAAGATAGATTTTCAGGCCTCAAATACAAAGTATCTTAAAAATGCAATTAAGTATAAAGAAAGATATTAAGAGACCATGATGAAGATATTCAAGAAATCTGTTATAATATCAAGATATCAAACTTAAGAGTCACTGGGGTAGAGGAAGGCTCTGACATGCAGGACATCCATCAATGACTGAATTCAATCATTTCTTCTCAGCAGCACATGGCACATTTTCTAAAATAGACCATATTTTAGAACACAAAACAAATCTTAGCAAATACAAAAAAAATACTTTGAATTCTATCAGATCATGATGGAATGAAATTAGAGGTCAATGATCAGATAAAAATAGAAACCACTATCAAACTAAAAATCTTCTTCACAGCAAAGCAATCAAGAACTTGAAGAAAGAAAGAGCCTACAGAATGGGAGAAAATTTTTGCTATCTTCACCTCAGATAGAGCATTCATCTCCAGGATATATAAAAAACTCATAAAAACTTAATACCAAAAAAAAAAACACCAAATAATAGATGGACAAAGGAACTGAACAGACACTTCACAGAAGAAGAATATGAATGGTCAACAAATATATGGAAATACATTCAACATCACTAGCAATCAGAGAAATGAAAATCTCACTCCAGTCAGATGGCAATTTTCAAGAATACAAGTAACAATAAATGTCAGTGAGGATGTGTGGGAAAAGGTGCACTCATACATTGCTGGTGGGACTGCAAATTGGTGCAACAACTCTGGAAAGCAGTATGGAGATTCCTCAGAAAACTTGGGATAGAATCACCATGTGACCTGTCATCCCAATCCTTGGCATATATCCAAAAGACTTAAAATCAGCGTATTATAGTGATGCAGCCATATCAATGTTTATAGCAGCTCAATTTAAATAGTTAATCTGTGGAACCAACCTAGGTGCCCTTCAACAGATGAATGGATAAATGAAAGATTCATATACACAATGGAATCTTATTCAGCCATAAAGAAGAATGAAATTATGACATTTGCTTGTAGTTGGATGGAAATGGAGACTATCATGCTAAGTGAAATAAGCCAATACCAAAAAAAAAAAAAAAAAAACCCAAATGTTCTCTCTGATATGCAGATGCTGACTCACAATTGGTGGGGATGGGGGGCAAGAAGTGGAGGTTCCCCAGATTGGACAGGGTAGAGTAGGAGGGAAGGAAGAAGGGATGGGAATGATAAAGACAATAGAATGAATCAGACATAACTTTTCTACATTCATATATGAATACATGACCAGTGTAACTCCATACCATGTACAACCACAAAAAGGGAAGTTATACTCCAGTATATATAATATGCCAAATACATTCTACTGTCATGAATGACTAAAAAGAAGTAAAAATTTAAAAAAAATAGAAACCACTATAAAACCTGAAGACTAAATAATGTACTTTTGAATGATGAGTGGATAACATAAGAAATCAAGAGAGAAATAAAAAATACTTACAGGTGAATGAGAATAGTGATACAACATATTAAAATCTCTGGGACACCATGAAGATGGTCCTAAGAAGAAAGTTCAATAGAGCATTCATCTCCAGGATATTGAGCTCATACATTAAAATAATAGAAAGATGCCAAATGAATAATCTAACATTGAATCCTTTATGTAAATTTTTTATTTATACATGACAGCAGAATGTATCATAATTCTTATTACATATATAGAGCACAATTTTTCATATCTCTGGTTGTATACATAGTATATTCACACCAATTCCTGTCTTCATACATGTACTTTGGATAGTAATGGTCATCACATTCCACCATCATTAATAACCCCATGCCTCCCCGCTTCCCCTCCAACCCCTCTGCCCTATCTAGAGTTCATCTATTCCACCCATGCTCCAACTCCCTACCCAAAGAAAATTTCTCCAATGCCTGTTTTTTTTGTGATTGGCTAACTTCACTTAGCATTATACTCTCTAACTCCATCTATTTACTGCAAATTATGATTTTATTCTCTTTTATTGTTGAGTGATATTCCATTGTGTATATATATACCACATATATTTTTATCCATTCATCTACTGAAGAGCATCTAGGTTGGTTCCACAGTTTAGCTATTGTGAATTGTGCTCCTATAAACATTGATGTGGCTGTGTCCCTGTAGTATGCTGTTTTTAAGTCCTTTGTAGACCAAGGAGAGGGATAGCTGGGTCAAATGGTGGTTCCATTCCCAATTTTCCAAGAAATCTCCATACTGCTTTTCATATTGGCTGCACCAATTTGCAGTCCCACCAGCAGTGTATGAGTGTACCTTTTCCCCCACATCCTCGCCAACATTTTTGCTATTTGTATGCATAATAGCTGCCATTCTGACTGGAGTGAGATGAAATCTTAGAGTGGTTTTTTTGATTTGCATTTCTCTAATTGCTAGTGATGATGAACATTTTTTCATATATTTGTTGATTGATTGTACATCATCTTCTGAGAAGTGTCTCTTCAGGTCCTTGGCCCATTTATTGATTGGGTTGTTTGTTTGTTTGGATGTTTACCTTTTTGAGTTCTGTATGTACCCTAGTGATTAGTGCTCTATCTGATATGTAAAGGGTAAAAATTTGCTCCCAAGGTGTAGGTTTTCTGTTGACCTCACAGATTGTTTCTTTTGCTGAGAAGAAACTTTTTAGTTTGAGTCCATCCCATTTATTGATCCTTGATTTTAATTCTTGCGCCAAAGGAGTCTTATTAAGGAAGTTGAGGCCTAATCCCACATGATGGAGATTAGGGCCTACTTTTTCTTCTATTAGACACAGGGTCTCTTGTTGTATTCCTAAGTCCTTGATCCATTTTAAGTTGAGTTTTGTGTATGGTGAGAGATGGGGTTTAATCTCATTTTGTTGAATATAGATTTCCAGTTTTCCCAACACCATCTGTTGAAGAGGCTATCTTTTCTCCACTGCATGTTCTTGACACTTTGTCTAATATAATTGTAGTTTTATGGGTTAGTCTCTGTGTCCTTTATTCTGTACCATTAGTCTACCAGTCTGTTTTGGTGCCAATCCATGCTGTTTTTGTTACTATTGCTCTGTAGTATAGTTTAAGGTCTGGTATAGTGATGCCACCTGCTTCACTCTTCCTGCTAAGGATTGCTTTAGCTATTCTGCGTCTCTTATTTTTCCAGATGAATTTCATGATTGTTTTTTTCTATTTCTATGAGAAATGTTATTGGAATTTTGATTGGAATTGCATTAAATTTGTATAGTGCTTTTGGAAGTATGGTCATTTTGATAATATTAATTCTGTCTATCCAAGAGCAAAGTAGATCTTTCCACCTCCAAAGTTTTCTTTGATTTCTTTCTTTAGGGTTCTGTAATTTTCATTACATAGACTTTTCACCTCTTTCATTAAGTTGATTCCCAAGTTTGTTTTTTTGTTTTTGTTTTTGTTTTTTGTTTTGTTTTGTTTTTGAGGTTTTTGAGAATGAGGTAGTTTTCCTCATTTTTCTTTCTGAGGATTTGTAACTGATATACAAAAATGCATTTGCGGGTTGATTTTATCTCCTGCTACTTTGCTGATTTCATTTACTAGTTCTAGGAGTTTTCTGGTGGAACTTTTAGGGTCTTCCAGGTATGGAATCATTATCAGCAAATAGTGCCAATTTGGGTTCTTCTTTTCCTATGTGTATCCCTTTAATTTCTTTCATCTGTCTAATTGTTCTGGCCAGTTTTTCAAGAACTTTGTTGAAAAGAAGTGGTGAAAGAGGGCATCCCTGTCTTGTTCCAGTTTTTAGAGGGAATGCTTTCAATTTTTTTCCACTAGAATGATGTTGGCCTTGGGCTTAGCATAGATAGCCTTTATAATGTTGAGATATGTTCCTTTATCCCAAGTTTTTCTAGTGTTTTGAACATGAAGGAGTGCTGTATTTTGTCAAATGCTTTTTCTGCATCTATTGAGATAATCATATGATTCTTATTTTTAAGTCTATTGATGTGTTAAATTACACTTATTGATTTCCTTATGTTGAACCAACCTTGCATCCCTGGGATGAATCCCACTTGATCATAGAATCTTTTTGATGTGTTTTTGTATTTGATTTGCCAAAAATTTTTTAAGAATTTTTGTATCTATGTTCACTAGAGATATTGGTCTGATGTTTTCTTTTTTTGATGTGTCTTTGCCTGATTTTGGAATCAGAGTGATATTGGTCTCATAGAAAGAGTTTGGAAGTGCTCCCTCTTTTTCTATTACCTGAAATAAATTGGAGACTATTGGTATTAGTTCTTCTTTAAAGTAAGTTGGGGCCTAATCCCACATGATGGAGATTAGGGCCTATTTTTCTTCTTGTCAAACTGGGCTGTGTATTCATTCAGCCCTGGGCTTTTCTTCGTTGGTAGACTTTTCATGGTGTCTCCTATTTCATCACTTGAAATTGATCTGTTTAAATTCTGTGTATCATCCTGATTCGATTTGGGCAAATTATATGACTCTAGAAATTTGTCGATGCCTTTGATATTTTCTATTTTATTGGAGTAGGTTTTCAAAATAATTTCTAATTATCTTCTATATTTCTGTGGTATCTGTTGTGATATTTCCTTTTTCAGCACCTCTTCTTTTCATTAGCATGGCTAAAGGTCTGTCAATTTTATTTATTTTTTTCAAAGAACCAATTCTTTTTTCTATCAATTTTTTTCAATTGTTTTTTTTTTCAATTTCATTGATTTCAGCTCTGATTTTACTTACTTCCTGTCTTCTGTTGCTTTTGGTGTTGATTTGTTCTTCTTTTTCTAGGGCTTTGAGTTGTAGTGTTAAGTCATTTATTTGTTGACTTTTTCTTCTTTTAAGGAAAGAAGTCCATGCAATGAACTTTTCTCTTAGAACTGCTTTCATAGTGTCCCAGAGATTTTCATACATTGTATCCCTGTTCTTATTCACCTCTAAAAACTTTTTAATCTCCTCCTTAATGTCTTTTGTAACCCATTGTTCATTCAGTAGCATATTATTTAATCTCCAGGTGTTGGAGTAGCTTTTATTTCTTATTTTATCATTGATTTCTAATTTTATTCCATTATGATCTGATAGAATGCAGGGTAGTATCTCTACCTTTTTATATTTGCTAAGAGTTGCTTTATGGTATAGTATAGGGTCTATTTTAAAGAAGGATCCATGTGCTGCTAAGAAAAAAAGTATATTCTCTCAGTGAAGGTTGAAATATTCTATATATGTAAGTTAAGTCTAAGTTATTGATTATATTACTGAGGTCTATAGTTTCTTTGTTCAGCTTTTGTTTGAAAGGTCTATCTAGTGATGAAAGTGGTGTGTTAAAGTCACCCAGAATTATTTGTTGTGGTCTATTTGACTTTGCACTTGAGAAGAGTTTGTTTGATGAACATAGCTACTCTATTGTATGAGGGATATATATTTATAACTGTTAAGTCTTGTTGGTGTGTGGGTTCCCTTGAGCAGTATGTAGTGTCCTTCTTTATCCTTTTTGATTGACCTTAGTATGAAGTCTACTTTATTTGATATGAGGATGGAAACCCCTGTTTGCTTCCGCAGACCATGTGAATGGTATGATTTTCCCCAACCTTTCACCTTCAGTCTCTGAATGTCTTTTTCTATGAGTCTCTTGGAGGCAGCATATTGTTGGGTCTTTTTTTTTTTTTAAATCCAATCTGCTTGTCTATGTCTTTTGATTGGTGAGTTTAGGCCATTAACATTTAGGGTTATTATTGAGACATGACTTGTATTCCCAGACATTTTTGTTTATTTTTGGTATTTAACATGACGTGGTTTCTCCTGTGATTACATTTTCCTTTAGTGTAATCCTTCCCTCTGATGATTTTCATTATTGTTTTTCATTTCCTCTTCGTGGAATATTTTGCTGAGGATGTTCTGTAATGCAGGCTTTCTAGTTGTAAATTCTTTTAACTTTTGCTTATCATGGAAGATTTTTATTTCATCATCAAATCTAAAGTTTGGTTTTGCTGGACGTAAGATTCTTGGTTGGCAGACATTTTTCTTTCAGAGCTTGATATATGTTGTTCCACCATCTCCTGGCTTTGAGGGTCTGGTTTGAAAAATCTGCTGAGATACAAATTGGTCTCCACCTATATGTGATCTGATTCCTCTCTCTTGAGGCTTTTAAGATTCTATTCTTACTCTGTATGCTAAGGCATTTTCATTATAATGTGACTTTGTGTAGATCTGTTGTAATTTTGTACATTTGGTGTCCTGTAAGCCTCTTGTATTTGGTTTTCCAATTCGTTCTTCATGCTTGGGAAATTTTCTGATATTATCTCATTGAAGAGATTGTGCATTCCTTTTGTTTGAAACTCTGTGTCTTCCTCTATCCCAATAACTCTTAGATTTGATCTTTTGATGCTGTCCCATAATTCTTGTATGGTCTGTTCATGGTTTCTAACTTTCTTCACTCTGTGATCAACTTTATTTTCCAGATTGAATACTTTGTCTTCGTTATCTGATGTTCTTTCTTCCAAGTGATCTAGTTTGTTGGTAATGCTTTCTATTGAGTTTTTTATTTGATTTATTGTATCCTTCATTTCAAGGATTTCTGACTTGTTTTTTTTTCAGGGTCTCTATCTCTCTCTTGAAGTAATCTTTTGCTACCCATATTTGTTCTCTTGTCTCATTGTTGGAGTGATCAATTTTTTAATTCACAGATCATTTTTTTAATTCACAGATCATTTTAATTGTGAACTTTTTGAACTCCTTCTCTGAAATTTCATCAACTTTGCTGCCCTTAGGTTATGTTATTATAGTGTTTGGCTTGTTTGGGGCACTTTCCTCCCTTGTTTTTTCATGTTGTCTATGTGTCTTCCTTTCTTGACATGTGGATCTGAGATATTACAGTTTCTTCCCTATATTCTTGTAGTATCTGTACGGTTGTCTGTAACTCACCTTGATATAGGTCTTCCAGACTCTGCTGGTGTCCCTCAATGGATGCTAGTGCATCCTGTGTCTGGGATTTGAGTAAGTTGGAGTGGGTGGATCTGGGTCACTGGGCTTTACCTCCAGCAGTAGGTAGTCTGCTGGTAGGAAGGGGTGGTCCTACACCAAAGGCTAGGCTCTGGCAGTGTCTGCCCTGCCAGAGGAAGGGTGAATGGGGCCTACTGAAATCCTGAATGTCATGTGGGCTATTGCGAGTAATAGCTGGGGCTGGATCTTGGCAATGGTCAGAAGGGATGGTCCTGCACCAGACACTAGGTTCTGGTCACTGTCTGCCCTGCTGGGAAAGGAGTGGACCCAGCACACTGTGCGCCTGGGCCTTACAGAGGCTGGTGTGGGTGCATATCTAACATAGCATCTTAGGGCCCTAGAAAAAAAGAACAAACCAACACCAAAATCAGTAGAAGATAGGAAATAATTAACATCAGAGCTGAAATCAATGAAATTGAGATAAAGAAAATTATTTAATAAATCAACAAAACAAAAAGTTGGTTTTTAAAAGAATAAACAAAATCCATAAATTCTTAGCCAAGCTAACAAAAAAAGAAGGAAAAAAACCTCAAAGTTCAAAATCAGAGATGAAAAAGAAAACCCAGACACTTCTGCAATCGCAAGGATTACCACAAATCATTTTGCCAATTTGCATCCCAATAAACTAGAAATTTTTGAAGACATCTACAAATTTCTAGAGAGATACAACCTACCAAAATTTAACCAGGAAATTATAGAAAACGTAAAAATCAATTTCAAGTAATGAAATTGAATCAGCCACAAAAGCTTCCCAACAAAGAAAAGCCCAGAACTGAACAGATTCTCAGATGAGTTCCACCATACCTTTAAAGAAGAGCTAATACCCAACCTCCTCAAATTTTTTCCATGAAATGGAAAAGTAGGGAACTCTTCTAAACTCAATATGAAGCAATTTCACTCTGATACAAAAAACAGACAAAGACACATCAAGGAAAGAAAACTTCAGACCTATATCCCTGATGCACATAGATGCAAAAATTCTTAATGAAATTCTGGCAAACTTCTAACCAATCCCAAAAAAACCAAATGCTAAATGTTTTCTTTGATATAAGGAGGATGATTCGTAGTGTGAAAGGGAGAGGGAGCATGGGAGGAATAGATGAACTCTAGATAGGGCAGAGGGGTTAGAGGGAAAGGGAGGGGGCATGGGGTTATTAATGATGGTGGAAAGTAATGATCATTACTATCCAAAGCACATGTATGAAGACACGAATTGGTATGAATATACTGTGTATACAACCAGAGATACGAAAAATTGTGCTCTATACATGTAATAAGAATTGCAATGCATTCCACTATCATATATAAATAAAAAAAATTTACAATAAAAAAAAGAAATTCTGGCAAACTTCATACAAAAACACATTAAAAAGATAGTGCAACATCATCAAATGGGTTTCATCCCAGGAATGCAAGGTTGATTCAACATACAGTAAGCAGTAAATGTAATTCACATAAAAATCTATTCACATAAATAGAGGTAAAGAAAAGAATCACATGATTATCTCCACAGATGCAGAAAAGTACTGCACCCATTCATGTTAAACACTAGAAAAACTAGAGATAGAAGCAACAGACCTCAACATTGTAAAGACTATATATGACAAATGTAAGGCCAACATTGTTCAGAATGAAGAAAAACTGAAAACATTTTCTCTAAAGAAAAAAAAGAACAAGAACAAGACAGGTATGCCTACCTTCACCACTCGTATTCAATATAGTCCTTGAAACTCTAGCTATAGCAATTAGGCAAGTGAAGGAAATTAAAGGGTTACAAATGGGGAAAGAAGAGCTCAAATAATCTGTTTTCTGACAAAAATCTATACTTAGAAGATGCAAAAAAACTATACTAGAAGGCTTCTTGAACTCATAAATGAATTCAGCAAAGAAGCAGGACACAAAATCAATACCGGTAGATCAATCACATTCATATACTCCAATGATAAATCCACTGAAAAAGAAATTAAGAAAACTATTCCATTAACAGTAGCCTCAAAAAAATAAAATAAAATAAAGACTTGGAAATCCTTCTAACAAAAGAGGTGAAGGACCTCTTCAATGAAAATTATAGGAGACCAAAAAAAGAAAATGAAGACCATTATCTTGGGTAGGCAGAATTAGTATTAACAATATGGCCAGACTACCAAAATTGCTCTGCATATTCAGTGCAATTCCCTTCAAAATTCCAATGATGTTCTTCATAAAAATAAAAAAATTAGTCATGAAATTCATTTGAAAAAATAAGAGACCTAGAATAGCCAAAGCAATCCCTACTGAGAAAAGTGAAGCAGGATGTGTACAAGGCCTAAAATTATAATACAGAGCTATAGTAACAGAAACATTATGATACTGGCACTAAAACAGGCATGAAGACCAATGGAATAGAAAACACAGAGACAATCCCACATAAATAGATTCATTTCATACTTGACAAAGGTGCCAAAAATATACATCGGGGAAAAAGATAGCCTTTTTAACCACTGGAAAACCAGTTTTCTATGTGGTAGAATGAAAATTAACCCCTATCCCTCACCCTGAACAAAACTCAACTCAAAATGGATCAAACATTCAAGAAATAGACCAGAAACCCTGCACCTATTACAAGAAAATGTAGGCCCAACACTCCAACATGTCAGCTCAGGAACCAACTTTCTTAACAAAAACTTGTATGGCTCAAGGTTTGAAAAAGATTGATGTTCCAAATATTTTTTTAACAAGTCAACTATTCAAGGAATATAAACCGAATACAGAAAATATAAAAGAAAATGGACAGGGAAACATCAAGGAAATAAATATTAAGTTATTAATAACCACCAGAGGAATAGTGGCTTCCATAACAAACACTAATATTCTAATGGTTTAATAAAATAAATCACTTGCTTGAGTATTCCTAATTAGAATAAATGTGGGATTCTGTTCTAACAGTCATTTGGGGACATAGGTTAACAGATGACTTGGCATTTTCAACGTATGCTTGCTAATATCACCCCTGAGCATGACCACCAACCAGAAAACTACAGAAAATACACTTGCTTCTTAACCACCTAGGTTTTGACCCAGAACTACCAAATCACTCACACTTAGAGTCCTTGGAAAGAATTAGGGCCCCACCTAAATACAAGAGAGACTAAGAAATGTAATGCTTGACTCCATGTTATATAACAAAGACTATGTTAAAGAGGGCATGTGAATTTTTGTTACACATCTAGCTGGCTTGGCTACAAACTCTTAATAAGATTATACCATATACAATGGACATCTGGAATGATTAGTGGATTGGTACACAGTGGGATGTTTGTTTTTACTCAGAGATGGAAAAATTTTCCGTGGTGTTTCAAATATATCTGCAGAGAATGGGCTAATGTGAAGGGGAGAGAAAGGTCAATGGAAGTAAAGAAATTTCTAAAAAATGATATGGGATGTTTGTGTGGACCTGCAAGTCACCTGGGATAATGGCAAGCCTCAGAGTGGACAATGAGCTAATTTGTTAGTTGTTATTAAGAAGAAAATAACTGGAAGGGTGATAAGTGTCAGCTACATCAGAGGCACAAAGAAGAGAACCTTCACCCTCATAGGATTTGCCTCAGAAGAGCCTAGATAAGATTTAATCGGGATGGGACACAGTCACATTAATGTTTATAGCAGCACAATTCACAATAGCTAAACTGTGGAGCCAACCTAGATGCCCTTCAGTGGATAAATGGATAAAAAAATTGTGGCATATATACACAATGGAATTTTACTCAGCATTAAAACAGAATAAAATCATGGCATTTGCAGGTAAATGGATGGCACTGGAGAAGATAATGCTAACTGAAGTCAGCCAATCCCCCCAAAACAAATGCCGAATGTTTTCTCTGATATAAAGAGGTTGACTCATAGTAGGATTGGGAGGGAGAGCATGGGAGGAATAGATAAATTCTAGATAATGGGTGGGAGGGAAAGGGAGGGGGCAGGGGATTAGCAAGGATGGTGGAATGTGATGGACATCACTATCCAAAGTACATGTATGGGATTTGCTCTGTAACCTTGCTGAGCACGTGGGCTCTTTTGTGTATTGGTCCAGTTCCAGAGGAAAAGCCAAGCTATAAATCGAGGAGCTGGAATCAGTGAGTTTGTCAACGAAAGCAGAAGCAGCCGTATTTAGACATCCTTTAAGAAGTGTGTGTGAAAAACTTGGGTGTCGGAAGATGGCTGCGAAAGGAGTGCAGCACTCCCGTGTACTGCGTCACTGAGCAGGAAAAAGACAAGGTAGAATGGATAAAAGCTAGCTTGTTAGGAATTTCCAGCAAAATTGGGGTGCTCCGAAATCTAGAGGAAGGATTTCCATTGCATAAGGACCTGCTACTGGAGCTCAAACGCGAAAGATTTGTCCGCACGGAGGGTCACGCTGCGTATGCAGCAAATCGCCCTGCGGCCAGAGTCTGCGGCGCTCGCTGGGAAACGACGGTAAGATAACAATGCAAAGATACAGTGCTACGGATTCTGCAGGCTCCCGCCAGCTGTGCAAATACTGTACTCAGAGCTGAATTCTGGGCTTGAGACGGGGAAGGAAGCCATCCAATTCGGTTCTCCACATCGGTCAGACCACAGAGGAAGCCAGCGGCCACCATCTTGGAGAGCTGACGTCATCATCTCTGTTTTTTTTTTTTTGTTTTTTTTTGACTGATCACAGCTCTTTCAGCTATAGATCAGCGGGGAAAACTTAAGGGCCCCTCCCAGCTCTCCTGTGAGCGCAATAGCCAGACCGAGGGCGGCACGGGAGCCGCGGCTGCGGCGAGGGAGCCAGCGGGAGCCGGGGTTGCGGCGAGGGAGCCGGCGGCAGCCGGGGCAGCGGCACAGGAGCCGGCCGGAACCGGCGGGAGCCGCAGCAGCGGCGCGGGAGCCGGTGGGAGCCGCGGCGGTGCTGGCACAGGAGCCGGCGGGAAACGCGCGGCGCGGGACTCCCAGCTACCGCTCCCACCAGTGCTGACAACTGAGGTCTCTTGCACCGACTCGCCTTGGCGTGGGACTCACGGCTACCGCTCCCACCAGTGCTGACAACTGAGGTCTCTTGCATCAGATAAGGGGGCGTGGCTACCAGAAGGTAAGCAAGTTTGCTGGGGGTGCTCAGCCCCAAGCTCTACAAACTAAGGGCCTGAGGGAGGCAAACAAGGAGAGTGTGCCCAGGCACTAATGAAACAGCTGCTCCACGCGTGTGCAAGGTAGGCAGAACTGTGACCACCGACAAAACAGGCCCAGTGGACTGCCAGACACATCGCTCAGGTTGGGGGAGGGGCAGAGCCGCCGGGCGCCTGCAAGTTACGCAGACCTGCGAATCACCAGCAGATCAGGCCCAGCAACCGCGGAGCGGCAGAGCCACCCGCGGGCCTGCAAGGTAGGGGCACTTGCCACCCACCGGCAGGTCAGGCCCAACAATCTGCGGAGGGGCACAGCTGCCCCACGAGCCTGCTAGGTAGGGAGAACCCTGACCACCGACAGAGCAGGCCCAGAGGCCAGCCAGACACATCGCCCCGCCCCGGTTGGGGGAGGGGCAGAGCTGCCGGGCGCCTGCAAGTTAGGCAGACCTGTGAATCACCAGCTGATCAGACCCAGCAATCGCGGAGCGGCAGAGCCACCCCCGGGCCTGCAAGGTAGGGGCACTTGCCACCCACCGGCAGGTCAGGCCCAACAAACTGTGGAGGGGCACAGCTGCTCCACGAGCCTGCTAGGTAGGCAGAACCCTGACCACCGACAGAACAGGCCCAGAGGCCGGCCAGACACATCGCCCCGCCCTGGTTGGGGGAGGGGCAGAGCCGCCAGGCGCCTGCAAGTTAGGCAGACCTGCGAATCACCAGCAGATCAGGCCCAGCAACCACGGAGCGGCAGAGCCACCCCTGGGCCTGCAAGATAGGCGCACTTGCCACCCACCGGCAGGTCAGGCCCAACAAACTGCGGAGGGGCACAGCTGCCCCACGAGCCTGCTAGGTAGGCAGAACCCTGACTACAGACAGAACAGGCCCAGAGGCCGGCCAGACACATCGCCCCGCCCCAGTTGTGGGAGGGGCAGAGTCACCGGGCGCCTGCAAGTTACACAGACCCGCGACTCACCAACAGATCAAACCCAGCAACCGCGGAGCGGCAGAGCCACCCCCGGGCCTGCAAGGAAGGCGCACTTGCCACACACCAGCAGGTCAGGCCCAACAAACTGCGGAGGGGCACAGCTGCCCCACGAGCCTGCTAGGTAGGCAGTACCCTGACCACCAACAGAACAGGCTCAGAGGACGGCCAGACACATCGCCCCACCCCGGTTGGGGGAGGGGCAGAGCCGCCAGGCGCCTGCAAGGTAGGCAAACCTGCGTCTCACCAGCATATCAGGCCCAGCAACCCGCGGAGCGGCAGAGCTACCCCCGGGCCTGCAAGGTAGGCGCACTTGCCACCCACCGGCAGGTTAGGCCCAGCAACTCTCGGAGGGACACAGCTGCTCCACGCACGTGCAAGGTAGGCGGAACCGTGACCACTGACAAAACAGGCCCAGATACATCGCCCCGGTTGGGGGAGGGGCAGAGCCGCCACCAGCGCCTTTTAGGTAGACAGACCTGCAACCAACAGACAGAACAGGCCTAGTGGCCAGCGGAGGGGCAAAGCCGCTGCTCACGCCTGCAAGGTAGGCGGACCTGTGACCACCGAAAGAACAGGCCCATCGAAAGTACAGGCACAGCGGCCTCCCGGCGTGGTAGGCACATTGCCTCAATTGGAGGAAGGGGCAGAACCACTGCCAAAGCCTGCGAGGGAGACTTTGCAGCTATACAAGAGCAATATAAATATATAGGGGGAAAAATCAATAACACAACAGTTTCACCAAGCAGAAAGAAACGCGATCAATATGAAAAGACAAGGAAAGAAAGTACCACAAGCAATGCAGGTCAACTCAACTTTAGAAGAGGTAATTTCTGTAGCAGATGGAATGTCAGATAAAGAATTCAGGATATACATGCTTCAGATGATCTGGAGTCTCAAGGAAGACATTAGACAGCAAAATCAGTCAATGAAAGACCACTTCGACCACTTTGACAATCAATTACATAAACAAATCCAAGAAGCAAAAGATCAATTATACAGGGAGATAGAGGTTATAAAAAACAAACAAACAGAAATCCTGGAAATGCAGGAAACAATAAACCAACTTAAAAACTCAATTGAGAATACTACCAGCAGAGTAGAACACTTAGAAGATAGAACATCAGACAATGAAGACAAAGTATTTCAACTGGAGAAGAACATAGACAGCTCAGCAAAGCTGTTAAGAAACCATGAGCAGAACATTCAAGAAATATGGGATAACATAAAGAGACCAAACTTAAGAGTCATTGGGATACAGGAAGGTACTGAGGTCCAAACCAAAGGAATGAGCAATCTATTCAACGAAATAATACGAGAAAACTTCCCAGACTTGAAGAATGAGACAGAATCCCAAATCCTAGAAGCCTACAGGACACCGAATGTGCAAAATCATAAGAGATCCACACCTAGACACATTATAATGAAGATGCCCAACATACAGAATAAGGAGAGAATTTTAAAAGCTACAAGAGAAAGGAAGCAGATTACATTTAGGGGTAAACCAATCAGGATAACAGCTGATCTTTCAACACAGACTCTCAAAGCTAGAAGATCCTGGAATAACATATTTCAAACACTGAAAGAAAAGGGGTTCCAACCAAGAATTGTGTATCCCGCGAAATTAAGCTTCAGGATGGAAGATGAAATTAAAACCTTCCATGATAAACAAAAGTTAAAAGAATTTGCAGCTAGAAAACCATCTCTTCAAAACATCCTTGGCAAAATATTACAGGAAGAGGAAATGGAAAATATCAATGAAAACAAACAGCGGGAGGTAGTACAGTAAAGGGGGGGGAATAATCAAAGAGGAAAACAAACCATGTTTAGTAACATAAATAAACAAATATGGCTGGAAGAACAACCCATATCTCAATAATAACCCTAAATGTTAATGGCTTAAACTCACCAATTAAGAGACACAGGCTAGTAGAATGGATCACAAAACAAGACCCAACAATATGCTGCCTTCAGGAGACGCATTTGATAGGAAAAGACATACATAGACTGAAGGTGAAAGGTTGGGAAAAATCATATCACTCATATGGACTTCGGAAACAAGCAGGAGTGTCCATACTCATATAAAATAAAATAGATTTCAAGCCAAAGTTAATCAAAAGGGATGAAGAGGGACACTACATACTTCTTAAGGGAACCATACACCAACAAGACATAACAATCATAAATATATATGCCCCAAACAATGGTGCAGCTATGTTCATCAAACAAACTCTTCTCAAGTTCAAGAGTCTAATAGACCACCATACAATAATCATGGGAGACTTCAACACACCTCTCTCACCACTGGACAGATCTTCCAAACAAAAGTTGAATAAGGAAACTATAGAGCTCAATAACACAATTAATAACCTAGACTTAATTGACATATATAGAATATACCACCCAACATCAAGCAGTTACACTTTTTTCTCAGCAGCACATGGATCCTTCTCAAAAATAGATCATATATTATGTCACAGGGCAACTCTTAGACAATATAAAGGAGTAGAGATAATACCATGCATCTTATCTGACCATAATGGAATGAAATTGAAAATCAACGATAAAAGAAGTAAGGAAAAATCATGCATCACTTGGAGAATGAACAATAGGTTACTGAATGATCAATGGGTTATAGAAGACATCACGGAGGAAATTAAAAAATTCTTAGAGATAAATGAAAACACAGACACAACATATCGGAATCTATGGGACACATTGAAAGCAGTTCTAAGGGGAAAATTTATTGCTTGGAGTTCATTCCTTAGAAAAAGAAAAAACCAACAAATAAATGATCTAATACTTCAACTCAAAATCCTAGAAAAAGAAGAGCAAAACAACAGCAAAAGAAGTAGAAGACAAGAAATAATTAAAATCAGAGCTGAAATTAATGAAATCGAAACGAAAGAAACAATTGAAAAAATTGACAAAACTAAAAGTTGGTTCTTTGAAAAAATAAATAAAATCGACAGACCCTTAGCCACGCTAACGAAGAGAAGAAGAGAGAGAACTCAAATTACCAGCATACGGGATGAAAAAGGCAATATCACAACAGACACTTCAGAAATACAGAAGATTATCAGAAACTATTTTGAATCCTTATACTCCAATAAAATAGAAGATAGTGAAGGCATCGATAAATTTCTTAAGTCATATGATTTGCCCAGATTGAGTCAGGAGGATATTGACAACCTAAACAGACCAATATCAATTGAGGAAATAGAAGATACCATCAAAAGACTACCAACTAAGAAAAGCCCAGGACCGGATGGGTATACAGCAGAGTTTTACAAAACCTTTAAAGAGGAACTAATACCAATACTTTTCAAGCTATTTCAGGAAATAGAAAAAGAGGGAGAACTTCCAAATTCATTCTATGAGGCCAACATCACCCTGATTCCTAAACCAGACAAAGACACTTCAAAGAAAGAAAACTACAGACCAATATCTCTAATGAACCTAGATGCAAAAATCCTCAATAAACTTCTGGCGAACCGGATACAAAAACATATCAAAAAAATTGTGCACCATGATCAGGTAGGATTTATCCCTGGGATGCAAGGCTGGTTCAATATACGGAAATCAATAAATGTTATTCACCACATCAATAGGCTTAAAAATAAGAACCATATGATCATCTCGATAGATGCGGAAAAAGCATTCGACAAAGTACAGCATCCCTTTATGTTCAAAACTCTAGAAAAAATAGGGATAACAGGAACATACCTCAATATTGTAAAAGCAATCTATGCCAAGCCTCAGGCTAGCATCATTCTGAATGGAGAAAAACTGAAGGCATTCCCTCTAAAATCTGGAACAAGACAGGGATGCCCTCTCTCACCACTTCTGTTCAACATAGTTCTCGAATCACTGGCCAGAGCAATTAGACAGACGAAAGAAATTAAAGGCATAAAAATAGGAAAAGAAGAACTCAAATTATCACTATTTGCAGATGACATGATTCTATACCTAGCAGACCCAAAAGGGTCTACAAAGAAACTATTAGAGCTAATAAATGAATTCAGCAAAGTGGCAGGCTATAAAATCAACACGCATAAATCAAAGGCATTCCTGTATATCAGCGACAAATCCTCTGAAATGGAAATGAGGACAACCACCCCATTCACAATATCCTCAAAAAAAAAAATAAAATACTTGGGAATCAACCTAACAAAAGAGGTGAAAGACTTATACAATGAAAACTACAGAACCCTAAAGAGAGAAATAGAAGAAGATCTTAGAAGATGGAAAAATATACCCTGTTCATGGATAGGTAGAAGTAACATCATCAAAATGGCGATATTACCAAAAGTTCTCTATAGGTTTAATGCAATGCCAATCAAAATCCCAACGGCATTTCTTGTAGAAATAGAGAAAGCAATCATGAAATTCATATGGAAAAATAAAAGACCCAGAATAGCAAAAACAATGCTAAGCAGGAAGTGTGAATCAGGCGGTATAGCTATCCAGACTTCAAACTATACTACAGAGCAATAGTAACAAAAACAGCATGGTACTGGTACCAAAACAGGCGGGTGGACCAATGGTACAGAATAGAGGACACAGAAACCAATCCACAAAACTACAACTATCTTATATTCGATAAAGGGGCTAAAAGCATGCAATGGAAGAAGGATAGCATCTTCAACAAATGGTGTTGGGAAAACTGGAAATCCATTTGCAACAAAATGAAACTGAATCCCTTTCTCTCGCCATGCACAAAAGTTAACTCAAAGTGGATCAAGGAACTTGATATCAAATCAGAGACATGGCGTCCGATAGAAGAAAAAGTTGGCTATGATCTACATACTGTGGGGTCGGGCTCCAAATTCCTCAATAGGACACCCATAGCACAAGTGTTAATAACTAGAATCAACAAATGGGACTTACTCAAACTAAAAAGTTTTTTCTCAGCAAAAGAAACAATAAGAGAGGTAAATAGGGAGCCTACGTCCTGGGAACAAATCTTTACTCCTCACACTTCAGACAGAGCCCTAATATCCAGAATATACAAAGAACTAAAAAAATTAGACAATGAGATAACGAATAACCCAATCAACAAATGGGCCAAGGACCTGAACAGAAATTTCTCAGAGGAGGACATACAATCAATCAACAAGTATATGAAAAAATGCTCACCATCTCTAGCAGTCAGAGAAATGCAAATCAAAACCACCCTAAGATACCATCTCACTCCAGTAAGATTGGCAGCCATTAGGAAGTCAAACAGCAACAAGTGCTGGCGAGGATGTGGGGAAAAGGGTACTCTTGTACATTGCTGGTGGGACTGCAAATTGGTGCGGCCAATTTGGAAAGCAGTATGGAGATTTCTTGGAAAGCTCGGAATGGAACCACCTTTTGATCCAGCTATTCCCCTACTCGGTCTATTCCCTAAAGACCTAAAAAGAGCACACTATAGGGACACTGCTACATCCATGTTCATAGCAGCACAATTCACAATAGCAAGACTGTGGAACCAACCTAGATGCCCTTCAATAGACGAATGGATAAAAAAAATGTGGCATTTATACACAATGGAGTATTACTCTGCATTAAGAAATGACAAAATCATAGAATTTGGAGGGAAATGGATGGCATTAGAGCAGATTATGCTAAGTGAAGCTAGCCAATCCCTTAAAAACAAATGCCAAATGTCTTCTTTGATATAAGGAGAGTAGCTAAGAACAGAGTAGGGACAAAGAGCATGAGAAGAAGATTAACATTAAACAGGGATGAGAGGTGGGAGGGAAAGGGAGAGAGAAGGGAAATTGCATGTAAATGGAAGGAGACCCTCGGGGGTATAAAAAATTACTTACAAGAGGAAGTGAGGGGAAAGGAGGAAAAATATAAGGGGGAGAAATGAATTACAGTAGAGGGGATAGAGAGAGAAGAGGGGAGGGGAGGGGGGAGGGGGGATAGTAGAGGATAGGAAAGGCAGCAGAATACAACAGACACCAGAATGGCAATATGTAAATCAATGGTTGTGCAACTGATGTGATTCTGCAATCTGTATATGGGGTAAAAATGGGAGCGCATATCCCACTTGAATCAAAGTGTGAAATATGATATATCAAGAACTATGTAATGTTTTGAACAACCTACAATAAAAATTAATTAAAAAAAAAAAAAAAACAAAGTACATGTATGAAGACTCGAATTGGATGTCAACATACATATGAAAAATTGTGGAATATATGTGTAATATATACAAAAATATGTGCAAAAAACACACAAAGTACATGTATAAAGGCATGAATTGGCATGAACATTCTTTATATACAAAGATATGAAAATCGTGCTCTATATGTGTAATAAGAATCGTAATGCATTCTGTTGTCGTGTATTTTAAAGATAAAATCAATTTTTAAAAAGTCCATAATTATGCAAAATTACAGCTAAGAAAAATGAAAGAACTTTTTCACTTGAGACCTACAGTAAAGTCTCAAGAGTCTTCAATCTTAGCTCAGACACACACAGCATACAGCCATATAGTAAACACAAATATCCTACCTATAATGAAATTTTAATATTTGACCTTTAGCAGAAAGATCCAAACAATCAAAAGAAATATTTCTGTACAGAGTAACTTTATTCTTCATTCATGATGATGAGTTTTATTTTTCTTTCCTGGAACTCTGTTATTTAAGTACCATCTTATAGAAAAGACAAACATCTGAAAGCAAACTTCTGTATAAGTGAGAAGTCACGGCCCTAATTCCATTCCAGCAGGGTGAAAATCAGAGCACAAACCCTCCCTCTAGGGGCTCCTCAGAGCACAGCTGGAGTATCCTGGGGAGACATTCTTTCAACTGCCATAACCATTTCCAAATAGGATTTTCCTGAAACTCCGAAAGTCACTGAAATGCATGTATAGAGTTGACGCTCCATCAATAGCTTATGACCTGTCTGAATTTTTTCCATCTCAATGCCAAACACATTGATTTATATATATATATATATATATATATATATATATATATATATATATATATATATTACATTCTGTTACATTTTCTTAAATTTCTTTGTCTAACTGTATTATGTGTAAATCTAATAAGTATTTCCTAACTCCCTTTTACCATAAGATCCCCAAAAAAGAATATATAATTGTTGAATTGATTGAATTATCAAAATTCAACATCCAGTTCTGAATTAAACATTAAAATGTATGAGGAAGGGTTGGGGTTGTAGCTCAGTGGTGAGAGTGTTCCCCTCGCACAGGTGAATCACTAGGTTCGATCCTCAGCACCATATACCAATGAAATAAAGGTGTTATGTTGATCTACAACTAAAATATATTTTTTTAAAAAAAATGAATGAGGAAAATATTGAAAGGATCCAAAAGATAGTAATGCAGACGTAAATATGTAGAAATTAAAAGAAGTGAATCTGTTTCACTATTCAAGGAAAAGGCAATGAGAAACTTCACAACTGTCTTCAGATTAGGAAAAAGATATTGTGCAGTAATAACTTTTGCATGCTTTTTATTTCATGAAAAATTTATTAGGGTATAAAACAGAATCCTCTTAGTGAGAACCGACTGGACTGCAGTGCTACTGAGCAATCCCAGATCAGGAAACTCATTCGTTTTTCTGAATAGTTTTTCTAACTATTTACCACATTCTTCAAGACTTCTATCCTGCACCCCGCTCTCTGCAAAGATTCATGAAGGAGATTAAAAGACACAAATACAGGTTAGGGGAGTGGCATTACAGACCACATGTGGTGTTGGGACTGAGAGAAAGTGATAGATGTGGCAGCTTCTGGGAATTGGAAGAATATTTGATCCCAAATGTACAGAGAGAGGGAAAGACAGAAGTGTGGTTGACCCCAGGATTCTGGCCTGCACGGCTCAGTGATTGGCCTGTTAGTCACCAAAAGAGAGTGTGCATGAGGCAGGACATTGAAGGAAAGGAGGAGACGGTGGTGATGAAGGGGGAGGGGGAGGGGGTCCTGTTAGATGTACTGAACCAAGTGCCTTTGGATCTTGCAGTGGAAATGTCTGGGATTTAGTCAGATATACAGAGCTCCATGAAACTGGGTTGAGGACAAAGATTTCAGAGTTCTTGGTAAAGGTAAAGCTACCCATACGGTTGAAATTAATCAGAGAGAGCAAGTAAAAGAGAGGTCCCCAAATTGGGTTCCATGGACCCTTCCTTTCAGGGCCATGAGTACTCCACAAAGGGCTCCTTTTCTTGTTGTTGTTTTAATTTTTTTTTAATATTTTGGTTTTTAGTTGTAGTTGGACATAATACCTTTATTTTATTTTTATGTGGTGCTGAGGATCAAACCTAGCCCCCACAAGTGCTAGGCAAGCGCTCTACACTGACCCACAATCCCAGCCCCCAAAGGACTCCTTTAATCCCCTCAAAATTGTATGCGATTTGGTGAGCATTTTCATTTTATCTGTGAAGTCGTTATCTTTCTCCATGATCTCCAAAATTGATTACCCAAAAAGGTTGAAACCAGAGATCTATATTGCAAAATGAACATATCCCAGAAGATTACTCTGAAGAATATAATATTCCACACCTAAAGAGAATTTAATAATTTTAACATAATATTCTACACATAAAGATGTAGGATTGGATTCAGGAGAAGAAAAGTTGTCAAAAATGAGAATTCCCCATTTTATTGCGGAGGGTTCCCTTCAAATGTCAACTTTCAGCAAGCCCTTCTCTGACCCATTCAGCAAGCCAGGAGTGTATATCTCCTCCTCAAAAAGAAAGTTCCCTGTGGGCGAATTCTGAATCCCAGCGCCTGGAGGGTAAGAAGCAGAATCATCAAGTTACTGGCATCAGAGATAATTTTTTTTTTTACTTTTATTTTATTTTTATGTGGCACTGAGTATTGAACCCAGCGCCCCACACGTGCCAGGCGAGCGCTCTACCACTGAGTCACAACTCAGCGCCAGATAAGCATGATTTTTAAATTTCATTTTTTACCTTTCCTTGTTTCAAAACTAGATTAGATTCAAGGAGTTCATAAACATTTTAAATTGAATGATTAGATGTCCAAGTGAGCAAATATAATCCCATTTATTTTCTAATACCACAAGTAACAATTCAGAGTGGCATTGTAGAGGGGAAAAGGGAGGAAATAAAAACACAGAAGTGAGGGCTGGGGTTGAGGCTCAGTGGTAGGGTGCTTGCCTAGCATGTGTGAGGCACTGGGTTCGATTCTCAGCATCACATATAAACAAATAAATGAATAAAGGTCCATCAATAATAAACTTTTTTTACATGTGTATTAAAAAAAAACAGAACTGAATAATAAAGCGACTCAATGAACGAATCCCTGACATCTATAATCATCAGTTTTCTATTCTGTTACTAAAAATCTTTATTATTGGTGAAATGAGATGAGCATTAATACCCTATGTATGTGTATGATTGCACAAATGGTGTGATTCTGCATCATGTACAACCAGAGAAATGAAAAGTTGTGTTTCATTTGCGTAAAAAAAATTAAAAATCATTATTATTCATGTAAATTCTTCTATTTTATAATATATCTATATAATATAACTGAGACATAAATAGGAATCAATGCAACAGTTGTCAATATTGCTAAAAGCCAACCAAATTGGACAACTCAAGTATATTTATTCTTTATCATTTTTGTTTGTTCTTTTTATTTTGTTTTATGTTTAGATACCCATGACAGTAGAGTATGTTTTGACATATCACACATACATGGAGTATAACTTAGTCTAATTAGGATCCTATTCTTATGGTTGAACATTATGAATATACACTGGTGGTATATTCATATGAGCATAGGAAAACTATGTTCAATTCATTCTACTGTCTTTCTTGACTGTGTGTGTGTGTGTGTGTGTGTGTGTGTGTGTGTGTGTGTGTTTCTAGGGGATTGAACCCAGGGCCATATGATGCGAGGCAGGCACTCTGTCAACTGAACTATATACCCAGCCCTCTACTGACTTTCTTATTCCCATCAAGCCTCTCTTCTCTTCATTCCCCTTTGATGAATCCAAGGAACTTCTATTCTTCTTTCCCCACCCCCTTATTGTGTGTTATCACAGACATATCAGAGAGAACATGCAGCCTTTGGTTTGGGGGAATTGGCTTATTTCATTTAACATGATAATCTCCAGTTCCATCCATTTACCAGAAAATGCCATAATTTCATTTGTCTTTATGGCTAGTTATATTCCTTTGTGTATACATACCACATTTTCTTTATTCATTTATCTGTTGAAGGGCATAGTTTGGTTCCATGGCTTAGCTAATGTGAATTGAGCTGCAATAAACATTGATGTGGCTGCACAACTGTAATATGCTGATTTTAAATCTCAAAGGATCTTTCTTATAAGCTAAGCACTGTGAAATGTAATGTCTGAGAGCACTCAGGCTATAAATGTTTACTGAGGAAAATGAAGTTTGCTTTATTGACCAACTTGAGTAAAAACAACAAAAGTCATTTCAACAGTTTTCAGATAATGCTGCACACTTTTCTCTAATAAAACATAGTCCTCCTTAGTAGTAGAAAATAATCATAATTATCAAGTGACTGATACTGGAAATAATCAGCATTATCTGTTATTGAACTGAGACATTTCCTTATTTTTAATATTTAAGTCATGTTTCATAATCGCCCTAAATAAACTGCAAATAAACTTTGCCTCAGGCAAAGTATTTTACATTTCCACTTTTAGGAACTCATAACAACATTTGAATTAGATTTTTGAAATATTAAACTTCATTTTCCGAGATGCAGGCATAACAAATACATTCATCTGAAATAAGGAAAAGCATCTGGGTATTAAACAGTTCAGGTTGAAGATGGTCTCTGCAATCAAATAGCTTATGCACTGGTTCCCTTTTCTTTCCCCCTTGTGGTGCTGGGAATGAAACCCAGGGCCTCTATCCTAGCTACACCCCCAGCCTAACTGATGCATTGTTTGAAGACTCATGTTAAATGAATACTGTTGGAGACAGCAGTATTTTCGAAGTGACTGCCAAGTTCTCATTCCTGTGTGGACAGACTCATAAGAGCCAAGAAAATAGAGGGGAAAACTGACTTCTGCACATAGCTTACCGGTGTAGGCACAAGGCCAGCCATGTAATTTGCAGGCCAGGTGCAAGATGAAAATTTGGGACTCCTATTTCAAAACACAGGAGGAAAGTGCTACTCAAATTAAAAATATATAATTTTTTTCTTTTTTTCCTCTCTCTTCTCTTTCCCCCTTTCTTTCTCCCTGCCCCCTCTGCTTGTCACAGTGGGGTTTTTTTGTTGTTGTTGTTTTTAGTGTTCTTTTAAGGAGAGAACTTTTAAGTTTTTAAATCACTAGTATGAATTTTGGTCTTCATCTTTGTATTGCACAATGCCAGTTTTAAATGCAAATATAAGAACATTTAACTTATATGCAAAACCACCAAGATTGTGATTTGTATTTCACATGGATCATACATGAATATGCATTTTGTTCTTAGCACAACAGAGGAAACACTGCACAAAATGAACTCCACGGTTTTCATTTTCACTTCTTTCTATAGCACATTCTATCAATACTCTCAACCTTTGGCTTCCTAATAAATAAGGAAGGATTGAAAGGACAAGGAACTAGGAATAGCCCCATTTTTCACTTTTGCTCTATATCGTGATTTTCAACACAAACTGTTGGCTAATACAGGGAAGTAGCAAGGGTAGGGAAGAATGTCTTAGGAGTCCTAGGTCATTGATGTTTCTTAGAACACTCTTGCCCAATTTGGAAGCAATTCTGGTTCTAAGGGAAAGCAAACCTCCCAGGGCTGCCTGTGCCTCCCTTTGTCATAGATGTGACACGGTTTCTTAATACTCCCACTGGGTCTCACTGAGCTCCCATGCATCAGGTGTCTGCTGGAATTCTGTGGCTCTAGAGGAATGGAAGGCAAAGGTTGCATGCACCCCTTGTGCTTTCACACGTGCTCCATTTTCCCCTTCAGACTTAAAGTATAAATGCAAAGCTTAAATTATTAAGAATTTCAAGATGGTGATAGCAGAGCATTAAACCCAGCAAGCAGCCCTTCTGAGAATGGAGACTTAGGCAACTGGGCAGGTCACATCCCTATGAACCCAGCACCAGGCACAGTGGTGAACCTCATCCCCTTCCCCTCTACTGTGCTCTCATTTTATACTGCACTCACTAGATTGAATTGTGTTTTTCGGTGATCATCCCCCAACCCCAAGCAATGTGCTACTAGAAGGCAGGACCCTGATTCTTACTTAAATCTTCAGCAACCAGAAAAGTACAGTAGGACTGCCATGCATTCAAGCTATGTTTGCTGAGGAAATGAAGAAATAAATAAGTGGATGAATGAATAAAGCTATTATGAGAAAGAACTTAACAATTTTTAAACAGAACTGCCATATGATTCAACAACCCCACTTGTAGATATTTAACCAAAGGAAATGAAATCAGTATGCAGAAGATACAACTGCACTCCCACATTTATTGCAGAATTTTTTTTAATTTTTCCATTTGTTCTTTTTAGTCATCCATGACAGTAGAATATATTTTGAAATATCATACATATATGGATTATAACTTGCCATTTATGTGGTTGTACATGATGTAGAGTTACACTTGTGATGTATTCATCTTCATAAGAAAGTTATGTTTGATTCATTCTACTATCCTTCCTATTCCAATTCCACCTTCCCCTCATTCCCCTTTGTCAAATCAATGAACTTCTATTCTTCCTTCCCTACACCCTTATTGTGTGTTAGCATGGACATATCAGAGAGAACACTCAGCCTTTGGTTTGGGGGGATTGAATTATTTCACTTAGCATGATAATCTCCAGTTCCATCCATTTACCAGCAAAGGCCACAACTTCATTCTTCTTCATTCTAATATCCCATTGTGCATACATATCACATTTTCTTTATTCATTCATTTGTTGAAGGGCATCTAAGTTGGTTCCATAGCTTGGTTATTGTGAATTGAGCTATTACAGCATTATTCATAACAACCAAAATAAGACCCACAACCTAAATGTCATTGATAGGTAATGGGTAAAGAAAATAAAGTATATACATAGAATATTATTCAGCATTAAAAATAAGGAAAAGCTTCCATTTGCAACAAAATTTTCTAAATGGGTGAAACTTAACTGTTCATACAAAAAATAATAATAATTGATAATCGTGGTAAATATGATGTACAGTTTAATATTCTGCACATAAAAAGCACAGGAAGCATGGGCTGGATTTTCTTTTAAACCAGCTTGATTTCTTTTTAGCTCTTGGCACAAAGTCCCATGACAACATCTAACCACTTTAGCAATACACTTTCATGGATATGAAATTAGTATACTTTCTCCTGAAGTCCTCTTGCATTGTTACTGGGGTTTGACCTCCAAAGTGCCAATTTCCAATGCTACCACACAATGAAATCTCCTTGTTGTAGTCTGATGATCATTGTGGATGGTTATTCTTCTAGCAATTTGGATTTGCTTTCTCCAAAAACAGTACCTATGCCCAGAGACAAAAATTCTTCACTGCTTTTCATCTCACAGAGATCAGCTCTCAAGTCTTTCTAGACTGGTGGTTCTGAAACTTGAATATCAGAACCATCTTGAGGGCTTGTTAAACCACAAATCTCTGGTCCTACCTGCAGGGTTTCTGCTTCAATCTATGGGATTGAACCTGAGAATTGAATTTTAATCAGGTCCCAGGACCACACTGTGAGAATCACTGCTCTGTACTGTCTGACAGTTCCAATAATAAAAAAAAAAAAACTATAACCAAAAAAACTTATATATCACTATTACAAGAAAATTGAAACATTCATACATCTAACTGTAAAATGTATCTTACCACGACCTTGCAAGATTTCTTAAAAAGAATTTTGGTAAATAATAATAGTATAAATATTCATTTTATAAATGTCAAAAATATGTCTGGGTTTAGGGTGAAGCTCAATGATAGATCACTTATCTAGCATGAACAAGGCCCAAGGTTCAATCCTCAACATTGCAAAATATACAAAGATAAAAATATAGATATAACATCATTATACTGAATCTATTTTCGTCTTCATATTTAGAAGTTTAGGCACAGCTTTTTTTATTTTAGCTTGTACACAATTTTCCAAAGAATATGTGCCTTGCATTTCAATATAACATAAAATTAGAAACACTGCATTACCTTTAATAAACAACTAAACTAAAATTTACTTTCATATGTTTATAGATTTTTTCCCAAAACTTCTCAAGCATATTCTAACAATATAAAGTTCTTTTCCTAAGTTCATGCAAGATAATATAGTTATGGTTTGCCACCAAATATGTAGCAAACCAATACCTTTTGCTTAAAAAAAAACCACATTTTTAAATTTCCAGTTTGCAATATTTATTATATACCAATTTATGTGGTGACATGATAAATAGCAGCTAATCAAAAAATCAATTTACCTTGAAATACTATACACACTCTATTAGAAAATAAGTAATAATATTATTTTAAAAAACTAGTACTATACTAGTTTATGGTATAAGTTAATGTTTAAAGGAAATATTTTTTACTTATTAATAAAGGATTTGAAACTGCAAATTACTAAACATGTGTACTAAGGTCTTATTTTTAATTGATTTGGGGTCCTGTATATTTTTATGCTTATTGATGCACTTTTTTAAAGTAACAACATGTTTAGAAACTCATTTCTTTTTTTTTTTTTTCTTTTTTGAGACAGGATCTATCTAAGTTGCTTAGGGCCTCACTAAGTTGCTGAGGCTGGCTTTGAACCTGCAATTCTCCTGCCTCAGCCTCCCAAGCCACTGAGATTACAGTTATACACCACTGCATCCAGAGTGCCTCCTCTAACTATTCAACTCTCTGAAAAATAGCTTCTCTACCACACACAGACCAGTGCTGATGAAGAGAATTCTGTTGTGACAAGGATACCTTTCTGATGAGGTTAATTTTCAGGCCTTCACATTGTTGGTTTTTCTTTTATTGTTTCATTTAGTAATTAAGCATGGTCTTACTAACAACCATTCTAAGAAATTTGTTTCAAGGATGCTAGGGATAGCCATTGATGTGAATGAATAACAATGATGCGTAGATTTGAAAAGCATTTGGTCAAAATTAGCAAAGATGAATAAATTGCTGGAGCTAGCTAGTGAATAACCTAATATACAAACAGAGATATGATAAATTGTGGTATAAAGGTGTATTAAGAATTATAATGCAAAAAAAAAGAGAGAGTTCATGTATAATGGCATAATTTGGCGTGAACATACTTTATATAGAGAGTTCCGAAAAATTGTGCTGTGAATGGATAATTATGAATGTAATGCACTCCACTATTGTCATGTATGTAAGAAATAAAAAAAAAGAAAAACAAAAAACGTGGATGATCATTGCAGATATGCAAGTAAACAGTGTTTGCTGTCATCTAATTTGATATAAAGTGCCCTCTTCCTAATCTTGTAATGTGCCACTATCTTCCCAGTCTCCTCTCTTCCAGGACAATCACCAGGTATTCACTCCCAGACAATGACTAAAATGTCTCATCAGCTAAGGTCAAAATTGTCTCAAATGCAAGAGGGTCAGTTCACTACATCAGTCCATTCAGCATCCTCTTCCAGAGCCTTATCTTATTCTTCTTTTCATTGTACTTTGCATTAATGCTTAATACAATACTCTTCTACAGTTCTAGTAAGTCCCTGTTTGACTCTTGACTACTTGTAATTTGAATTTGCCTTCTTCCATTTGCCTTTATTCTGTAATTCAACTCTCTTGTTCTACGACTGAAGCTGCTGTGGACCTGAGACCTCCTCTCCACCTCACCCACTTTGGTGGCAATGCTCATAAACATCTTGCAAGATTCCACCTAGGAATTTTATTCAAGCCCTATAGCAGATGGGTAACATTTTTGACCCTTAAAATTATGTGACTATTTTACATGTTTACAGATGGACACGTTGTGGAGAAAACCTAACTTCATATTTCAGAAAGTGAACAGCAATGTGAAAACACAGTAGGAATGAGGAACTGTCAAAGCCTGCCTTCATTGGGTTTTTTACAGTCAGACACAGTTATGTGTTGTGTTTGGTTAGTCTCTGTAAGGAACAATAGTTGAGAAATTTTCTGACACGCAAACATGAGTAATAGCCAGTTATCTGGAACATAAATTAGAAATCCCAGGAACTCCAGTTTGAACTAGTCATCTGAAGGAGCAAATGGGAAATAGGAGACACATTTTTGTTTTCACAACTTGGATTTCTTACTCCAACACCTTTTTATTTCAGTAGCAAAGTCTGGAGAGGGTTTTCTCACCAAGAGGAAAGAAAATATAACAAAAATGAAATGTCTTCACATAGCAAAATCATAAACTTAATTGTATAATTATATATTTTAATATTTGCATTTATGATTATTATAATAGAAGTTTCACATCATGTTATTCATAAGCTCCACATGCAATTCATAAGTCATGACCGTATTCTCATTCGACTGACATTTGTTTAATGATCCATTGATTTGCCAGTCGTCTTTTTTCCTCTGCCTATCCTTCTTTTCCTCAGTCCTCAACCTCCTCACCTGCCCTGTTCTCCTTCTACACATACTGCTCACTAACTCTTAAATCTCCTATAATCTTCAGGCTTACTACTACTTCCTTCTGCACTTACTGGAAACTTCTGTTAACTGTGGTAGACTGGAACTGCCCGCCATTCCTCCCTGTCCTCTGTCTTCTGAAAATGTGTTTTATACTGCCTTGTAATCATCAAGATAACACATAAAAAGGGAAAGAGGAACAGAGATGCACAGTCTTCCTCAGGCAGAAGCTCCTCAGAGGCAGAAGAAGCACAGAGGCAAATCAGCTTGTGAAAGTCAGGTAAGGAAAGGGAGTAATGAAATAATGTGAAAAGAATGAAAAGGAAAAGAATTAGTGAAAGAATTAAAGTTGCAAATTATTGTGCTATGAGAAATAAATGCTTAAGATTATTTTTGTCTAATAATATAAGTGACAGTAAATAAATATAATTAGTAAATGCAAAAAAAAAAACATTATTTAGTCTGATATAATTACATACACCTGGATACAATGTTTAGATCAGAACTAAACATGTCACCCAAAATCAGAAACCACTAATTCTTGAATTAGGCTAAAAGATGTTTCCTCACTTTGAGATCATGGACCAAAAAAAGGGGTAATCAGCAGTCATTACCTCAATCACATAGAAAAAGTCTGTCTAAATTAAGAGAAAATAAGGTGTAGAAAAGCAAAGGTGAGAAATAAAGAAGTCAAAGATAGGGAATGAAGGAGAAAGAGACATATTGAGAAATACCTGGTTGACCTCAGTAGAAGTGGATTTCTGTCACCTGCACCCCAATGGGCCCTGACTAATACAAAAATGGGAAATGGATGGTCATAGTAAAGATGCAACAATGTATATATAACTGAGTCAAAAAGGATTAGAAATCAATGATGATTCTTTCATCCTACACTGGGAAGTTGACAATCTAATTATTCTTTGAGAAAGTATCTAATTAGACAATTGCCTGTTGTGATTTGGAACTAAGGCATGGTTCATCGCCTTCCTTTTTTCTCACCACACCAATTGTGGAAATGTGTGTATCCACAAGGTAGACTACTATCAGCATGAGTCCATGCTTGACCACAATGTGAGAAATAAACTTTTGTGGGAAACTGTTTTTTAATGCAGGGCAATCTAGCATATGCTGACTGATTCAGAAACTGGTAACTAGATGTGATATGTTGCATAAAAACAAAAATAAACGAGTCATTGGTTTAAAGGCCAGGTGGCAGTCAGGAAGAAAACTGTTGCCAGATAATGATATATGTTAAGTAACGACAATGCATTTAGTAACACTGTCACCAGTGATAACCTGGCAAACAGTGGACTTAATGAGTTTATAGTTCTGTGTCAGGAAATCATAGAAATTTAGTACCCTGTGTTATTTACTGTTGTTTGTGCTTCACATGATATTACTGAAAACAAATTATCTTAGTAAAAGAATTCACCCGTTTGCAAAAAGAAATGATTGGGTCCAGAAATTTAGAACTTTAGTGGGTTGGAAAAACTATTTCTCAACCGCTTCTCAACCACAAGCACTAAAAAGATAAAATTGAAAAATTCTCTCAGCAGCAAAGGTCAATCAAAATCAGCCTTTCAGTAATGATCAAAATATAGTTCTGGTCATTACATCATTGACTCATTGTTAAAATCTCTGAAGGCACTAAAATTTATCTAAGCATGGCTCTGTGCATCCTTTCAATCGAATCAAGTGGCTCAGAAAAATGACAAATAAAGTGACTGTCCAACTTAAACTTAATGGATAAAGATAGAGAAAGGAGGGCTGGGGCTCTAGCTCAGTGCCAGAGCACTTGCCTAGCATGTGTGAGGGACTGGGTTCAATCCAAGAGCTGCCTAAAAATAAAATAAATAAATAAAAATAAAATAAAATAAACTACAACTACAAAAAAAAGTTACCAAAAATTAAACAAATAAAATAATCTACAACTGCAAAAAAAAATTAAAGATAGAAAAAGGAAGGAGGAACAGCTTAGCAAATCAAAGAATTATGTCCACAGAACTATTCAGAGAAAAGTACTCTAGAGGTGACAGACTATTGACTCATGAGACTGATCTAAATCCAACTAACTTGAGTACCCAGCTAACTGAAGGCAGGAAAGAGGCTGTGGGCACTGGCCAGTCCCCAAAGAAGGCATATTGTCCAATATTTACTTCCGAGGTGGACACTTCAAGTAAGAACAAAGGAGGGACCTTCACAAGTGCAAGCCAGAGAGCAAATTCTGAGCCTAATTAAGAAACATTCTTCATCTTCAGGGTAAAGAGACTTCTCTCATTTTCCCAGCAGGATCTCAGAATTGTTACAAATAACGATCTTCAGGGTTACTCCTAACCATCTCCTTTCCAATGAGACCATCTACAGCAGTTATTTTGTCCCTGATCTACATGGTATATCGGGGTTTTAGTTCATAGATCTTTACTCAGGACAACCCACATCTAGATGTCATGTAGGAACTACTGAGCATGGATCACACAGTGACCCTGAACTTGTGAGCTTGTTGCTGAGACTGACTATAAATTCAAGAATGCCACCTTGGAAGGGAGGTGAGTGTATCATGTCTACAGGGGATCAAGAAGACAGACTCAGGTTGTCATTAGTGCTCTATCAAAAGATTTCTGGCTCTCCTCCTACTAGGCACAGAATTGGATGGTCTTTCTTTCCCTTACCACTTTGAAGTTAAGCCAATAAAACATGAGCAGCCATGATGTATATCATTTCTCGGAAGAATCTTTAAAAGCCATTGTGCAATATTCTGTGTTGCCTTTTTCTTGCCTTGATGGTTTTGTACATGTATGCATATGGAATCTTCATCAGTCTGGTGTCTGTGAGACTATGGTGACCAGAGCCCGCTACTGACCCATGGCAATTATGTAAAGTAAGAAATAAATTTCTGTGAATTTAAATAACTGGAACGATTGTGGTTGTATTTTATTACAGCATAATCTCATCTATACCGACTGACAGACCTTCTAAAGCAAAAGGAAAAAAAAAAAAACAACTTTTAAGGAGGCCTTTTCTTCAAGGATTACCATAGGTCAGATTATAACATTTTCTACAGCATTGCGAAACTCCATGTATTCAATCAAACCAAAAGTTAGTGCCTTGAATCAGAAGGGAAATACCTAGATGGAAATTAAGAAAGGTAAAGCCGTGATTTCCCAGCTTTTCTCCAAGATTCCCCACTGGACAAGCTGTGAGTTGCAGAGAGGACAATGCCCTCCTTCATCAAGTGCCAATCACTGCAATACATCCTGGCCTGAGCCTTCTATTACTCTCCTCCCATGAAGAAGCCAAGATAGCCGTCTTAAAACTAAGGGCTGGAGAGGACAGCAGGTGCTAAAAGGGAAATGACAAAGAACTCCTCTAGATTTATTGACCATCGCTCTCAAAACTTTAGTCACAGCCAACAGAGAGCTGAGGCTGCTGCATCCCACCAGGATTTTAAAGGATTTGTGTTACCAAACAGATGCTGAGCCTAGACTAAATCAGTGGTTCTCAATTATGGTTCAGAGACATGATCTGGAGAAATTTCTACTCATTTGCAGTGAAATGAGAGAAATAAAGACAATGTCATCATTCTAATGAAGTCAAACATACTCAGCTAAGAGGACTGTTACGTGTTTGAACATTATGTTCCCTAATTCTGTGATATTAAAATGTCCTTACATTTATCAAATGGTGGCAAAAGAAAAATGATAGGTTTGTGTTGTTAGCATTAATGTTTTTACTTGATAAAATTAAGTGTGGCAATCTTATATTGTCTCCATTATTTTTACTAAAATTTGGCTTAATCGTGGAAATTATAATTTTTACTTGATCAACAGATCTAAAGATTACTGAAAAACTACAAATCTTTATACACATAATATCCTGTTCATTTACAGTAGGATAAAATGTAACTTGATGGAATCTTAAATCTTCTTGTACCATCCACTGGAATCAAATAGTCTGATAGGATGATCACTAGCCACATGTGGCTAATCCAAATTGAGATGTGCCACATGTGTAAAACACACACCAGAATTTCAAAGACAGTATTTTTATTTGTTTTAATATCTTTATTTTGTTTATTTTTTTTTTTATGTGGTGTTGAGGATCGAACCCAGGGTCGAGGTGAGCACTCTACCGCTGAGCCACAATCCCAGCCCAAAGACAGTATTTTTAAAAAGGGAATAAACATCTCATTAACAATTTTATATTGGTTACATGTTGAAATGCTAACATTTTGAAAATATTAGTTAGACTAATCTCACGTGTTTCTTTTTACTTTTTACTTTTCTCTTTACTTCAAATGTGGCTGCTAAAAACTTTGAGATGACATATGTAGCTCACACTGTATTTCTATTGGAGATTCCTGTTCTGAAAAAAAAAAAAAAAAGTGTGTTCATGATCAAGCACAATTAAGACTGTGCTCTTTCTGGTCTTATTCATACAGCGTTTGCATGGCTTCACCAAACCATAATAGCTGACTGAAACACCTGTCTTCAAAAGCCTCATTTCATTTCGCTGATTATGATCTTTTTCTTATCTTTTGTGCCATATGATCATGAGACTAGTTTTCTTAATAGTCTTCATTTGGTTATGCTACTCCATTGTCCAGAAATTAATATCACCTTACATAATTTACTTTCTATTATTCTAAATTAATCAGCCTAATATTTGGCACTCCCCAATAGCTTCATCGCTAACTCTTCGATAATTTCTGTTATTTTCTGGTGCTAGGACCATCTCAACTAGCCATTTGCACATGCTCATACTTTGCTCCCATTTGTCTCTGATACAAAATGTTGTTCACATTAGTGTCCATCAATGTGAAGTCTCCATCCATATGCTTCTCTGCCTTCTACCCTCACAGCACATACTTCCTTCTGCAGAAAACCTCCATGGGTGGCCCTACCAGGCTCTCTATACCTGTCTCCCCAATACCCTTTTGTATGTCCTTTAAACATTATTTTAATGGCATCCCCATTTGAATTAATAGAGGTATTTGATAAACATATACTTTGGGCAATTCATGTATGTGCCTCTGTCTCCATAGCTAATTTATAAATTACTTTGAAGCAGAATATCATATTTCACAAAATAGCATAGTTGTTTTGCATCTAAAAGATCAACTTTTCATTTTACAAGTGAGGTAACTGTAGACCAGAGCTTTGAAGTTACTTATCAGATGTTATTGTCTAATTAATAACAAAACTAAGATTCCAGTTCCCAAGATGCTCCTGGCACTTCTGTAACAAGTCTCTTTCACTTTTCTAATTTATTCTGCCTCCCAACATGTAGGAGATAACCCTCATATAAGTCAAGTCGTCTCAGATGAGGCATGCAGAGGCATCGGCAGCAGACTGATAGCGCCTGGAGGGAACAAGACTGGGATTAGGGCAAAGAGCACTAAATTTACTGTAGGGCCAATCCCAGGGGCAAAGAGTAAGTTAAATCCTAGGCAAGTGAGAAGAATTTAGATGCAAGGCTTCTGTTGTGGCAGGGGAGTTGCAATTCACCCAAGAAATCTGAAGTAACTAAAGCTTAATGACTTAGCATAATGAGCTTGTGGGGAAGATTGAAGGAAGGTGACTCCTGGCTGAGAGCATAGCTTACCAGACACGAAAAAGCAAGGTTGACACTGTTAGATAACAGACTAAATCACTCCTTTTCACTGTCAGTCTTGAACCAGACAGGCATAATCTAGATAGAAGGAGTCTCTATTGTAAAAGTTTGAGGGAACCAAGGTTAATAACAGTAATTTCTACAAAAAGAGTTTGTACTTAACAAATGCCATCAATTTGTATTACTGCTCAAGATGATAGATACATAGATAGATGGATAGATGGATGGATGGATGGATAGATGAATGGATGGATGGATGGATAGATGAATAGATGACAGGGAGGGAGAGAGAGAGAGAAAGAGAGAGAGAGAGAGAGAGAGAGAGAGAGAGAGAGAGTTTTGCTTCTTGCCCTGCCATCATATTCTTCACACTATCGATTTTGCAGAGGGTCACTACATTCTATGTTCCTGTTATAACCATCAATGGGATGTATGACAACATATGAACTGGGGCTTGGCTTGCTACTTAATGGTTAATTTTCTGCTAAAACGACATAATAGTTCCTGGTCACTTTTGTCTGAGATACAATTGTTGATATTTGGGGTAAAACATCTTTTGAAATCTCTGTGCCTATTAGTAGCTCTATCCTAATTGCATGTTTCGCTTAATATCTTTCTCCAAAGGCCATCTCATTTCTCATGTATTTAATTGATACTAAATCAAGATAGCTAAAATTGTCTTTGGATGTGACTTAGATGAGCACCTTAAGAGTCTTGCTTGACTGACATCTGTCAACTAGAAATGGATCCACAAGATAAACAATTTGATGGCATGAACGTTTTGCCCTCAGATTGTACTTGATATACCTAATTTGTGGCTGGTGAACTATTACTTGAATATCTCTGCATCATAAGGCTTTGACTGAGATTTTCCCAACCTCTTGCTCTATGAAATTCCTGTCTACAATCAAAAATAACATTTAATAAAATGGCTGTTTCCACTGTTGAAAATGATGGTCACTGATAGGTTCAGAATCGTGCACAAAAGAACACAGAGATCTTCAGTCATGATAAGATGGGAAACCACAGGTTACTGTGGATCTAGATTAGATGGGCTAATAATGCTTGTCTGGCTTGATTCAATCTTTGGTAGAAAACTTGGACAATGCTCAGCCAAAGGGAAGGCATTAACATCACAGATTCTATCAGGTCCTTAATGCAAGTTTATAATTGAACAATGTGGGCAGCAAGAGAAGGCTGAGAACACATGCCATATGTTTGTTTTAATGTACATCTTCAAATTGCAAAACAAGAAAATGAGAAATATATTTTAACTCAAATTTTAGGTACAAAGTATTCTATTCAATAATCTGTTTAAATCAATACTAATCTTTATTCAAGGGAGTATTTGGCTACAAGGCATTAGTTCTTAATCAGGAGTGAATTTGCTTCCAGTCCCCAAGGGGTATTTGCCAATGTCTGAAGACACAGTATTACCCTCACCCAGTTGGTAGAGGACAGGGATGCTTTTAAATATCCAACAGGGCAAAGAAAAGCCCTTCACAAAAAAAGAATCCTCCAGTCCAAGGTTACCAACAGTACAGCTGCAAATGGAAAGGGCTCTCTATGCTCACTTTTGGTTTTCTCCCACCAATATACTTATATAAAACTAATATTCCAGATTCTTCCCTGCCTGGCTAAAACTAAGAAAGAAGTGGCATCCCACAGACATCAAAAATTACTTCTTCAAGTAAATATCTATTTTTATAAAATTCATTATATATATATATATATATATATATATATATATATATATATATATATACCAGGAATTGAATATATATATATCAGGAGTGCTTAAACACCAAGCCATATTCCCTACCCTTTTTTATATTTTATTTAAATACAGGATCTCGCTGAGTTGCTTAGAGCCTCATTAGGTTGCTGAGGATGGCTTTGAACTCACAATCCTCCTACCTCAACCTCCCAAACTGCTGGGATTACAGGCATGCGCCATCGCGCCCACCCCTTTATATTTTTCATTAAAGTGAGAAGTGATTTTGAAATTTTGCACTGATAATTTGAGTAGATTAAAGATAAATAATTTTTAAAAATTAATTTTTAAAGTACTTTCTGGCTCCTGGCCCACTAATTGTACACAGTATGTGTACAATTTTTTAAGCCTGAAAACCTCTGCATCTGTAATTTCCTTTACACTGGGATAATTTCCAAAGTAAGTTCCTCAGCTTTATTACTGAAAGGTTTCAATGGGTCCTTCTTTAGACATTGCCCTTCATATGTCTCAAAGCATCCTTCCAGGAAAAAGTATTTTTAAAATATTAAATTATCCACTAGCCACTCACAAATCCTCTTAAAACATTTCAAGTACTATTTAAAATACCAAATATTTAGTGGGCATTTAAATTCAGTTAACTATAAACATTTCTTACCAAAAGAAATTGTCTTCATTAAATAAATCTTAAATGAAGATGGATTCGTGTAGATTCCAGTATTGAATTACTTTTTTTAAGAAGTAAGCTTCTACACAGATCTAAAGTGGCAGGCCATCTACAATGCAAATCCAGAAAATTACTCCACAGTAATTTTTTAATTACTTTTTTATTTGTTCTAATCAGTTATACATGACAGCAGGATACTCTATCATTGTACATAAATGGAGCACAATTTTTCATTTTGCTGGTTGTACACGAAGTAGGGACACACCATTCATGCAATCATACATGAACCTAGGATAATGATATCTGTCTCATTCCACCATTTTTCCTACCCCCAGGCCGCCTCTCTTCTTCTCCCTCCCCTTTGCCCAATCCAAAGTTCCTTCAATCATTCCATGTCCCCACTCCCCATTATGAATTAGTGTCCACTTATCAGAGAAAAATTCGGCCTTTGGTTTGGGGGGATTGGCTTACTTCACTTAGCATGATATTCTCCAACTCCATCCATTTACCTGCAAATGCCATAATTTTATCTCTCTTATTTCTGGTAATATTCCATTGTGTGTGTGTGTGTACATATACACACACACAAACAGTCTCTTTATCCATTCATCTATTGAAGGGCATGTAGGTTGGATCCACAGTTTGGCTACTGTGAATTGTGCTGCTATAAACATTGATGTAGCTGAGTCACTGTAGTATGCTCTTTTTTTAGTCCTTTGGGGATTACTTTTTTCATGGAATGAATGATATTGATGGTGGGAGGGTTATTAAGATAATCTTTTAGAAACTATTTAGAAATAGGCTTCTTATTGAAGTTAATGATGTAAAAATATGAAATTTAAATAGATTGTAGAATCTATAAGTAATGGGTATTAACCTCACAAACAAATTCCTCATATCCATGTGCTACCAATTTGCTGTAGAAATATATTTTCAAGTTGCAAAACAAAAATATATATATATATATATTTCTGGTTTAAAGGAAATGCATTTCGCAGAAGTGTTCTTGGGATTTGAATGTTTTTTCCCCACTGCTGGTCAGACTATAAATATCATCATCATATAAATGTCTGCCATTTAGTAATCACCTAGTATGCACTAGATCTGCACTAGCCTTCTCTGTGCACTGTGCTGGTCATCATAGCCACCTTGCTAGGTCAATATTTTCCTCCAGAAAGCTAAGGCTCAGCCAAGCTTCTACACAGCTCCAAAGTGGCAGGGCACCTACAAAGCAAACCCAGAAAATTACTTCACAGTCAATGACATGTCATGATTTTTGCTGTAGATAAATTCATGAACTCAGAAGAATTTTAGATTTTTTTTTAATTCCTCTGTGTTCTTCTCTCAACCATGTCCCATTGTTTGAATTTCCAAACACAAATTACAGAAGACTGTTGTAGTTACACTTTAATTCCCACCCTATCGTTCACTCCACAAAGGCATTTTGCTCTGTGTAGTTCTGTTCTTTTCCTCATCACTTGTCAAGGGGGAAAAATCGTGTGTTTTTGTTCGGAATCTATCTCGAGCTCCATTTCTCTCTAGAAGTGTGATTCTGATCAGAGCAGACATTTGCCGGTGTTCACACACGCCCTTATTTGTAGACTGTCGCAGGACACAGAAACAAGATGTTTAGAGGGAACAGAGCCTGTGTGTTCTCTGTCTGAAACTTTTCCTTGCTGCTCAGCTCTGCCTGCGTTTGTATGTGCATGTGCACATGTATGTGTAAAGAAGAATATTAAGACTTTTAGAGAAAGAGGGCGGGGAGGAAAGATCCTGAGAGAGAGAGAGAGAAAGAAAGAAAAGAAGAGGGAATGGAGAGAGAGAGAGAGAAATAAAATGAGAGAAGAAGGAGGGAGGATCGCTTTATAGCTGCTAAGATTGCAGACAGAAATAGCACACAACCACCGTGAGCTGTACCCGACTCAGAACCAAGACAAATTTGATTCATTTTCATTAATCAGTTCCTCAGAAAGAAGGAAATGGCATCTGGTCCTGTCTTCGTCTGCATCTTAGTGATTGGAAAATATTGTAAGTATGCTCAGCATCTTATTTTATATATATTAAGTATTTTGTAAAATAATCACAAGTATGAATGTTCATTACTTACATTCATGTTTTTAAGCTAAAAATTCACTTTTTGATAAAATTCTAGTCTTACTTCAGAATTATTATTCTTAGTACATACCTGGTATTTGTACTGAAAACTGGAATATTTTGTCATTATCAATGTTCAGCAAGACCCATATGCCACATAAACCTATGAGTCTTTACAACCAATTTATATAACTGATATTTTAAGTGATGTTATATTTTAAGTGTATCAGTCCTTAAAGAAATTATGTCCAAAGAGATGTCCATTGAAATATCCTGAGGAAGTCCTGACATTTGTTCCAGTTTCTGTGTAGTTGTAATGCTTTGCCTCATGGGTGTGCAACCACACAGAGAGATGCTGCCCTAGCACTCTTATTTAGCCAGGTTTCTCACTATTCCTTGAAAGAAAAACAAGGCAAAACACAGGGCAAAGAAAAACATAGGCACACAAGGAGTTCCAAATGGCAAATTTTGCTTCCTCTATATGTGTCATGGTTTATCTTTCAAGAAAAAAAAAAAAATCCTGTTTTAAATTCAAGGGAAAGAATCATTATGCATCAAACCTCATTAGAATTATTGTATGTAGGTGGAAATAATGTGTCTTTGTTTCTTAGGTAATAAACCATCAGAAAGTCAAAGACAAGCCAAGAAAGAAACTGTTTGAGTATCCTTAATACCATAGGATTCTAGGAGGGTGAGCTTCCAAAATTTTAGAACCCGTGAGGATGTTTATATTCCTCTTATCTTTGAAGAGTTTGCAAAAGTTTTGTTTACACAAAGATATTTTATTGAGGAAATTCTCTGGGTAACTCTCAATGTTAAGTCTCTTAATTCTAATAGCCTGCACTACACTACAACTATTTTTTTTTTCTTCTCTCCTCTTTACCTTTAGAATACTTCCCCTAAATGGTCAAAGGTTGGGACAGTATCAAAACCAAAGAAACTATTGAGAATCCTGGAGAAATGTTTTAGTCCTAGCTTTCTGAAGCTCTAATCTTAATTATTGGCATTCCCATTTTTTAACTGGAGGGAAGAAAAGTCAAATTGCAAACCACCAACAAAAAAATTAATGTTTTTAATTATAACTCAATGTTGAAGGCACCAGAACTTCTGAAATTTGTAGCCAACAGTCCTTGCAAATCATTAACAAATTTTACCATCGCCTATTACTTTTCAGTGAAACTAATAAATTGACTAATCCAGAGGAATATTTCTCCAATAGGCATTTCTAGTAAGGAGGGTTCTAGGGCATGTGAAGGTGTTCAAGGCTGGCTGTGAGGCAATTTTGGTCGGTATATCCCTAAGTCATTTTAGGTTATTGAAAAAGTTCCATGTTAGCATGTACTCTTTGGTTAATAAGAAATTATTTTCATAAGCAGAAAATAGGAAAACGTGATAAGAATGTCAAAACCCTCCATCTTTTTAAATTTAAGTTCCCTTTCGATTAAAAAAATTGAATATAATGTGAGTACTCAAGAGTTCCAAATTCTCATCTTCTCATGCTTTCTACAGGGACTGAGAACATAAGCATTGGATGCAGAGTTGGACAAGCAAGATTCCTTGGTGTTAGTTGAGTGTTAGGGTGAGAAGCATTTAGCAGGGATCCCTGAAACAACAACCCACAACCTTGGCTTAACTTTAATAGAGCCCATCACACCACCCCCTTCTAAGTGAAGATTTTCTGTACACATAGCAAAGAAAATCAACAACCACACATAAGGAGAAATTCTTAAACCTCTGCAACTGTCCCATAGCTGCTTGTTTGCTTTTCTTTGTTTTAGACCACTCTCCTGTTTCTCAGCAAAGACAGCATGGTATCATGAATGAGGTGCTTAGCTGCATGGCCATGTACTAGTTCTATGATTTTCAGCAATTAATTTACTCTCTCTGAGTTTGTTTTGTAAAATGGCAATCAAATACTTTACCCTATCTACCTCCCAGAGCCCCCATCTGCCTATTTGAATCTTTAAAACTGTCATGCAGATACAATTATGCACATGAAAATGTATGACCCAGGGACATTCAGTGCCTTGTCACAATACTCAAGCTAATGAATACTTTCAGTTCATTCTCTTTCACCTAGACCATGATCACTCTCAGGAGAGATAGCATGCATAAATGGGCTTCAAAAACCATAACACCCTTTATAGATGTAAATAGCTATTAGTCATTCCTCTAACCAAAAAAAAAAAAAAAGTTATTGAATGCCAGGTACTTTAATAAGTAATAGGAATAAAGGGTGAATACAGCAGGATTCCTGCTCTGAAGGGGTAGAGTAAAACGGCACATTAATCCAGACTGACATTCAATAAGACAGGTGCCAAAGCTAAGATTTTCACAGACAGAGGTGACATTAAGATATCCTTTTAACCTTGAGAATGTTTCATTCTTTAAAAATTCCTCTGTATGTAGCCTAGTCAATCTTATTGTACCAATGTTAATTTCTCAGTTTCGATAATGTACTATACATGTCTGATTTTACCAACAGGGAAACTGGGTGAAGCACACCTAGGACTACTCTGTGTTTGTTTGTTTGTTTGGTTTGGTTTGGTTTGGTTTGGTTGCAACTTCTTCTGAGTCTATTATCACTTCAAACTTAAAAGTTAAAAAAAAAAAATCCCCAGAATGAATTGTAACAAAAACCCTTATCAGCAAATATTTTACTTATTGCTTAAACAATGTCATTAAGCAAAATAATCCTTTTACTTAATACCTACATAGGCATGGAACAAGCGATGAAGAAGGAAATGAAGCTGCTTTATCTACTTTAGAATTTTGCCAAGGACTGGCCCAGCTGACAGGGCCCTCATTTTCAGATTCCCCTGGGCACTTATAAGACCACCTGGACTTTGCTTTGGATCCTGGCACTGGCATAAGTTCTAGAAATTATCTTCTCTAACTGTGAAGAAGGGTAAAGACACAGAAACTTCCAGAAGAGAACTCTAACTTGATGAGTACTTGAAATAGGACAATACTGGCTTAACTACCCACTTTAGTTAGATGGGAGAGCTAACTTAGCAATATGCAGACTACAGAAGTACCTACTATGATTACTTACATTTTTGAAGTTTGCTAACAATTTTATATTGTCCTTATTGTGAATTTGGACTTAAGTTTCAAGTGGGGCAAGAATTAAATCTATTCAAATGCAACACCATCTACATACAGGAATACAAATTAATACATTTGTGAACTAAATTTCACTTACATCAGTATAAACTTGTTAAATTGAAATGCCTGGAGTTGCAGATTCTAGTTAGGTCTGTGGTTTTGTTTTGTTTGTTTTTAATTTGGTTGGTTAGTTGGTTGGTTGGTTGGTTGATTTTTGTCAGAAAAACTATTTAAACCGTTTGATTTCAAGCCTTATGGGTGTGGTTGTTTTTATGTTTGCTTCTTAGACCTTTTCATGGACCAGGAATCACGCTACTTGCTTTACAAACCTCTCATTTTATTCCTATAACAACTTATGAGATAGTCCCACTTTGCAAAATAGAAAATGAAAAAATAAGAAATATTAGGTAGCATTCTTAGCATTACCTTCTAGGAAGTGTTGCAAAGAGATTTGAATCCATGTCTCTTCTTAAAAATTTTATGCCAATAAGACACAATTTGGTTCTAATACTTTCTAAAATGATAATGTCTTAAAATTTTAAAATACTTCACATAAACTCTAATCTAGTCCATTGGGTTTCAGCCATTTTAGAAATTAATCAATAAGAAAATATGGGCCAGGCCAAGGTCTCAAAAACCAGTAAATCCAGGTTTTCACCACCTGGTATGAGGCCAGGTAAGTTGAATGAACCCATGCTGGGGATTTGTGTATCTCTTTTTATGAACTGGTAATCTATCTGTATACATTTTCAGTGTACAGAAATTGGTAAATGAGTATACATTAGCAAATAACTTGAATGTATAGAAAGCACTTTGAAAGCAGTTTTACTTACAATGCATAACACTGAGTTCTGGACATAGTATCAATAAGTATTGACTTCATTCCTATATTAGCTTAGCACCACCCTCCTCCCTGATTCTTTCTCCCCTCCTTATCCTCACAACCTGAGTAGCTCCATTTCCTATCTGCTGTATGATGATCCAATTCTTCTGCAGCTTCAGTCATTACCCTAATTAGAACAAGAACTTATTACTGGGGCTGGGATTGTGGCTCAGCGGTAGAGTGCTTGCCTAGCATGCACAAGGCTCTGCGTTCGATCCTCGGGACCACATAAAAATAAATAAATAAAATAGAGGTATTGTGCACAAAAAAATAAAAGAAGAACCCATTACTGAAACCAAGAGCCTTTCCTTCTTTGGAGATTAGCAGGGACAAGTTGTGAATATTTCTAATTTATGTTCTCTATCACAACAAAAAGAAGTATCAGGTGAAAAATGGAACAGTGTAAAGTAAGAGCTCCCATTATTTGTGTTAGAAATGGGTATTTTTCTGTTAAATAATTGGATATTTGGGTTTTTTGGTTAAACAGATTCATTTCATTTTTGTTTTAATCTTCACTGAATTAATTGGGGTCCCTTTATTGCTTCAGCCTCCACAGTAATGAATATGTCTTTTTGAAATAAAAATCACTGCCCTCAAAAAAAAAATCTGGGCTTTAATTATTGGGAATGGGACTCATGAGGCTTTTTCAGTCACTGCCCTGGGCCTCAGAGAACCCTTACCTCTGGCCACTGTGCCAGCAACCCTCTCTGCCTCTCTCTCCCCATTGCTCTTCCCCAACTTCCCATCATTCTGCCCCAGGAGCTGCTCATTCTATAGGGAAGAAGGACACAGCACTCTCCCCTTCACCCCTTTCTTTCCAGGTCTACCTTTAGTCAAGGTCACCCACATGATTAGCTACAAAATGGGACAGCAAAAGGCTAGATGAATTCTTTAATGGTAAGATTCATCCTTTTTAAAAAGGCAATTGAGATTTTAAGTAATTTTTTGTTTTTGTTGGAGAATGGAGTATGCACTTGAGCTGAGAGGCCACCCAATTGTAAGAGCTATTTCACTGATTAAAACATTCAGTTATGCTGCGGTCCCCTAACCATCTTTTCGCTTGGTTCTTATCTAATTCATTTGAGGAATAATAATACGAAGGGTTTTTGTTTTTTTTTTTTGCTTGCTGAAGTCTGAGCCTCAAGTGAAATGCCATCAAGTTAGATCATTTCTACTTAATTCTCCTATGTAATTCTTTTAGTTGTTGATGAACCTTTATTTTATTCATTTATTTATATGCTGTGCTGAGAATCGAACCCAGTGCCTCACACATGTGAGGCAAGTGCTCTACCATTGAGCCACAACTCTAGCCCATCTCTTAAGTACTTTTTAAAATTTAGTTTCATAAAGTCATACTTTTTTGAGTTGGAAAGAAATGTAAAGCATATAAAGAATAATACCCTCCTTGTTTAACAAAAGAAGAAAACTAGGGCTGTGTTCCCTTTTATTTTTAGCTCTATTATTTTTGGGTCATTTTTAAATGTGAGGCTCAAAATTGCATATGGAGGACAAAACAGGCAGAAAATATCAGATGAGTAAAACATCACCTTCAAATAGAAAGATCCTGGACTGAAGTGATTACATTTATTATCCACCAAAACCCAAGCTTCAAATATTAAGTCTTGACCAATACACTAAATCACTAATCATGTTTCCCGTGTCTACCTGGTAGGCACACATTTGTAAGTCAATTCCACAGTCAGAGAAGAACATTTCAATCCCAGCTTCCCAATGCCATGTTTGCAATTAGCCCTTCAATGGAAGAGGCTTTTTAAATGCTCCGAGATCAAGATCCACTAAATGTCACTACTAGAGATGTTCCCTCTCCAGCCCAAGTGCCTGTCTGTTCCCCAGAGAATTAAGACCCCTTCAACAATGTGGCCCTTTGCATGCACACCATGAACCCAGCCCTTGAGGCCACAGCCTTCACTTAAAGACTCTAAGGTAAGGGAATCTATGTGCATGCTGTACTTGATTTCTCCATTCTTTTTCTTATCCATTCTCTCTCTGTTATTCTCACCACGGCTCTTAACACAATACCCAAAAATAGAAACTGTCCTCCATTCAGCCCAAATCTTGCAATCTAAATTCTTATTTCCACCCACCTCATCTCCGTAGTACTCCTTACCAATTGACACTTTTATAGAGAGGAGTTGCCTATTAATCAGACTATTTGCAGATTACACCCATCCTTCCTCCTCCTATTTTGCAGTTGCCTAGATCCATGGATGTTTGAAACTAATTTTTTTACAGTATTGAGAAAAAACAGGTTCCCATTCCTGATCCTCACAATATAAGGAGGCTGGGATCCTTCAAGTGTTTGTAGTTGCAGTCATTTAAAGAGATAAATTTGACTTTACTGGTTTGAAATTAATAGGATAAAAATACAAATGGATATGAACTGACAATTTTTTAACAAAATGTATAGATATATATGTGCTTGAATCTACTGAGAAAATCAGTTAGGCTGCCCTATAAAGCCTTTTTGGACATTCATATGAATGCCACATATTGCAGATATAAGCTATTGAAGATAACTGATTAGGTTTCCAGGTGCATTGGACACTGGCAGCTGAGATGGAGCACAATTCACTCTGCATTATAGTCACTCACAAAATCTCTGATCCTTGTCTTTCCCTTTTATCCTCTTCTCTCATTCTCTATGCCTCACCTCAGCCTTTTGATATTTTAATAGGTTTTTCCCAGAGCAGGCTAGAAACATTTGAGTCATTTTCAATAGTCCAGAACATTTGCCATTTTTACCTTCCCATTTGTTGGAAATTGCAAACTGCCTCATGGTTTATAAATGTTTCTACTTTCTCACACATTTCAGACTTAGACAAGAAAACGTCATCAGCCAAGCTTTCTGTAAGCTTCCCTTAACCTCCATTTAACCTCCTTCTTTATGTTAAGATCAGAAGTGGCTATTTTGTCTAAGTTAAATTTAGCTTTTTTTTTTTAATTTCTGCCCTTCTAATTGCAGTCCTTAACCCTGATCTTGTGAGCTAAAAGCTTAACAATTTAATCCCTTTGGAAAAAGAGATTGTTTTTGTTTGTTGACTTTCAATAACTGCTCTTGACAACTGAGCATTCATCCCCAGTGTTGACCTGAAATAATGTGACAAGTCCTTTGTCCATCAAGTCCACTTTAATAGAGGAGAAATGCTGTACAAATCTGTTGTTCAGTACTGATGCTCTTAGACATCTTTTTTCAAGTTTCTAGGATAATATTTATAGCAATTTCATATTATTCTATGATCCAGTACAATCATTAACTAGAAGGATCTATAAGAAGAAATGAAATAATCTCATTTCTTTCTAAGAGTGCACAGCCTAAAACCAAACAAATTCATATAGACACAGATTAGCATTATTAAACTAAAAAACAAAAAAAAAGGTCAAGGACAAATATTTCATCATTAGTATATCCTTTCAATGTTTTCCTATAAGATAGTTATAATAAATGCCTTAAGAGAGTAGAATGAATGAATGAATAAATAAATGAATGAATGAATATGATACTAGTGAAAAAGATTGGAACTTGACCAGCAGTGTGTTTGCAGGAGAAGGAATTAAAAATAATGATGTTACATGGTGTTGAATAAAAATAAATAATGTCTTAAGGATGCTACTTTGAAGAAATATGTATAAATACAAATTTGCCCAAAATATTGATATGGTTTAATTTGATTTATTAGAAAGGCACTTTCTAAGTATTATTGAAGGAAGATGATGAAATTATTTTACAGACTGAAAAATAACTATAATACAATAAACTTGTGTCTTAACTATCAAAAAATGAGTAAATAAATAATGTCTGTGGCATAAAGCAAACCCTCAAAGATGAAAGAATTCAGTAGAATGGCCCATGATCTGGGTAGGCAAAGGTGTTGGTGACCAGCTCAGAGCAAGCCTTCCAAAGCCAGTCCATGTTATCCTGCCTCCAAATGGATTCATTTCATACCTCTGGAGAGGACTGAAGAATAGTCCATTGTATACGATCTACACAACTCTTATTTCAGTGTTGAGTAAATTGGTTTCATCACCCTCTCCTCTTCTCTGTGACTCCTAAATCCCCAAGAGGCTCTGACTTTTCACACAAAGGATGACTCTCCTAACCTAAGGGATCTGGGCTCACTCTGCCTCTTTCCTCCACTCACAAGCCCCTTCCCTCCTCTGCTGCACAGGGCCTTCTTGGGCACAAACTTTATTTTCTACTCAAATTTTCTTCAGAACAATTTAATTTTTTGTTCTTTCTTTTTCTCCTCAGAAAGCACAGGTTGGAGGTTTAAAGGCACGAAATTTAAAAAGGTATTCTGGCATTTTCTGTCTTGACAGTTGAGAGTGGAAGGAAATATCATAAACTACTACTACTACTACTACTACTACTACTACTACTACTAGTAATATCATAAACTACTACTACTACTATTACTAATACTACTACTACAAGGCATTGTCTTCAGCACCTACCAAAGCATCACTCTTCCATTACTTCAACTAATCCACATGCTTCTCATACAACCAATGCCAAGGTTGCCTATCCTAGCAGCCTTCTTAGAGAGCTTAGGAAGCCCTCAAAGAACCCCACCCCTAAATCTCCCTTCCACTATTACCACCCAGCCCTCTCATATTAAGCAGGGCTCTGGCTTCCTCTAGGGACCCTTCCTTTCCTTGGGCTGCATATTATGATTTGAGATAAGAATCAATGCTGTTTGTGCAACCCCCAGACTCTTGGTCATTACCACCACCTCACTTCCCAAGGAAACAGGATGCTTCATTCTCCCATGCAATTCTCACCAAGTTCAGGATAACTGCTTTGAGGGCATCACATATTCTTAAGCCTCTCTACAGAGGTTGTGGAAAAACTCAATGCTCTGCATCCTTTGGTATGTTTGCTCTTGATATTCTAAACCACCATGGTATAATTTACTAATAAAAATATTTTTAAAAATAAAGCTGCTAAAATTAAAATATGTATATAATATATATTGTATGTAACATATTACATATAGGTAATATGTATGTAATTTAATATTATACATAGATAATATATAGTATGTGTAACATATTCTCTCTCAAGCACTTGGTTTTTGCAGCTGAAAGTCATGACTTTTAAAAAAGTTTTAAAACTCAAAGCCAAAAAGTTGACTATTCCAGAAAGGATCTTTTGTGCTTTACCTTCCTGGGCAGTTCAGTCCAAATGCCAACTATTAGTGGTAGAAAAGAAAAAATATATCTCTAATTGTGATAAAAGCATGATTTATCATAAAATCAGACAGCACTTTGGTAAACAAGTATTATAAACACAAAGCCATGGTTATTTAAAATTAATAGTTATAATGAAATATCTCAGTAAAACATAAACCCTTTTGATAGTTTGCAATTCATATACTAGCACAGTTTTAGCAGGGTCAGCAGACAAAAGTGATTATATATGTTTACCCCCACTTTCAAGAACCTTCTACACAAGAATCAAAATTTTCAAAATGTGCATAATGGCAGGTAGTTTTATTCACTTTATCAAAGGAATATTTTTAGCTGGCAATTTTTTAATTCACATTAAAAAAAGTGTTCAGGCTATTTGATCCAAACTCAAACCCAGCATCCTATATTCTTTTGGATACCGTTTCTTCCTATTTTTCCATTATTTTGCCTAGTCAGGTTTCTCTTACTTCACTTACACCTTCCTTTTGTGTAATTTTTATTTTTAATCTCTTTCCCTACATTTCACAATAGTCTTTCTTTTCCTTCCTTTGTTCTAAATGATACTAAACACAGTATTATAGAAGAAAACACAGTATCATAGAAGAAAACATCGTGACATGTTATTTGAAATGTGAAAAGTTCCAAATGATTAGACTTTTCTATTAGTATTCTTCCACAAATGTTTTCTGACAAAACGCCTAAAACAATAGAATTTACAAGAAATAATTGGAAGGAAAAGGAATAACCTGATATCATAATACCATCCTCCTAGAAGATGATATAACACAAACACTTCTCTTTAATTAATTCCTGAGAGAGACATAACTTTACTTTTCAATTTATTCTGGAGAAATCCTTACAAAATTTTAATATATATTTTAATATGCTCTATTTATGTTCTTAGGTACACAAAATGTGCTATATCAAAGTTACCATATTTTAATCACTAATATGAATTATTTACCTTGCTGAACTTGTAGTGATGATTAAATTGTTGAGATTCTGTTTAAAAGACTAACACTTTTGTCATCTAATTAAATTCAGAAAGGTAATGTTTCCTCTCCAGATAAAGGACAGTCTCAGATTTAGGAATTTGTCAAGGTCACAGCCTCATAAATATTTAATCTAAAACTTGAACCCAGATTTATCTGATTTCCAAGCCTGAGTTTTTTCACTCAACACACAAACAGCAAAACCGTATTACATAATTATGTGTATGAGCTCTTATTTTATAGGACAAGTATTCCTATTCCCATTTACAGAGGAACAAGCTAACCTGGCAAGTGAACTCAATTTAGATCTAGCAGATATTGCTTCCTGGGGAAAAGGGCACTGCATGAACGGCTACAGCATGCACAAAGTCAGAATCAGGAAGGGACATGGCAGGTGCAGGAAATGATGAGAAGTTCTGGGTAGTTTAAGAAGAAGCACTTGGAGATAAAGCTAGAGAAGATCATTGGAACCAGACCATAAAGGTCTTTCTTTGCATGTCATGCTCCAGAATCTGAACTGTAAAATATGAGTAACTGAAATGGAGGTTTTGCACATGATATAGAGGTTTATTCTTTAGAAGTAACTCTGGCAACTTGCAAAAGCAAAAAAGTAGGTTAGCATGTGAGAAATTAAATGCAATCCCCGAAGGAAGCATGGCCATTGCACTTGAGTCACCTTAAACCAGACAGGGAGAAGTCCAAGTCCAATCAGCTGCTGGTTTTCATGTTGTTTTCCTGTTTTCATGTTGTTTTACATTTTTATGTATTTTGTCCCTGACACATACCTATAAGATACACAATAAAACATGTAAATATAATATAAACTTTTTAAATTCCCTGACTACACTAGCACTGGCATTTTTGACATTGCATTCCACAAATGTCCAATTTTTATCTCTTATTTCTCATTCCCAAGAATTTTTAAATCAGTCAGAAAATTTAAGAAATTCTATTCAGCAACAGTAAAATCACATCAGTGGAAAACAGCACAGATACAAATACTTTAAAATGTTGTGCTCATAGGGCCAAGGCCTAGTATCTATAAGAATATAATTTCAGGGCTGGAGTTGTGGCTCAGCGGTAGAGCACTCACCTAGCAAGTGGGAAGCCCTGGGTTTGATCCTCGGTACCTCATAAAAATAAATAAATAAAATAAATGTATTGCATCCAACTACAACTAAAAAGTAAATATTAAAAAAAGAATATCCCACTTGAATCAAAGTGTGAAATATGATATATCAAGAACTATGTAATGTTTTGAACAACCTACAATAAAAATTAATTTAAAAAAAATTAAAAAATAAAAAAAGAATATAATTTCACCTTACCTATTTTACTATATTTGCATTTTAACCAATAGCACTACTCATGATAAGCTTTGTGCACAGGTGTACACATTACATTAGCTCACTTGGATTTTCCTTTATATGGGTGCTATAAGAGGAGGATGAAATGGTGTTGAATGAGGAAGGTGCTTTATTGAAAATACATCCAAGATGATACCCTCACTTCCTCAGCATATTTCCAATTTCTTTAAAAATTGCAGAACCATGATCATGCAAGAGAAGCAACTTGCCAAGTACATCTTTATACTAAGAATACATTCATGTATGACTAAAAAAAAAAAGAAAAAGAAAACAAAGAATACATTATACCATTTTGACAAGTAATTAACAATTGAAGTAAAAGATATTGACTGAAAACAAGCTCATTTTGCAAATACTGTGTGGTGTGCTTTGTGCAAAAAATAAAAACATTGCTAGTGTCTTTTAATATGACAAGGAAACTATAGGTTCTCAAAAAACTATAAAATAGTTTCACTACATTTATGAAGAGAAATGTGATTCACCCTCAGCTGGACTAAGTTTTCTTCTTCTGGTATAAATTAAAAACTTCTTTAGAAACTATACTCACCTTTCAAAATAATGTAGCCAGAAAATTATATACATTCTGGAGTTGCAATATTGGTGGGCTGCATAGGATTTATACTGGTAGGCTAAAGAATTTCAAACGTTTGTAAAGCACAAAATTTTATCTGCTGTTTCCACAAAAGAGTGAATTCTATGCTTGTCAATTTATATGAACCTATCTAGAATAAATTTTTGTTCACTTGATTAATACAAGTATACATTCTAAAATCTAAGTCTGAAATCCAACCTCTCTTTAGGATTTTTGCCACCATCTGATGATAAACCATAACTGTGATATATACAGTATTATCCCCACTGCTAATTTTATGGAGAGCTAGTCTTAATTTAAAATATTTTTCTTTTTCTTTCTTCCTCCAACCCTCTCCTCCCTTTATCATTGCTTCTCCACACCCACACTCCAAAAAAAAATCTTTTTTTCCTAAGTCTATTATTTCCATAGATGAAATCTGTGACCCCTAAAATATCCATGATGCTGATATAGAGCTATGTCCTTTGAGGTACAAGGACTTGCTTTTTGACTACACTAATACTCAACCCAGGATGCCCTTGGTAGATATGGATAGAAATACCATCCTTAAAATACTATTCTAAATATTTCATATACACAAACACTTATTCATTCTTCCTTTCTTCAACCAATTTTTTAAGCTCCTACCATATGCTTAGCACCAATATAAGTATAAGAAATCAGTGGTGAACAACACCAGAAAGATCCACCACCTGCAGGAATTTACATTCTGGTGGTGATTTTTGAATAACAAAAAAAGTAAACTAATAAATAAAATTTCTCAAATAGTCATTAGTGTTGTGAAGAACAAAGAAAATGCAGTAGAATAGGATAGTATCTAGCAAGGAATATGGAGAGACTTTAGCTACAATGATCCCAAACAATCTTTCTAAGGGAGGGATACTTAGGCTCAGACCTTAAAAATGAAGAACATCTGATCTTGTAGTGATTCAAAAGAAGAGGAATCAAAGTATCCAAGAAGACAGAGCAGCAAACTCAAAGACCTTAAGTAAGATCAGTGCTAAAGGAAGAAAAGTAGAAAGAAATCAAGTCAGTGAGTAGGAATGACCCATTCATGTAAGGTCAAAAATTTTGGATTTTATTTTAAGAACAATGAGATGCTAGTAGAAGTTCTGAGTAAGGACACTTTCATGGTCTAATTTGTTTTTGAAAGATCCCTCTCGATGCTCTGTACTGAGAAGAGGGTTAGAAGAGGCAGGAATGTAAGCTGAAAGGAAGTCCAAGTGGGAGATGATTGCAATTCGGAAATCATGCTGGGCTCACTCACACTCTAGAGAAAGAAACTGAGATGAGAAATTGACATTCAGGATATTTGTAGACAAAGAGTCTCCACCATTTGCTGAAGGACTGCTGGTGGAAGATGAGGAGCAAAGAGAAAGGGAATTGTTTATTCCTTAAATATGAAAGGATGCAAAAGGAATTATAAAGGTCAAAGAGAAGCTAAAGAGATTTTTTTAAGAGAAATAATTCATTAAAAATAAATAAATAAAAATGCTCATATAAGCCATGGCTTCTCTGCTTAATAATTTATTTATAAAGGAATGGTGCTTCCTCTTCCTATAGATGAGGATCCAACCCATTTATTGGTCTAGTGAGCTGGATACTAATGAGCAGGTCAACAGGCAGTCAACAAAGCAAGCCTAGGTAGCAACAGCAATAACAAGAGTATGACCAAAGAGATAGAAAATAAATCCTTTCTCACTATTTAACCCAGTGACCTGAATCAGCAACCACCTCCCCTCATAGGTTTGTCTCTTAATTTGAGGTAGCAGTATAGACAGAAAAAGGAAGTCAGGCAGCCAGCAACATGAAATAAGTGCCCATGGGTGGGAATGTTCATTAAAAGGCAATCGGGAAAGTTTTGGAAGTGAGGATGCCCTACAAAAATTAAGAATAGTATTAAGTAGCTCCTAATGAACATTTATAACAAGAGAAAGAAAGTGTAAGTACTGTCCACTTGGAATCAGAGAAGGTCTTATTATCAAAGTGGACCACATGTAACATTTAGCATCTTAGCCAGTATGTTTGGCTCATGGTGCATATGAGTGCATGAACTGGAGATTGATTGGATGATACAGATTTCATGAGGTATATTTTTAGCAGAGGTATTAATTACAATAGAACTAATCTGGAAGTAAAGACCAATGGATATACAAAAGGTGATTCATTTTTGTATTTTGACTTCCGTGAAAGGCAACAGAAAAGACCCTTTCAATCCTTTAATTTTATTCAACCATGCAAAACAAACAGGGAAAGAGTTCCTAACCCCTGTGTTAAATTTTAAAACTGAGGTTTAATAAAACCTTGATGAAGCCCACAGAGTCACTACCAGGAACTGCTAAGAACAACATTGTCCGCCCAGTGGCAGCCCCACAAGTACATGGAGCACATGGTAGAGAACAAGGTTGTGGTCATTCCAAGAAAAGGTCAAAGCAGGAGAACATGGCATTCAAATTTAAATAAGCTTTTGGTTTTGCTGAATAATAAATAGTTGCATGAAAATGCCAGGAAATTAAGTCCTAAGCCCTCAATTGATGTCATTAACAAAATATTAGCCACCACAGGAAATCCAAAAATGAAGCAGTGACCTCTTAAACCTGTGGCCTAGCGGCATGCCATTGGACCACAGTTACTGCCTGGAGATGCCCTTGGTGACATTCAGAGTTCTGTTATTGTTATTTTTTCCCCAAAGGTAAGATCTCCACTGGGCACCATGGTCAATAAAAGCTTCTCCAACTCTTACAGTCTCTACATGCCTTTGAGATTGACCTTTGGTTAAATATTTTTAAAACCCTAGGTTCCAAGTCATAAAATCACAGGTGAAATAAAATGAAATGTTTTATAAATAATATTCCTAGCATATAAAATTCTGTTTGCTTCATATCCAGAATTCTCAGAAAACTTGAACTATGGAACCCATGTATGATGTCTAGGTAGTTTCCTATTTACTCAAAAACTGTGTGGGTATGTACTCAAGTACCAGGCAGAAAAAGAGCCAAAGTTTCTCCAAAACAGTGAAAATTTAAAAACCTGGAAACTTCACAAACCATTTTCAGCCACAAGTTAAAGAGATGATTACCAAACTTATTTTTTAAAACTCTTATCTTGAAATTTTTCAAGCATGCAAAAATATTATAGAAGTATTGCAATGAACACCTACAAAGATTTCTCCTGGATTCACCTTGTGTTAGCATTTTGCCACATGTGCTGTGCCTCCCTCACCAAACATATATACATATTTTTGCTTGCAAAATGAGGAGGTTGCAGACATTTTTACCTTTTATTCCTAAATACTCTAATTTTACTTTGTAAGAATTACATTTTCTTCACCTCCCATACAATTGTAAATGCAAGAAGTTTAACACTCATAAAATAATACTATCTATGGAAAAGTTCATATTCACGTTTTATCAATTATCACAATCCTGATCCAGGATCACACATGGCCTTCAGTGGCCATAGCAATGTAGTCTCTCTCAATCAGGAGACAATGTGAGATTTGAAGAATGGGAACCAGTTGTTACTTAGAATAGAATATTCTTCAACTTTGGTTTATCTGATCCAAGTATACTTTTTCATATATACCTAAAAGTACAAGACTGTGGAAAAGTTGTCATAGATATATACCAGAGCAAGCAACGTGTTGAATAGGGGGACTGAGTTCTTCAAGATTGAGTTCTTGTCAGATTGGCATCAGTTTTGCTTACAAGAGCTTCTTGTTTTCACATGTCATTTGTTTTTCTAATTGTTCTCAGGCAATCTTTCAACAAAAACATCACACTTAGCTCTCTTGCCTAACTTCTCAAATCATTCCTAAAGTGTTTCCTCTAAACCCCACCCCTTGCCTTCACTTTTTGACAATCATTCTCAGGTTCCTTTATCTAGACACACAGGTTTTTGTACTCCCCTCCAGGGCAGTCTGCTTTGCTACTCTCATCAGCCTCTTTTGGATCAGTTAAAAATTCATTCTAGAAGCAACAAAGATGAAGAACAAGTGACAGTGGCTTAGACAAATAAGAACTTAATTTTTTTCACAGAAACACAAAAGCAAGTGCTTACTGGCCTTGGGTCTGCTGTCCAGTCATGCTAGGAGGGTCCCAAGCCTTCCTATCCTTCCCACTCCACCACCCTGTATGCACTGGGTTTTATGTTAACACTTTCTTCTATAGGATGGAAAGATGGCCACTGTAGCTCCACACATCAAGTCCAGGCTCAAAGCAGAAGAAAGGAAAATAATGATATACAGTTGAATTTTCCCCTCTTTCGTCAGGAATGCAGTAGCTTTTCCAGATATTCCCAGTTAGACTTCTACCTCTTAGGTCTCCTTGGTCAGAATTTGGTCACATAGCCACAACTAACTACCAAGGAAACAGGAAACAAGAGTACCATTGTTGTTGTTCAGTTGAGTCATCTTGTCTACTGGTGCAGAACACATTGTCACCACAAACAAAATGGGGGTCCTGTTTTCAGAGGAAAGGGGGAATTTGACAATGAGAAGGCAGCGAACAGCTTCCCAGAGTCTTAAAACAGTATTTATATTATTTATTCTCTACTTTTCCTTAATTCCATTTCATATTTTTTCTCAGTTTGTCTCAATTTAGCTTCTCTCACTAGTACTTCCTCTTGAGAAATGAACTTTCAAACTATTCTTTATTAACACTCCATCTCCACCTGGAATCAAATATATTATAACAGCTGGTATTACCTCCTCTTTTGACATGTGAGGAAATGTCAGGTTTGCTAAGATAAAGTGACTTGCCTAAATTTGCCCATCAAAACTTTTCACAAGAGTACAACATAACTTTACTGAACATCTTGTGTAGTATCTGCCACTCAGAATACTCGGTGCCTATTTTTTGCATTCTACTCTGTTTGGTCTCTTTTGACAGTACTTTGTGCATTTAAATATAAAGTTCTCCATGAGACTTGACCAATTCAGTTATTTCTGGAAACATCACCAAAGAGGAGAACTTATGAGAGGAATATATTTTCTTCTTTTTAATTTTCTTGCTTAAACCCCTAAAGATAAAGGATAATCAATGTCTTCATTGGAAATCATTGTTTCACATGAACCATGAATCTAAACTTATAAACCTTCCTTCTGTCAAGAAACCTTAGGAAAATACTTATTTAGATGTAACATGTTTGTCTCTGAACTTAAGGAAAAATACCTTGGAAAACTCTAAATGAAAATAAAATACCCTTATGAGGTAATGTTATGGTTTGGATGTGAGGTGTCCCCTAAAAGCTCATGTATGAATGCAAGAAGTTTAAGAGGAGAAATGATTGGCTTGTAAGAGGCTTAATCCAGTCAGTGAATTAACCTCTGATTGGGATTAACTGAGTGGTAACTGAATGGTATGGTGTGGCTGGAGGGGGTGGGAATGGAGCATAGCTTTGGAGTATATATTTGTATCTGGCAAGTGGAGACCTCTCTTTCTGCTTTCTGATCACCATGTGAGCTGCTTCCCTCTGCCACACTCTTCCACCATGATGCTCACCTGCCATGATGTTCAGCCTCACCTTGAGCCCCCAAGGAATGGGCCAGCCTTCTATGGACTAAGAACTCTGAAACTGTGAGCCCTCAAATAAAATTTTTCTCTTCTACAATTTTTCTGGTCAGATCTTTTAGTCACAGCAGCAACAAAGCTGACCAAAACAGGTGGCATCTCATCTCTTCAATGAAGGATTTCAATGGGGAACAGAACACTCAGAAGAGAAATTATAAGGAGGAAGTCAGAAAGTATAATTGAACTTGATCTTGAAGATTTAGACAGGTTTTTAAAAAAAGATATTCAGAGACACTCTCATAAGCCAAAAAATAAAATTGGGGATGGAAAAAGGAGTGGGAGGAGGCAGAAATATCAACAAGTTTTCAAGAATTTATAAGCAAGTCTACATGGGAGTCTAGTAGAGGAACAGTGGTTAAGAACACATGTTCTAGAATCAGACAGATATGGGTCTAAATACACTTCTACTACATACTAGTTCTGTAACCCCTAAGCAATTTACTCCTCTATGTTATATCTTCCTGCACTGTAAAATCATGACAATAGTAATACTTGTTTAATGGCACTGTTAGGAGGATGAGGTGAAATGAGTCATTTAAAGTACTTAGCTTAGTGCCCAAAATATATTAAAAACTCAAAACCATGAAAGAAAAAAAACTACTGACCAGAGTGAATAGTTAATATAATGGACTATTAGATTTTTTAAAAAAATGTAGATCATGTATCAAAGTGTTCATCCACAGATGATGAATAAAGAAAATACAATATAATGTTACATATATATTAAACACATAATGGAATACTGCACAGCCTTTATAAAGAAGGAATTCCTGCCATTTGTAACATCATAAATTAACCCAAAGGACATTATGTTAAGTGAAACAAAACGGGTAGAGAAAAACAAATATCACTTGCTCTTGCTTATACATGGAATCTAAAAAATTCAAACTCATACAAGTCAAGAGTAGAATGGTGGATACTTAGGACTTGGGGGAAGAGAGCTTGGTTGGGGAAAATGGAAAAATATTGGTCAAAGAGTAAAACTTTTCAATCAGACAGAATGAATAAGTTCCAGAGATTTATGAATATACTTCATGATAATGTATTAAACACTTGAAAATTACTGCGTAGATTTTAAATGTTCTCATCACAAAAAAAATAAGTGTGTAAGGTAATGGCTATGTTAATTGCTTGATTTAATCATTTCACAATATATGTATGTATGTAAGATCACATTCTACCCCATAAATATATACAAATTTATTTATCAATTGTAAATTTCAAAAAAAATAGAAACTTTTCAAATAAAGACACACACACACACACACACACTAGGGGAATGGAGACTGTGGCTAATTGGCAACACTTAAAACATAAGGCTAAAGTGTAATCAGAAAGAAAATATCAAAAATATATTACCTAGGGGCTAGGGTTGTGGCTCAGTGGTAGAGCACTCACCTAGCAAGTGCAAGGCCAAGGTTCAATCGTCAGCACCACATAAAAATAAATAAAATAAAAGTATTGTGTCCAACTACAACTAAAAAATAAATATTAAAAAAATTATTACCTAGACATGAGCTAATACAGACTGGAAGTAAGGCTGAGACGGTAGGAATGGAAATAAGATGTTAAATTAAAGAGTTATTCAGAAAAAATACACTGTCTCTGATTTAGGATCTTTACTTCTTGGCCAAGCTATCAGCATAATCAGTAAAACTGGCTGTTACCACACCAGTGAGTTGGGCTAGAATGTGACAGGTAGACAAGAAAAAGAGCTTTGTTGTTGTTTGAGACTTATACTTGTAAAATACAGATACAAGATCCAGGAACCTCAGCTGCACTCTGTGTTAGAAAATAGAGGTATTCGTTCAGTAAATGGTTATTGAAGGCTTATTGTAGCAGGATCGTACTGAGCCCTAACTAAAATTTATAATGACATCCCACACAACTGAAGATTGCTATCCTAAACCCTCAAAACCTGTGATTCTTAAAATCCCAGGCATTAAAAAAAAAAGAGAGAGAAGAAGAAGAAGAAAGAAAGAAAATCCCATTTTTTCCAGGCCCTCATTCATAGTTTCTTTGCTCATTTCTTACACATAAGTCTAGCAGTTTTAGCCACAGCAGTTTTAATAATAAATTTAAAATGAGAATTAGAGCAGTGGAACTACACAGCCAAATTAATGATTCAAGTGGTAGCTGGTGGGAAAAAAAAAAACTATAAAAAGTTGGCAGAATTCCAAAAGCTGTGGTCAAATTCATATAACAAAGTTCTTCCAAATGGTCTTAAAGGCATCACCACACTTTCCAACCTGATAACCTGATTTACAAAGAAAAGGATAATATGTCTTCAATAGATTTCCAAAACTTCAGAAGTAAAGATAAACACACAAAAAAATCATATCAGAGTCATCAATATAGAGGGTTTTTTTTCAAATTTGCTAACAAGAGGAGATAAGAAATGGGGATCTAGGTGGTATGAGAAATTGGATCAAAAAAATTGTTTTTGTTTTGCTTTGTTTTTAAGATGGGATATATGGAATGTGTTGGGAATGATCTGGGAAGGTGCTAAAATTGATGATGCTTAAGAAAGAAGGGAAAATCACTGGGCGGTGTCCTGTGTAGAAGTGGATGGAACTGGAAGCGCAGGGGAAGGACCAACCTCAGACAGGGCTAAGGACAGCTGCTCTGTAACATAGCAAAGGGAGGCCATCCCTGGGGAGATGTACTGGGACGGGTGTGGGGCTCCTCCAGGGGTCTCGGTTCCATCACTGAAGCAGAAAGGTGAGATAGAAGCTGGATGTTTGAGAAAAGAAAAAATACTTTTCTTATACCAATGAGACAGGGAACGTTCTTGGGAAAAGGATCAAAGGGAGAGGAAACAATCTTGCCTAGCATTAAAGGGCCACCCCAGATTTGGGTCTTGGACTTGAAATGGATCCTTGCTTTTCTCCTGTCATGTTTAGCCACACAAGGGCAGGTCCCAGAGGAACTGATTTGGATGTAACTGAGGTTTTGCCTGCAGGGAGGAGAAGGGGGTGATCCTTTGCCTGCCCATTATAACCACACCCCTATAACAAAAGACAATTTAACAAGAGAAAAAGCATAAAAATGTATTTAATCATATTTTTATTTGACAGGGGAGTCTTCAGAAATGAAGACCAAATGATATGGGGAAAGATATCCAATAATATGCTTAGGTTCAATGAAGCATGGACAACATGTGGAAATATGATTGCACAAATGGAGTATGATCTAAGAGGAATAGAGTGCGGGGAAGGCCTGTCTGTTCCAATTCTTCTTGGCCTCTCAGTCACAGCCTGTCTTTCTCTTGGGTTGGGGCAGCACTTTCCAGAATAAAAATCTTATGACCTACTTTTGGACAAGGGTAGGCCAGAGAATTCCTTGATGGCCAGCTCTTACACGGAAAGTCAAGGAAAAGTCCAAGCAATAATTTTAGGTTTTATGGCTGGCTTTGGGAAATGGGGTTCTGGTTTCTATGATCTGCCTTGGGGAAGAGGAATTCCAGTTTCCATGGCCTGCCTGTGGGAATGGGGAAACGAGGGAGGAGAGCCAGGAGGGGAAGAGGAAGACAGAGAGAAACTTTGCTTCTGAGCCTTCACCTGAGGACTTCACCTTGGGGTATCATTTTCTGAGCACCAAGATGCCTTTTTCACAAAAGAGAATCCTGCTGTAAGACTACACGGGGTACATTCTAAGTGCCGCAAATCCACAAATGCCAGATTCATGAGTCCTGATGACTCCGCATAGACTTCTCTTTATTCATTCAATAAAGATTCACTGGGCTGGGGGTGTGGCTCCGTGGAGCACATGTGGGGCACGGGGTTCCATTCTCAGCACCACATTCAAAAATAAATAAATAAAACAAAGTTATCATGTCCATCGGCAATTAAAAATGTTTTTTAAAAGACGTACTGAGCTTTGTGTCTACAGAGCACCCCATCACAAAGTCTCAAATTTGAAGTCTAAAAGTTTCCTTTAAAGGATAGCTTCTTTTAAACATCTGTTTATGATATGTATAAATTCATGAAACTAATATAAGCTGCCTGAAAACAACTTGTGGCTGAGTTCTTTACTTTTGGCAGAATATGCTTAAGTCATCTAATTTTTCCAAACCTCCAAAGGTTGTCTCAGTAACCCAACCCATTGTTTAATAGTCCTTGTAGTTATTATAGTTACAATTCCTCATAACCAAAGTGAACAGGAACATCCTCCCTGGCAATGTGGACACGGGCTGCTCTTTCCCAAGTCACTTGTCAAAAACAACCTTCCAAGAAATACAAGAGCTGCACTCACCCCTCTGTCGGATAATGTCCAAATACTTCTAAAAACCTCAAAATCAATGGTACATTCTTTACTAGAAGACAAACAGCCACAAAAGCAATTAATTGCCTGTTCCTTAAGTGAGTTTGTGTCTTTGCAGGCTGCTGACACGGAATGTTTTTCCTGTTAATTTGTCACTGCCATTGTTTGGTTGTGTTCCTCAAAGGCTCTTGCATAGAAGGCTTGGTCCCCAGCGGTACCGCTACCAGGAAGTAGTGGTAACACCTTTAAGAGGTGGAGTAGAAAGTTAGGTTTAGGAGAGTGAGTTATGACCTTGAAGCAGATATTGGTACCCTGGCTCCTTCCTATCACTCTTTTTGTTTCCTGGCTATCATGAAGTGAATAGGCCTCTTCCACCATGTACATGGGCATGATATGCTGCCTTTCCACAGGCTCAAAAGATTTGGGCCAACTTACCATGGACGGAAACCTCCAAAAATGTAAGCTAAAAAAAAAACCTTTCCTCTTTTTAAGTTGATTATCTCAGGTGTTTTGTCACAGTGTGGGAATCTGACTAATGCATTCACTAATGCTAGTCCAGGGTCCCACAACATAGGCACTACCAAGATTTTAGGATAAATAAATATTCCTTTGGGGGAAGTGTCTTTTACACTGTGGAAAGGCTACCAGCCCCCCTGGACTCCACCTACTGGATGCCAGCAGAACTGCCAAGTTGTGACAATTAAAAATGTCTCAGCCAATTGCAGTGGTATGCACCTGTAATCCCAACAACACAGGAAGCTGAGGTAGAAGGATCCTTGAAACCAGGAATTATGGGCTATAGTGTGCAAGTCAGATGTTTACACTAAGTATCAGTAGTGTGATCATGTCTGTGAATAGCCACTGCACTCCAATCTGGGCAAAAAAGTAAGACCCCCATCTTGTATAAAAATAGAATTCCCCGGATATTTCCAATGTCCCCTGGCATGCAAATTCATCTGTACTTGAGAACCACTGGTCTGGTCCCACCTTGTTTCTAAAGGTCTAAAGAAAACTAATATTAAAAATAGTTTTTATTTTCACAAATTTGAATTATCAAAAATAAATTCAGATAGTTTTTATTATTTTTTAATTTCCACATTTTTTATTTATTTATTCTAATTTGTTATATATGACAGCAAAATACATATGCATTCATAGAACACATACAGAGCAAAATTTTTCATGTCTCTGTACACAAATTAGAGTCACACAATTCGTGTCTTCATACATGTACTTAGGGCATGATTTCCATCCCATTCCACCAACTTTCCTACTATGCTGCCCCCTCTTTTCCCCTCCCTCCTCTTTCCCCTCCATTCCACCCATGCTCCTCCCACTCCTCATCCCCATTATGGATCAGCATCCTCATATCAGAGAAAACATTTGGTATTTGGTTTTGGGGGGGATTGGCTTACTTCGATTAGCATAATATTCTCCAATTCCATCCATTTGCCTGCTAATGCCATGATTTTACTCTCTTTTAATGCTGAGTTACATTCCATTGTGTATATATATACAACAGCTTCTTTATCCATTCATCTACTGAAGGGCATCTAGGTTGGTTCCACAATTTAGCTATTGTGAATTGTGCTGCTATAAACATTGATGTGGCTGCATTACTGTAGCATGCCATTTATAAGTCCTTTGAGTATAAACCAAGGAGTGGGATAACTGGATCAAATGATGGTACCATTCAAGTTTTCCAAGGAATCTCCATACTGCTTTCCATATTTGTTGCACCAATTTGAGTCCCACCAGAAGTGTAGGAGTGTGCCTTTCTCCCCACATCCTTGCCAGCACTTATTGTTGTTTGTATTCTTAATAGCTGCTATTCTGACTGGAGTGAAATGAAGTCTGAGAGTAGTTTTGATTTGCATTTCTCTAATTGCTAGAGATGTTGAACATTTTTTCATATATTTGTTGATTGATTGTATATCATCTTCTGAGAATTGTCTATTCAGTTTCTTGGACCATTTATTGATTGAGCTATATAGGGTTTTGGTGTTTAGCTTTTTTAGTTCTTTATATATCCTATAGTTTAGTGTTCTATCTGATATGTGAGTGGTAAAAATTTGCTCCCAAGATGTAGGCTCTCTCTTCACCTCACTGATTATTTCCTTTGCTGAGAAGAAGCTTTTTAGTTTGAGTCCATCCCATTTGTTGATTCTTGATTTTAATTCTTGTGCTCTAGGAGTCTTATTAAGGAAGGTGGGGACTAATCTGACATGATGGAGATTTGGGCCTACTTTTTCTTCTATTAAGTGCAGTGTCTCTGGTTTAATTCCTAGGTCCTTGATCCACTTTGAGTTGAGTTTTGTGAGAGATAGGGGTTTAATTTCACTTTGTTGCATATGGATTTCCAGTTTCCCCCGCACCATTTGTTGAAGAGGCTATCTTTTCTTCAATGTATGTTTTGGGTGCTTTGTCTAAGATAACTGTAATTATGTGTGTTAGTCTCTGTGTCCTCTATTCTGTACCATTGATCTACCAGTCTGTTTTGGTGCCAATACCATGCTTGTTTTTATTACTATTACTCCGTGGTATAGTTTGAGGTCTAGTATAGTGATGCCACTTGCTTCACTCTTCTTGCTTTAGCTATTCTGTGTCTCTTATTTTTCCAGATGAATTTCATGACTGTTTTGTCTATTTCTGTGAGGAATGTCATTGGGATTTTGATTGGAATTGCATTAAATCCGTGTCGTGCTTTTGGTATTATGGTCATTTTGACAATATTAATTCTGCCTGTCCAAGAACAAGGGAGATCTTTCCCTTTCTTCTAAGGTCTTCTTTAATTTCTTTCCTTACCGTTCTGTAATTTTCATTGTAGAGGCCTTTCACCTCTTTTGTTGATTCCCAAATTGTTGTTGTTGTTGTTTGAGGCTATTGTAAATAGGGTAGTTTTCCTAGTTTCTCTTTCAGAGGATTTGTCACTGATGTATAGAAATGATTTTGATTGATAGGTTTTCATTTTATATCCTGCTACTTGGCTGATTTCATTTATTCTAGAAGTTCTCTGGTGGAATTTTTTGGATCTTCTAGGTATAGAATCATATTGTCAGCAAATATTGATAATTTCCTATCTGTATCCCTTTAATTTCTTTCATCTGTCAACTTGCTCTGGCTAGAGTTTCAAGAGCTATGTTAAATAGAAGTGGTGAAAGAGGGCATCCCTGTCTTGTTTCAGTTTTTAGAAAGAATGCTTTCTATTTTTCTCCACTTAGAATGATGTTGGCCTGGGGCTTAGCATAGATAGCTTTTACAATGTTGAGATATGTTCCTGTTATCCCAAAATACAGGGGTGCTATATTTTGTTGAATGCTTTTCTGCATCTATTGAGATGATCATATAATTCTTATTTTTAAGTCTATTGATGTGATGAATTACATTTATTGATTTCCATATGTGGAACCAACTTTGCATCCCTGGATGAACCCCACTTGATCGTGGTGCACTATCCTTTTGATATATTTTTATATTCAATTTGCTAGAGTTTTATTGAGCATTTTTGCATCTATGTTCATTACAGTTGATCTGAAGTTTTTTGTTTGTTTGTTTGTTTTGATGTGTCTTTCTCTGGTTTTGGAATCAGGGTGATATTGGCCTCAGAGAATGAGTTTGAAAGTGTTCCCTCTTTTTCTATTTCATGAAATAATTTGAGGAGTATTGGTATTAGTTCTTCTTTGAAGGTTTTATAGAACTCAGCTATGTATCTATCTGCTCTGGGCTTTCCTTGGTTGGTAGGCTTCTGATGGCATCTTCTATTTCATTGCTTGAAATTGACCTGTTTAACTTGTGTATATCATTCTGACTCAGATTGGGAAAATCATATAACTCCAAAAATTTGTTGATGTCTTCAATATTTTCTATTTTATTGGAGTACAAATTTTCAAAATAATTTCTAATTGTTTTCTGTATTTCTGTAGTGTTCATTGTGATATTTCCTTTTTCATCACAGATGTTAGTAATTTGAATTTTCTTTCCCCTTCTCTTTGTTAGCATGGCTAAGGGTTTATCAAATTTTTTTAGTTTTTTCAAAGAACAAACTCTTTGTTTTTTCAATTTTTTCAATTGTTTCTTTTGTTTCAATTCATTGATTTCAGCTCTGATTTTAATTATTTCCTGTCTTGTACTGTTTTTGGTGTTGATTTGTTCTTTTTCTAGGGCTTTGAGATGTTATTTTAGGTTATTTATTTGTTGACCTTTTCTTCTTTTAAGGAATGAACTCCATGTAACAAACTTTCCTCTTAGTAATGCTTTCACAGTGTCCCAGAGATTTCAATATGTTGTATCAGTGTTCTCATTGGCCTCTAAGTATTTTTTAATCTCTTCTTTGATGTCTTTTGCAACTCACTGCTCATTAAATAGCATATTATGTAGTCTCCAGGTGTTGGAGTAGCTTTTATTTTTTTATTTATCATTGATTTCTAATTTGATTCCATTATAATCTGATAGAATGCAGCAGTAGTATCTCTATTATTTTTTTTATTTGTTAAGAGTTGCTTTGTGGCATAATATATGGTCTATTTTAGAAAAGAACCCATGTGCTGCTGAGAAGAAAGTCTATTCTCTTGTTGAAGGATGAAATATTCTAAATATGTCAGTTAAGTCTGTTATTGATTGTATTATTGAGTTCTATAGTTTCTTTGTTTAGCATTTGTTTGGAAGATCTATCCAGTGGTGAAAGAGGTGTGTTAAAGTCACCCAGAATTATTTTGTTGTGGTCAATTTGACTCTTGAGCTTGAGAAGAGTTTGTTTGATAAACATAGATGCTCCATTGTTTGGGGCATATATATTTATAATTATTATGTCTTGTTGATGTATGGTTCCCTTAAGCAGTATGAAATGTCCTTCTTTATCCCTTTTGATTAACTTTAGCTTGAAGTCTACTTTATTTGATTTGAGGATGAAAACCCTGTTTGTTTCCACAGCCCATGTAAGTGGTATATTTTTTCCCAACCTTTCAGTCTGTGGATGTCTTTTCCTATGAGATGAAGTCTCTGGACGGCAGCATATTGTTGGGTCTTTTTTAAAAATCCAATCTGCCAGTCTGTCTTTTGATTGATGACTTTAGGCCATTAACATTCAGGGTTCTTATTGATACATATTTTATATTCCTCATCATTTTGGTTTATTTTTTGTATTTAACCTGATTTTGTTTCTCCTTTGATTAGTGTTTCCTTTAGTGTAATAAGTCCCTTGCTGATTTTTATTCTTGTTTTTTTATTTCCTCTTATGGAATATTTTGCCAAGGATGTTCTGTAGTGCAGGCTTTCTAGTTGTAAATTCTTCTAACTTTTGTTTATCATGGAAGTTTTTTTTATTTTGTCATTAAATATAAAGCTTAATTTTGCTGGATATAAGATTCTTGGTTGGCATCCAGTTTCTTTCAGAGCTTGTATATGTTGTTCCAGGATCTTCTGGCTTTCAGGGTCTAGGTTGAAAATCTTCAGATATCCTAATTGGTTTCCCCTATATGTAATCTTATTCCTTCCTCTTGAGGCTTTTAAAATTCTCTCCTTATTCTGTATGCCAGGCATTTTCATTATAATGTACCTTGGTGTGGATCAGTTGTGATTTTATACATTGGTATACTATAAGCCTCTTGTATTTGATTTTCCAATTCATTCTTTAGGTTTGGAAAATTTTTCTGTGATTATTTAATTGAATAGATTGTTCATTCCTTTGGTTTGGAACTCTATACTTGCCTCTATCCAATAATTTTTAAATTTGGTCTTTTCATGTTATTCCATAATTCTTGAATGTTCTGCTCATGGTTTCTTACTATCTACACTGTGTGGTCAACATTGTTTTTAAGATTATATAATTTGTCTTCATTGTCTGAGTTCTGTCTTCCAAGTGATCTAATTTGTTGGTGTTGCTTTCTATTGAGCTTTTAATTTGGTTTATTATTCCTTTCATTTCAAGGATTTTTGTTTGGTTGTTTTCAGAACCTCTGTCTTCTAATTGAAGTAATCTTTTGCTTCCTATATTTGTTTATGTAGCCCTTTATTGAAATGATCTTTTGCTACCTGTATTTTCTCTCTTATATCATCCTATAATTCACAGAACATTTTAATTATGTACATCCTCAACTCCTTCTCTGTCATTTCTTCTGTTGTATTGGTCAGGGATTCTAATAATGTATTATCTTGGTTTGTTGGGGGCACTTTCTTCCCTTGTTTTTTCATGTTGTTTGTATGTCTTTCCTTCTAGCACTGTGGATTCAAGGCATTACAGTTTTTACCCTATAGGCCTATAATTTCCCAGCAGGTTTCCAATACCTCTCCTTTAAGAGGGAGAACATTGTGAACAGATCCCAATACAAACAATATACAACCTTAAACCAAATAGCTGCTATTAAGACATTTAGGGTTTTGTCACAATATACAGAAATGCTAAATTCCATTATTATCTACAATATAAACAGTAGGTTTTCAAAAGTGTGTACTGTTTCTGATGGTGGACAAATAATTGGGGGTGAGGTATAGGATGAGATATTGAGGGTATAGGAGGTGAGGATATAGAGTTGTTAGGTATTAGAAAGTGTGAAAGAAGAATCTAAAGAAGTGAGACAAGAGAGAAAGTGAATTTAGGGAGACAAAAAAAAGTGGGAAGACAGTAGAATACAAAAAACATAAACAAACATAAATGTAAAAACAAGAGATAAAAGAATTTACAACACCACTGTAATACCTCAGCAGCCTAACTCACTAAAAGTACTTGGTTTCACAAATGTTGGGGATGTGATGACAGAAGAAGAGAGAGGGAAAAAAATCTCAAAGGAAGATACAAAGATTGTTTTCTATCTTTCCTGTATCTTTCTGTATTTTTTGTATCTTTTCCAGTATCTTTCCTGCTTCCCTTCTCATCCAGTAGGTGGGGCTGTCTGTTGTTTGCTGGTATCTCCACCCTCAGTATAGTGAAGGTTATTAGGTGTGGGAGGATTGGTCTTGGGGGCAGAGTTCCTGGAGGTGGGGTATAGCACTTGCTGGTCCCCCAATGGGAGACTGCACCCCCAAAGACCTCTTTTGAGGCCCGCTCGCGTGATGGGGGCACCTGGTCTTATCTCCTTATATCACCTGTAGGCCTCACAATTCCTGGTCTCTAATTTAGTCTCTAAACTGTATTTCACTCACCCCTCCCTTTCTACTTCCCAATCAGAAACTTTTCTCTCTGGAGGTTTTAAGGGCTGCTGTCTGGGGAGACCACACCTGTCACAGAGAGCTATTTTATATTGGGCAGTTCGGGACCTGATTTTGTGAGCTAGGGACAGGCCAGGTAGCAGCACTGTTCCAGGTTAGCGGCTGCCAGGGAGAGAGAGGGGTTGGGGACTTTTGGTAGATTGATACTGTTGCTAAGCCCCAGTGGGGGTTCTGAGCTGGGAGTTACCTCAACTAAATTTGGCCACAAAGGTGTCCCAAGATGAAGGTGGCTGCTTTCAGCATTAGGGTTTTGGGTCGGATGGGTCTGGGCAGCGGCACTGAGCAGCGTGTTGAGAGATGCAGCTCTGTGGCACGCAGTATTATGGCTGGCAGATGTCACTGGGCCCAGGGCAGTGTCCCCAGGTGTAGGGAACTGCAGCGGTGGTTGCAGTGCCCCAAGATGGAGGTGACAGGAGGAGCCCCACATTGGTAGATGGGGGTTCCCACGAGAGTAGCAGTGCACGAGCTGCATCGGGGTGTCCTGCGTGAAAGCAGTGGCTATGATTCCTCCCGGGTGAGCAGTCAGGAGTCCTTTGCAGGCGCTAATGCTGGTGGTCCTACTCAGGCACCCGGAGGACCTGTGTGGGTGAGTGGCCAGGAGTCCTGTGCTGACATTGAGGCCTGTAAACCTGCGCAGCACAGTGGCCAATTCCTGTGTGGGAGCAGCTGTCAGGGGTCCTCTAATCACTTGTAGAGAAACAGTATTCTCACTACTTGAATCCCAGGTCCTAGAGCACCACACAATGCAGCCTCCCTCTAGCCTGCCATCTTGGATCTTCCCTAGTTTTTATTATTAACAGAAAATTTTCCCAAGGATATTAACTGAAAAGTAAGCCTCACTTTCACCTTCACAAATACTGTCCACCTTCCCATAGATGACCACTGTTAACAATTTCTTGTTAACATATTATAATTGGATAAGCTCAAGTCTATAACTAGGAACTTGGCTTCCAATAAATGTTTATGGAAATCCTAAAGTTTCGTATTATGACTTTGGCAATTGAATTACACTGGGACTCATGAAAAAGTCACAACAACTATTCAAAGCCAAGGCTGTTTTTTTTTTCTTTTTTGTGCACCACAGTTCACATAGGCACATTATGCGTGCGCGTGCGCGCGCGCATACACACACACACACACACACACACACACATTTGTTTAGTCAAGAAGAATGGCAATAACTCATTCTCTGACAGAAAAAGACCACCGAAAATCAGTACTTGGGTCTCACTTGGCAACCAACATAGGTGATTGTTCCTGTTTCTCCAACCTCTTAATCTCAAAGGATTTCCTTGAAAAGGAAGATTTAAATGCTGCCTCAACAATATTTTTGCTGTTGCTGTTAAAATTAATCTTTTTTTCAAAGACACTCTCAAATGTTTAACTTTAATATTTTTTAAGGTCTTACATGTGGGAGTTATTCTTCAGCTATTCAGGTTTTTTTTTTCAATTAATCAATAAATTGTTTCAGGTGTAGTTTTGTGTGAGATAAGAATATTCAAATTAGGCCTGGGAATATAGCTCAGTTGGTAGAGTGCTTGCCTAGCATGTACAAAGCCCTGGGTTCAATCCCCAGCACCACCAAAACAAAAAAAAAAAAAAAAAGAATATTCAAATTAAAAGCTGTAATCATGACAATCTAATTTCAAGTACAACTAAGAGCAATTGCATTTGTATCAACATCAAGTATTAACTCATAAGTCAAATTTCTCATCCATCTCACAAGTTCACCTTCATCAACTTTCCCCTGCACAGCTGAAATTCTGCAAAGTGTTTTAGTTGAGTTCTGAGTCTATTTTGTCTCCCAATCTCTGTCAAAATTATTAATTTCCTGATTCCAGTGCCATGCAAATTTCCAGCACATAGAAAATCCAGATATATTAAATACTTTATTCAGGTAGTCAGAAAGCTTTCCAAAACTTACTGAGAAATACATCTACACCTAAGCCACATATTTTCCCTTCAAACTTAGCAATACCTACAGCATATTCTGTTTCCTTAAACTTTCCTATCCCAACCATGTATTCCTTATCTGAAAAGAGATTGCTGTCACCTTTGGGACTAAATGAGTTGAACTTAAAAAACAGCAAAAAAAAAAAAAAAAAGATTCAAATGAAGCTATCCCCTTTCCCATCACACTCTGTGTCCTTTGTAAATTAATGCTTGTTGTTCTCATTTGTACCCCAAAACACAAAACCTTCTGAATAGAGATTCTCAGTAAATAATAGGCAGTCAGAATAAAGGAATGGGTAGAGTATGGCACATATACTTCAACATGGTTTATCCAATAGTTTAATATAAGTTTATTCTTGGAAAACTATTCTTAATTTCTTCATTAATGACTACAAAAAAAATAAAGCTGAACCAAATATTCTTGGTTGATAGGGAACCACAAAAACATATAATCTTTAGCAAAGTACATATTAATGCCTATGGGAAACACATCTGGCCCTCAGGTACATTTTCTAAAATATATTTGACCTTCAAAGCTGGGCATAAGGGCTGGAGATATAGCTCAGTAGGTAGAGTGTTTGCCTCGCATGCACAAGGCCCTGGGTTCAATCCCCAGCACCACAAAAAAAAAATAAAGAAAGAAAGAAAAGAAAACTGGGCATATATATTGAAAGCTTGAGAAACCAAGGTTATATAATTGTACAATAGGCTGCTATTGGTCATTTATTAATAAATGAGCTCTAGGGTACAAAAAAGTCAAAGACATGAAAGAGTGTAATCAAAGATGTAAGCTAAGTGATTAGCAGCTTTAAAACTTCTCAATACATTTTTAATATATATTTATCATAGAACCAATCAATAACAGAAGTGGTGAACACAAGAACTTTAAACTAGTGGTTATAACCAACAGCTATATAAATATTAGCCTCCACAGAATTTGAAACCCAGCTTTTCATTTAAACAGAATGGGATGTTAAAACCTGATTGTATAAGTTAATGTGCCAGTTACACAATGTTAAAATTGTTACATGTTTAACAGAGTCAGGTGTGCTTTTATTGCTATACTTTTAGTTGAAAATGTATTTTTTAATAAAATTCAATTCAAAGACTTGCAGAACCTCTGGTGCACCTTCCTGAAACCCTTATTTTACTAAACCATGTTTTAAACCATTGAATTAATATAATTACTTAATTTCTGAATGTTCTTGTCAGTTTTTTTTTTTTTTTTTTTTTTTTTTTGCTGCTGTGACTAAAAGGTCTGACCAGCACAACTGTAGAGGAGGAAAAGTTTATTTAGGCCTCAGGTTTCAGAGGTCTTAATCCACAGAAGGTCGGCTCCATTCCTCGGGGCTCAAGGTGAGGCTGAACATCATGGCAGGAGAGTGCAGCAGAGGGAAGCAGCTCAGTGGGATCAGAGAGCAGAGAGAGGTCTCCACTGGCCAGATACAAATATATACCCAAAGTCATGCCCAATTCCCACCTCCTCCAGCCACACCCTACCACTTCAGTTACCACTCAGTTAATCCAATTCAGGGGATTAAATCACTATTTGGGTTAAGACTCTTACACCCAATCATTTCTTCTCTGAACTTTCTTGCACTGTCTCACCCGTGAGCTTTTGGGGGACACCTCACATCCAAACCATAACACTAGATAATGAGACATAACCTCAAAAACTTTGCAGAGGTTGGTATATGCCTGTAATTCCATCTACCCAGGAAAGCTCAGGAGGATTACTTGAGCCCAGGAGTTCAAGGCCAACATGGGCAATATGCAAGGCCCTGTCTCAAAAAATAAACAAATAAAATAAAATAAATTTGTGGAAGGTCACAGATCTACAGGGATAACCAATGAAAACTAGAATGCCTAGTGTATTGAACTTTTTCTTCACTATACCAGAAACAGATGTGCTATAAAAAGTAACCCTGTATATCAATTACACATCCAATATTAAGACAAATGGCTGTGCATTCTAATATCGTGGTTTGTATATTAACAACAAAAAGAAAAGGTGCTTTCTCTTTTTTCTACTTTAATAGGAAGCTCAGGCTGTATCATGCAAATCAAGAAGGCAGAAATACATTCATAGCAAGATATAGTTGTCTTTTTTATGGCAAATTAATGTTCTTGCAAAATTCTAGAATATCTTTTTAAATACTTCTGTCTGTTGTGCTGATATTAGTGAATTACCATAAGTTTGATACGTAAAATTAAATTACCATTAAGTCAGAAACCTCAGAACTGATAATATACCTTCATATAAAACATAGTTATAAAAAGCTTGCAAGCAGTATGGAGATTCCTCCGAAAAAAAATGGTAACACCATTTGACCCAACTATCCCACTCCTTGGTTTATACCCAAAGGACTTAAATTCAGCATACTACAGTGGCACAGCCACATCATTGTTTATAGCATCTCAATTCACAATAGTTAAACTATAGAACCAACTTAGATACCCTTCAACAGATGAATGGATAAAGAAAATGTGGTACATATACACAATGGAATATTACTGAGTCTTTAAGAAGAATGAAATTATGGCATTTACAGGTAAATGGATGGAACTAAAGAATATCATGTTAAGTGATATGAGCCAATCCCAAAAAACCAAAGACCTAATGTTTTCTCTGATAAGTGGATGCTGATCCACTTATGAAGGAACTTTGGATTGTGCAAAGGGGAGGGGTGTGGCGGTGGGGATGGGAAGGATGGTAGAATGAGACAGACATTATTACCCTAAATAAACATGATTACACTACTGGTGTGACTCAGCCCCATGTACAGCCAGAAGAATGAGAAGTTATGCTCCATTTGTCTCCAATGTGTCAAAATACATTCTACTGTCATGTATAACTAATTAGAACAGATTTTTTAAAAAGAAAACAATCAGAAGAAGACATTAGAGGGTATGACGCTCACTGATAAGAATATGCTGACAAATTCAGAATGAATCTTGTAAACATGATATATAAACTGTTGTTTTTATCTTTAGAATGAAGACTAACAACTATTAAAAGTAATAATAATGATTACACTGGCAATGTGGAAAGATATGAAGTAGGATATCGAAAATTTAACATGTGGGAAGGAAAGTAATGCAAGCCTAGAATTTTTAACAGTATATTTTCTGTTTCTTTTTTTCTAATTTTCACAATCACAGTCAAGTCACTATAATTTCAAAACAGTTTGTGATAATCAAAAGATGCTTGGATTTAGCCATAAAAAAAGAATAAAATCTGTCATTGTAATAACACAAATGAAACTGGAGATTATTATGTTAAGTGGAGTTAGACAGGCACAAAAAGAAAAGTACTGGGGCTGGGGGTGGTGACAGTGGTAGAGTGCTTGCCTAGCACGTGTGAGGCACTGCGTTCCATCCTCAGCACCACATAAAAATAAATAAAATAAAATAAAGTCTTTAAAAAAAATAAATAAAAGTACTTCATCATCTCCCTCATAGGTAGGAGGTTAAAAAGTTGGTCTCCTGGAAACTGGCAGTACTAAAGCAATTACAGGAAGCTAGGGAGGATAGGAAGCAGGGAGGGAGAGGGAAAATCTGAGAAATGGATACTAAGTTGCAATTAGAGGGGAGTTAAAAATAAAATGAAATAAAATAAAATCTTACAAGCTATTTTAATTGGTAAGGACTTTCTCTCCCAAAGAGTAAAGACAAGCTCTGCTCAATTCCAGAAGAGTTAATATAATATCTACAGGAAGTGAGAGAATGTACAGCTTTTTCTCGGCTTTTCCTCCATTGGCTTGGAGGGAGCAAGCCCAGGTGGCCACAGGGGATGAAGCTGGCAGGGCTGCCGGAGACCATCCATTCCCACTGAGCACATCACACATCATGCTGGCTGGATGTCAGTCTCCCTATCTCCCCATACCCTACACCTTCTTTTTACTTCCCACATATTACCATAAGCCCCTTGGGGCTTCCAGTAGATTAGGTGTTAAGGAAAGATTTCATAGTTCAGTGGTATTTTGATTCCCACATCATCCAATAAGCACAACAGGGAGCTCCAACCCCACCGACTTTGAAGAAAGTGTGACAGTTCCTATCTGAGGCTCGGCAAGTGTGACCTCCTGCTACTGCTATTCTTACAAGCCCGTCAGTCTCTCACTCATTCATTTAATCATCCTTTCAAATAATTTGCCAACCTGAGATTTTTCTTATTTTGGAAAGAAACTCTCTGTGCAGAAAAGACACCTTTGAGTTTCTTGATTACTGGTGAGAAATGCATTTTCTTGCAACAAGTGAAAATCTGACCTACAAAGCCTAAACCAAGAGGGTTCCTAAGAAGGAGTCTGATGATTTCCAGGCTGGTATCTGTGAGTTTTCTTGATCTTGTCACTTCAGTCCCACACATCACATTAGCTTCAAGACAAGAAGAGAGTGGAAGTCATGGCCCCAGATCCATCTATTTCTTGCATCAGAAAATCTAACACATGTAGGACTTCCTAGGTAGACTGCTATGTTGTCCCATTGGCCAGAAATTTGCCTGTTAGCCACAAGAAGCAAGGAAGCCAAGATAAGGTTTTCCTTTCCAACCTCTACAAGGGAAGGCAGCAAGAGAGAAGGGTTTCTACACCATTTAATCCAGTTATCCCTCTCCTCGGTTTATACCTAAAGAACTT